>NC_041396.2:215122405-215722405 GCF_900747795.2 Erpetoichthys calabaricus | reverse complement strand
TACTTTATTCTTTGCTACTTAGTATTGTCTAATCTTATTTTTATATATATATATATTTTTTAAACTTTTCTTTCTTCATCTTGTAAAGCACTTTGAGCTACATCATTTGTATGAATATGTGCTATATAAATAAATGTTGTTGTTGTAAACAGGTAATTTTATAGTAATATTTGTAATACTCTATTTTGCATCATATTGCACATTTTATTATCCATCCATCCATCCATTTTCTCAACCCACTAATCCAGGGTCACTGGGCAGCTGGAGCCTATCATATCAAGCATCAGGCACAAGGCAGGAACCATTCCTTGAACAGGGCACCAGTCCTTTACAGAGTGAACACCCTTTGCACTGTGAGAGGAAACTTGCAATACTTTATTATGATTATTATTATTATTATTATAGTAGTCACATATTTTACTAGAATCAGTTTTTATATTTAGAATTGCATATATAACACTCTGAGCGGTATTCAATATATGACATGAGCTACAAAAATACATTCATTATTATTATTATTATTATTATTATTATTTTTCGCACCCAGAATAATGCCAAAATTCTTAAAATCTCAAATATGGATTGTTTCTTAATAATAAAACACACACAAAATAGAACTTAAAGCACCACACTATATAAATGTTAACCATTTTCATTTGGTAGGATGCCTCTCTCATATGCCTTCCTCACAATGATTATCAAAACACTGTCTGCCTCACCCATCTCTCTCTCTATTATCAGGTCAGGTCAGGTTGGGGAGTATGCACTTGTACAGTGCGTTGCTGCACCCACCACACGACGAAACAGCTTGGGATCCTAGTTGGTCATCCCCAAGGCAGACATTATTATTATTATTATTATTATGAATACTTCTTTTCCTCCTTTCAGTGAACCTCTGTCTTGACTCTGGACTCTTCTTGCCTATGACCTTAAGAAAGTTTTACACCTTGTAACTTTTGGTGTCAGTGGCAACCATTTTTACCTACAAGGACAAACAACTAGAGCTCCCTCTAGTGGTGCCCCATGCTGACTAATCTCTTAAAGGACAGCCTGTATTTCAATAATGGAACTTAATAAGGCAATTTTTAAATAATAATGTGGCATAAATTAACAATAATACTTTCAATTTGAAATTTACTCAGAAAAGGAACATTAAAACTAATATGCAATTTCATGTATTGCGTTCAAATGACTTCTAAGCTCAATGATTCTTTCTTCATTTTTTTCATTGTACTATATTTTGCAAAAAATCAATATTTATTTTTTTAGCTGTTGGACAATACTAACTGTCGAATTTTAGACACAGAAGAACAGCAATACTTAATAACACTGGGCTATAAAAGAATGCTTAGGTATTCAAAAAATGTTGCTCTGTCACATCTAACTTTGAGAGATGAAGGTTTAAAATAAAAAGCATTATCTTAGAAAAAAAACATACATTTTAAACTAATTATTTAGATTTGAAAAAAATGATCATTTACACATATAATTATAAGGAAAACAATTATACCTTACAAAAAGTCATCATTTGGAAGTTTGTTTCCTCTTATAATCCTCTGAAGACGTTTCATGGTGAAATGACCCACAGACGTTTGCTAACATAGACTCATTCTACGGTAATGTGTCTCCATTTGAGTGATGTCGTGGGGGGGGGGGGCCTTCCCCAATGTTCATCAGAGACCGCTCCCATGTCCACTTTTACCATTTTCTACCTGTTACCTGGTCAGGACAATGATTGAATAAACCCAAACTTACATATTTTTTGTAAAAAACATTTAAGCAGCAGCTCTGTCTCTTCTGGACAATGAAAAACATCTTTCTAATGTTCTAAATATAAATCCCTGGCTATTTTGAAGGAATAAGAAGAGAGAAAAAATACTGATTAGGGGCAAAAGATGTGCAGCAAATACTAGATTTTAAGTTGTTTTTACCTCAGCTAACTTTAAAAACAAGGAAGGCTGTCATTTTTAGCTGTAAATATACTTCAAATAATATTTTGAACATGTAAAATTGTTATGCCATAAAACAAATGTAACTAATTTAAAAATAATCATCATCATCAATTAATTTTCTAAACCTAGCCAGCATTTTTCACTGAAACTCATATGTCACAGAAATGGCTTATGGTAGAGAAATTCCAATTTCAGAAATGGATTCAGCCCACCAAAAATTATTAAGAACACTTATTTTTTTCACTGAAGGATATTGGTGCAGATCAGTGTAACAAGCACTTTGGTCATACAATAAATTAAATAAAATTCAGATATAAAATATGTACGTTTCCCACCCTTCCTTATTATCTAGACTGATTTCTTTGTATTTATTAATTCTTTAGCATTCTTCTTACCTTTGTCATTTCTGTTGTGACTGCAAATGATAAGTTCCATTAATGCATATATTTTAGAGATAAACAATTACTAATTTGAAGGAGAAATACTAGTACATTGGTACTTCTGGTCACGACCGTAATTTGTTCCGAAACTCTGGACGCAACCCAATTTGGTTGCGACCCAAACGTAATTTCCCCATAAGATTATATGTAAATATAATTAATCCATTACAGACCGTACAAACTGTATGTAAATATATATATATTTTTAAGCACAAAAATAGTTAATTATACCATTGAATGCACAGTGTAATTGTAAACTAAATGTAAAAACATTGAATAACACTGAGAAAACCTTGAACAACAGAGAAAACTAACATTGTAAGAGTTCACGCTAGACCCTTACGAACCGCTCACTGTAAACACTTTTTTTTAAGCACAGGGAAAAAAAATTAAATGCCACTTCTCTTGTGAAACTTTTCACACCATCCTCTACTGGCTTTAAATTTCTCACCTTTGCCACTCAAAGAAGGATTTTTTTTCAGCATATCACCATGAATCTTTCTGGCTTTCTTGCATATGATCGCTTCGCTTACGCTATCCCCTGCAAGTTGCTTCTCGTTCAACCACACTAGCAACAGTTTTTCCACCTCTTCCAGCACTTGAGGCCTCTGCTTGGTTAACAATGTAGCTCCTTTTGAAACATCAGCTGCTTTGTTACGCAAACAAAAGAAAATGGGAAACGGAGAATGGGAAATCATTGGCATGTACGAACGCACGTAGGGAAACTGGCCACCAATGGTTTTGTTCGCCACCAGAGTGTGTGGTCATGAACAGATGCAAAATTTTGGCAAACTTTTTGATCATAACCAGATTTGTACATGTTCAGAAACGTTCGTGACCAGAGGTTCTACTGTATATTATATAAAAGGAAGCATAGGTATCTGTCCAGTTGAGTAGGCAGAACAAATTCCTTTGCAAAGAGTCAAATATTAAAAAGCTGGTATTTCAGAACATTTCTGTGGGAAACGTTTTCCTAAATATTACTTTTTATTTTTTTTTTCAGACAAAGATTTTTCAGGTAGCTCAGTGAGTTTCATGATGCAGAATTTTCCTAACAGTCCCTATAGTACTCTAATGTCCTTAAATTCAAACCCTGCTCTTAACGTACCACTTTGTGTTGACACTTTGTCTCCTACTAAATGCTATTCTCTTTATTACAGCACTTTACTTTTATAAAGTCTGTTTGAAATTTGTGCAACTCTAACAGCTGTGATATATAAAGAGAGAAATAGGATAATCTTTATGAGAAATTAACTAGCTACAGATTTGTTTTTATTCATGCTGTGAAAACAGAAATTCCCACTGGTATAAACAGTATAAAAAAGATCTGAAACTGCAGTGGACCTTAAAAATGTCTGCTACTTTATCATTCACTTGTTCTTAATGTACTGTGACTTTTTTATGTTTTACTTAGCCCTTTTAATATAATTGTCTTTATTAATGGTGATTAATAATTGCACATAAATACAGCATTATGTTCTTTTAAAATTTGTTAGATTTAAAAGTCTTTTATAATTATCATGGCTAAAGTAACACCTAAACAAGAGAGATAGCAAATAATGGGGAGGCAGCAAATAATTAAAAGTATTGTAGGCCCTCCAACCTGCAGGGAAAAACTTAGGGGTTGGTGGCAGAATTGGCACTCCAGCCACCATAAAAAACTTCACACTGTTCCACTCCATCTGAACTAGTATGGTGCTGAGATGTCACCCATTGCATGGCTGCACTCGGGTCCTAATCTGGGGATCCTGAGTTGATTTGGCATGTGGTGGGTGCAGCAATGCGCTGTATCAGCGCATGCTCCTAACCTCTCCTATCCTCTCTCTCAATCAATCTTACACACATAAAGGGTAATGTTGAGTTGACAAGAGCAGAAGAGTGAATGGAAGACTAAAAATAATTATTTTTGAGATGCAATGTGTAACATGCTAGTGCAGAAATAATTGAGGAGATCACCAAACATGGTTTGATATTTTGAGGTGATATTTCCACTCTTTCCACAGTTTGTGGGGTGTCACTCTTTAAGAAGAGTGTGCTGTCATGGGAAGGCTCTAAGGTCTATGACTTTTTTGATAGCTCCAGCTATTGCTGTTAACCCTTATGTAATGTCAGAGCATGTCCATTTTTCGATTTCATGCTCTGAATAAAGGCTACTGTCTGAGCTCAATCTGCCTACTTTGCTATGTTTACATCATTTGACCAAACTCAGCCATCAAGTTACACTTTACAAGAGCAAAGCTTGCATGCCTCAGATATGTGCTGAAACAGTTTCACTCCCAGAACTACCATGTAGAAAAAATGTGTGCGTATCTGTGCAGTAGCGGCTACTATCGCCATCAATTTGGTAACTGATTTCTTAGCCACAAAGTTACAAACACTGAGCGCATCATGGCTTGCAGCATTGTCATGATGGATGATCCATTTCTAGTGTTGTCATCTTCTCACCCCACCTTAAACCTCTTATACCACTCAATGAAAGTTGATTTTTCTCATTGAATCCTCATCATGCACCAGTTTTAACAGCCCCATTGTTTAAACAGCACTTTATAGAACAGGAGACAGTACACATTGTCTTTCTGGGAATTAACTTGTCACACCTCATATTGTAATTGTTGGGAATAGTTATTGTAGAAGGCTTAACATACTTAACACAACATTCTCAAATATACTTAATCCGATTCAGAGTTGTAAGGAGCTGAAGCCATGGAATGCCAAGCTACTGTAGGGTTCACTTACTCAAGGCCCAACTGCAAATTAATCTAATATGTATGTCTTTGGGGTGAAAGCTGGAGTCCCCAGAAGAAAACCTATATGGACTTCACAGAGATAGAGAGCTTGGGTAGAATTTGAACCCAGTCACTAAGGCGAGGCTCATCCTGCTACTGAAAATTTCTGCTTTATTTGAAGTCGAGTGTCGCCTCTAATGACAGGCATTTGTGGTGACTTATGCTATTCAGAAAAGACTTGTCTTAAAATTAGAAGATTATTCAAGTCACAGTATATGAATTATTTTTTGAATTTTTCAAATCCCAGAAGGATTATTGCTGGGTCTGATGCACATTTTTATTTACTAATATATATAATTTGCTTTGTTATATCTTTATGCTTATGTACAGTATGTAAATTATTATTTCTTATTTCAGGTAGAAGGCCTTAGGTAAAACTGAAAGGATTTTCACAAAGACAACTCAGAAGAACAAATAAAACAAAGCAGTGATACTGGCATCAAATGAATACCTTATTCTACCTGTACATCAGTGAAAGCAGAAAATGTACTGGTAACTCCTTATCTAATTTTCATAGAATCAGCTTTGTCATTTGTGAGTTGTCCTTAATGAAAACTAAGAGTTTAATATTAGATCACTAAAGTCATCTCCAGCAGTCAAGGCATGCAGGTCAGACACCAAAGGAAACTGCTGCAGCACGGGCACACTGCTCACTGAAATTGGTGTATTAGTTTGCTTTTGCTTGCCATATTTGACAGGTATCACCTTCGGTAAATAACTGGAAGGAAACAGTTGGAAAAAGATAATTGATAAATTTGAGGGATGACAGAAGCTGGATAACAGTAATTTTCTTATCATATTTCTTTTCACAGTGCCTCACAGATGCAGTACATGAAACCAGTTTGCTTGGAAACTGGTTGAATGTAGCATCATGGCGACTTGATACTGCTTTGAAAATATAAAGGGTATAGCTATGATCAGCTACAGCTCTTTATGATCCTTAAATATTCTGTGTTTTGTGTTGCATTATTCTAAAAGTTATTATTCAGGCTGTTTTACAGTATTTTTGCCATTGTAATATGTTAATTAGAAATCGATTATAGACATAGTATGAACGTATGCAGGCACATATATATGTAATTATTTATATTAGTTTCATCTTGACTGTATTCTGTGTAGTTTGTGTGTCATCTGCTCTGTATCCTTGAAATCAGTAAAGTATTTATCTATTGCATAGTGCCTTACATTATCTATCAATGTTTTACTGCTTTCAGTTTCAAACTGCCCATTTAAAAAAACTGGCCACAAAAGCATTGAATCATTTTAGAAATTATATCCTTTAAAATAACCTACAACTTTTGATGAGTACTGTTTATTCTATTGTAGACTTTCGTAAAAATAAACCCTATTTATTGCCTGGTACACTTTGATTTGATGTTTCATTTATTCTTTGCCTGATGCAAAATAGATGAAATACAATTTGCGTTCAGCCCAAAACTTAATAAAATTTGACTGCCATATTAAAGGCTCCAAATTGCCCCCAGCAGCCATCATTAATGAACAGATTTAAATATATTGATTTATGTGGATGTTTAACAAGCATGAATGCCTTGGTTTCCAACAAAGTAATAAAAAGCACTCTTTTGAATCCAAGTCATAAAATAAATGAAAGTGCTCCATGTGAACACTTTCCACATTCTCAAAATTGCTCAGTCTCAGTCCATTCAGCCTTTGTGAATATAGCTAAATGATAAAGGGCTGAAAGAGGAAAAAATATATTATGCAAATCAAAAGTGTCGAAGAACGTCAGTTAAGGAGAGTAATGCTATGATCAGCTTAACACAGCACATTCAAAACAGAAAATCTAATCATTAAGTACTCATTGAATTAATTTTTATTTTTCACTGTGTCTACGACTGCTGTAACAAAAAGAAACCTTCTTGTTATCAGTGTCCTTATAAATACATCCGGAACATTTGGGAATGAGGTACTAGAGTGCTACTAGCCATCAAGTAGGGAAGGAAGCAGAGCTACAAGAGGTTTTCTTCAGCCTTCCGGGCCTTTTAAATAATTGTGAAGGTGGAAGCTGATGTAACAACTGGAGCTGGCAGTAGTCAGCACCATATGGCAGCTTCAGGCTGTTTGGAGCAATTCTCAGCCTGAATCATGTGTTCCATTTGATTCATCACATGATCTCAAGGGAGATGTATATAGAAATGGGCCCCACACATTGATCCTGTGTGGACCTAGAATTTAGCTGGAAGGTTCAGTAGAGTGATAGCCAACTACCATGAAAGTAAACTCGATAAATTTTACTCTGGGGAAGATGTATTTGTGGAGCGAAGAGGGAACAGATAGAGAACCTTTGAAAGAGAATCTCAAAATGTGCAATATGGCCTATTGGAGTAGCAGGGCTTGTTTTGTTTGTTTTTTGTTTTTTTTAACCTTTCCCCAGGTTCCCTAATCAAGTGTCTTTTTTATATTTAAGAGTCTGACATTGTTGTTGTTTTAGATCCATGCAACTTGCAGGGCCATGAAGAAAAAAATGGATCTCAGTTATAATAGATACATAAACCTAACTTCTATTAATTGTAAAATTATGTAAAACAATATTTGGATAAAAAATGAAGAGTTCCGTTATGAGAAAAATTTCATAAGTGACAGCCAACATGGGTTTTCAATGTGAGACACGGTCCAAACAATTGTTTTGAGTTCTTAACAATGAAACATATAAGACATGGCAAATTCAGCTTGAAAATAGCCTTTAATGAGATTAGTTTTGAATTTGGATTGTGAGCTGTTTAAAGGGTAGCAGATAAAAAGTACAGATAGAGAAGAACACAGTACATGAGGAGTCATTCGTGTATCAGTGCTAGGATAGATAGAGCATGATACTTTATAACTGATACTAACAACTGTCACAAATAACAGACTTAAGAGTCATAAAAAAGTTTGGGGCAGCCACCCGTATAATATTCCTTGGCTGCAAATGGGTAAATTGCTAGCACTGATGTGTTCAGAATGGTGCCCAAAACAGAACTGATTAGGTTAGTCAAATATGGCGGCTTTAAAGGCCAGAAAAGGAAGTGAAGTCATCGAGGGCGGAAGTGGAAGGTCCTCTTCCATAGGCTCAGACCCGGATGTGACGTCATCAAAAGGGCCGGAACCAGGAGACTCTTTGGTCATGGGTTCTTCACCGGAAGTGACATCATCCAAGGGTCTGGAACCAGAAGTGATGTTACTCTGTCCAGAACTGGAAGTTACGTCATCAAGGTCAGAAACGGAAGTGACATCCTCAGGGCCAGGCGGGATTTCCTGTGAACGGTCTGCAGGAAAGTGAGAAAAAAGGTCAGTGCTCTCTGCCACCCCCTGGTCTGGCGTGGAATTATTCTCATTTGGAACCTTTGGCTGCCTCCCATGCACACGTGTGTGACACAATATAAGTCCACCATTAATAGGTAAACATGTCAAAACTGGAGGCATAGCAAATACTGAGGAGGTATCAAAAACAATTAGGAAAGTAGAAAAGTGAAATGTGGTATATACAGGAAAAAAGAACATTTAGTTTAAATATAACATAGATGACACTGACCTACAGGAACTCTGAATTGAAATTAAGAGCTTATGCTCCTTTAGAAGTCATTGAAATGAAGTAAAAACTCAAACATTAAAATAAAAAGATGACTACTATAGAACAATGGATGTCAGATTCAAACTCTAAAATGTGCTTGTGATGCCACATTAAGTGTATCGTGTGTGCTTCTGGTCACAATAGCACAAAAAACCCAATAACATATTGTCGCAGAAGAAAGAGGTGTGCAAGCAAGAGAAACCAAAGGCATACCTGAACTAAATAACATGCCTTCCTCTGTTATTATAAGGAAATAAAACCTGTTTAGTCTTCAACAAAGAAGGCTACAGTATATGAGAATGTAATCAAGGTGTTAAAAATTATCAAAGACATCGATAAAACTGGCACAACAGAATTCATTCAATTAAATATTGAATCATCTTAAAACTTTCTCATCTTGTACATGCACATCCCACTTCCTTCTCCAACTATTATCCTTTCTTTTAATCAACTTTACCTCTTCAAGCTTACAGGGAGTCAGACTTTATCCTGCCAATATCATACACCAAGCACAAACAAACCCATGATGGGATATCAGTTTATCACAAAACATTCTTACCCACGCACTAATTATGCGACGGTTTACAGCTGCAAGTTATTGACATTGCCATGTGAAAGGAAAACACTATTCAGTGAAGACGCACATAAATATGAGATAATAGTGCAAAATGCGCTCACTGGGTGATGAGGTACAAGATCTTAACCTTAGTCTCTGGCATATTCAATACTACTCAGACTCCATCTCTTTACCCCATATTGTCTAGGCACTAACATATCTATTTTTGATCTCTTTCTACTTATAAAAGCAAATGTTTCTTTATATTAGTTGAAAACAAATACCTGTTTAATTAAATAATTTATATTTAGTACCCAAGATGACACTTATCAAATACTAGCTGTGTAAGCCTGTGCTGTCAAAAGCCTAGGGTCCTAGAAATTATTGAAATCGTTAGAAAAAAAATTGAAATGTAGAGATGTCAGTTAATTGAAATGAACTACTCTGGGCGTCTCTCTCCTAGGAGGTTTAGTTTTGCCGACAGCTCGCCTCACTTGTGTATTTGCGGCTAAGCGAGTGACTCTTTCTTCGGAGGTTTCGTTTTGCCGACATGATGGCCTCGCTTGTGTTATTAGCGGCTAAGCAAGTCGAAGTTTCTGTTTCCTCTGAGGTAGAACCCTTACCCCGATTCCACCTCTCACTTCCGTGGCCGGACAGACAGACACACACACTTCCACGCATAGACGTTCATATATGATATTACTTTCGTTTGTGTGCATACATGCCTCTTAATGTCAATGCCACACAGCATATCACAATGTTAACATAGATAGATAGATAGATAGATAGATAGATAGATAGATAGATAGATAGATAGATAGATAGATAGATAGATAGATAGATAGATACTTTATTAATTCCAAGGGGAAATTCACAAAAACAGTGTCAGGGGAATGAGTCCACATAAAAGAAAGTGGTAGGAGTGATCAGTGAAATAGAGAAAAATAGAGAAAAAGGTAGAAAGATAAAGTAATACACAGAGCTGCTGGGAAGGCTGCCACTCACGGCTGCGCCTGTGTCTTTAAGAGTACAGTCAACAAATTTCAGAAATATAATAAAACAATTGAACAATTTAACAATTAATTCTACATTATCATCCATACCACTCATTGCATAGGTGAACTCTGACAGTGCAATATTCTAATCAAAGCATCACAAGTTATAAGCACATTTCAAAAGATATCTCTTGCATTTAGAACATAGTTGCAGAACAACTGGAGAGACAGGTCATTCAGTAGTGGTCAGATCACTTTGTAGTCTTGATGGATGTCTGAACATCTCCCACAATGTAATTTATATTTTTATGAGTGATTTACTGTTCATGTTGTTGATAATCAAAGAGGAAAGAATCCCAAGGGAAGCCCCAGGTAAAGACCATGAAGGAGACAGAGGAAGGGAATAAAAAAAAAGAGCTGAAGTTCCAATTCCCAACCAAATAAGCTATAGCTGACTACTCATCGATTCTGAACCTGGATGATCCATTAATGTAGGATGAAAAGAGGCCTAATAGTACTAAATTATAAAATGAGAATTTCCAGAAATTGTGAGGTGCAAAGTTTGAAGCTTTAAACTGGAATACCAAAGCCAACTTAGCAACAGTGACACCCAATGACAAGTTCTAGGTTGAGAAAATTAAAGAGAGCTGACAGAAAACATGAGAAAGGAGAGGAATATTTAAAAACAGAATCTTACAAAAAAGAGTTAGCGAGGTCCAAAACAAAGTGCCCAGAAGACAGTTCCAAAATTTGTGGACAAAATATTAAATTACTAAAGACTTAACTGCCATCTTGGAGATCAAATTTTAAAGTTATGTAAGAAA
This sequence comes from Erpetoichthys calabaricus, assembly GCF_900747795.2. NCBI lineage: Eukaryota > Metazoa > Chordata > Cladistia > Polypteriformes > Polypteridae > Erpetoichthys > Erpetoichthys calabaricus. The sequence continues at coordinate 215,711,281 of NC_041396.2, read as the reverse complement.
ACGTTTTAACTTAAGCGATGTGCACTCTTTACAGTAAAGATTTGGCTTTGCCAACTAGACATTCAGAGGCAGAAACAGGGTCTTAATTTGTCATGCCTTCAATACTTAAACCTTTAACACCATCCTGTACATGAATTTCCTATAATAGCCAAAGTAATAAGTCAAGTCCATTAATGTATATTTCCACATCATTTGCACTATGTTTCAGCTTGTATTTTTCGGCACCTTTTGGCATATTAATTAGCGATTTTGGCAGAAATCACAATTTACCTTTCAGGCTCATATATCACATGAAGTTTAAAAAAAAGCACATTTGCCATATGAAAATCTAAGGGAAAAACTGTGGAAAGTGGAAATTACCATTAGGATTTGTGATTTAGTACTTTTTAGTTGTTCATAACATTTGTCAGATCCACTGGGGCCAGTTTAATATATCCTGAGCACTGGGATACTAAAAAAGTAAAACTGCAGCTATAATTTTTGAAACCATAACATAAAGTCACTTTAATAACACAGCTGTCTCTCAGTATAAAGCAAAGCATTTTAAACAAAGTGGCATGTGTATTACGTTTAACAAAATTAAGCCAGGGTTTAAGGAAAGGTCATTGGAAAGTCAGTGAAGACAAATGATATAAAAAAAATGATCATTTCCCAAAAAAATATATATGTCATTTTATTGAGTGCATTTACAATTATTTTCTTAGGATGCTGTTCAAGATACCTGTTTTTAGCTGTTTAAGAAATTATGAAAACTATTAACAAGTAAAGTTGAGATTACTTAAGGATGGAATGCAATTTTCTGTATTTAGCTTTAGTAATCAATATTGTTAAAAAAAAACGTGATTGAGTATATAATATTAAATTAGATATCCAGTCCGAATTGATGCAGATATGCCAATTAATACAACTCATTGTTGCCTTGGGACAATAAATACTTAACCAGAAAGATGGTGTCATGGCATTGAGAAATCGAGAAGCATACAGTTAACTTCCCCATTCACAGGTAAATTCTGATAAACACATTAATAATGCTTTGCAATAATAATTTGGTAATAATTCAGCCTGCATCCTGTAGAGTTTGCTCATCATCTAGAATACTGTGGCTTTCTCATATCTCAGAAACTAAATTGTAAATTGACCCTGTATGAATGAATCCAATTATATGTAAGAATGGGCTCTGTAATGGACTGATTTTGATGCTGACAGGCTTTGGATTCTGCAATCTCTACATAAAGTAAGTTGATCATTTGATCATTGTGATAATTAAACTCTCTTGGGGTTTATACAATGCTTAACACGCAATACAAATCTTTTGAATCGTGGTGCAATTATTTCCACATTTACATTGAATGTGCTTACTATATTTTCATTGGTTTGCTCCCACAGAACAAAACTGAATACAACACTTGTCAATATCACTAAAAAGTTAAATGATTCCAAATTCCATCGTAAGGGATAAAACGTCTATTTGTCTGGCATCCGTCCCTTTGCCCAGGCGTAATGTCATCCAGAGATCACAATAAGGTGGAAAAGTCCAACAGATGGATGTGAGGGCTAGAATGCCAGATGAAAAAAAGGCACCAAGATGTACAAATGCAAGTGGCTGGTGTAAGGTAGTAAACCATGCATGGTACATCCAAATGTCATGTTGTCTGGTGTCCACAACAGGGCTGGATTGTCTAACAAAGAAAGGCAACAAAAAGCACAAAGAAAAAGAGGTTTGTAAGAGCTACAATTACAACAAGATGTACAAAAACAAATGGCTGGTGTAAGGTAGTAAACCGCTTGTAGTAAGACCGCATGTCATGCCGTGCAGTGTCCACAATAAGGCCGGAATATCTGATGAAGAAAGGCAACAAAAAGCATACAGAAACAGCAAAGTAAGGGGTAGAATGGCTGAAGGAGAAAGGCAACAAATTGTATAAAGAAAGAGGCATGTAGGACATACTGAGAGAATAGAGGTTTGTAAATACACAACACAATCAAAACTGATGGACTTACTATTGTACTAATAGCCCTGTTTTAATGAATTGACATTTTACTATGCTAGTCTTTCAATAACTGTATTATTTTTAAATTCAAGTATAGGGTATTTGATTTCACTGTATGTATATTTAAAACAAACAGTTTAGATAGACTACATTGAAAATTCAGACCGCAAAGTGCAAGTACATCTGTGATTTCCAATTAAGACAAACTGCATGAACAAGCTTATAAAATAATCTTTGAAAACCACAGCATTCTCACTATTGGCCTGGGTTGCATCTAACACAATATGGCTCCACATGGTAAAGAATTGCCTAAACAATTAAGAAACCAGACTGTGAGACTTCATAAAAATGAGTGACGGTACAAGAACATCTGTAGGCTGCTGAAGATAAGCCGAAACACAGTTGCAGCAGTAGCTAAGAGGCATAGGAAAAGCCATAATACCAACAATAGAATAAGCACTGGCTGTCTTTAATAAATGACGCTACACACAATTCACTATTTACATAACAGATAATACATGTGCACCTGACTTGGCACAAAAATTACTTGTGGAAATTCTCAGGCCATGCGAAGGATATTGCAAGAAGTCAACATCTACATGCGGCATCCAGGAAGCAACCCGCTGGTCACAAAACTGCAAGATTAAACTTTGCTAAAGAATATTCAAAAACAAGCCTGAAAAATATTGGCAGCAAATCCTTTGGTCATAAACCAAAATAAATTTGCTTGGATCAGGTGGGGCCCGGTATGCTTGGCATGGACCTGACCAGGACTACCACTGTGACTGCATAGCAGCAATCACCAAACATGATGATATATTTTGCAGCATGAGTGCAAAAAGCATAGGGGAGACGGCATTTATACATGGTACCACGAATGCCCTCATGAAAGTTTGTATACCAAAACACTGAATAAAAAGATGACTCCCAATCTCAAGAAGCTTTGCAGGAGTGGAATTTTCCAACATAACAAGATCAAGAGCATCAGCAAGAATCACAAAGAGGTTTTTAAAAAAGAAAAAATGTAATTTCATGGCCTGGCCAAATATGTACCCTGACTTGAATCCAATAGAACACCTTTGGGATATTTTAGAGTGGAAGGCAGAGCAAGAAAATCCCTTCAGCAAAGAGCACCTGAAGAGAATTATCATTGTAGATGGCCAGGAAATTTAGGAAAGATCGTTATTATCAGTACCATTTATCATATGGTGAGAACAATCTAAGCACATTGACATCCAATTATTATATTTTAAACAAATTAATTTTATAATAAAAAACTAACAGTTTCTATTTCATGTCAATACTTTCTAATACAGGTTATGTCAGCCTTGGCTGTCATCTATCTGGGCTGCTTTCCTAATACCCAAGCCATTTTATCTTTACAGTATACTCTTCTAATATTAGCTCTTTTTTTTCTTAGGTGTTAAATGTCTGTTAAGAAACTTGAGCTCATTATGGATTACGGAGGCTTTGTAAGTGATGTCCTCCTGGGAGTCATAGCGCCAGATCTGAATACAATTAATGCTGTTTTTCTTTCTGTCTGTTTTAATTTGTGTATATTTGTTCCTTTGAAATTAGTTAATACTTTTAGTTTAAGTTTTCTTGCTGGCTGTCACTTGGTGATGACATCATCAGGCTATTTCTATAATGCCACATCATTTCCAGAATGCATGTGTGTGTGTGTAGAATAGTCTACATATAGCATCATGGTGACCATTTCATATAAGGATTTACAGTATTCTGCTAACTGAAACTCCCAAGTTCATGTCATCTCATTTTATTGTGCCAAATATCAAGCTCTGAGCTGACATAAATATTCCAGATATGAGTGATTAGTACAATGTAGTATCATTTACGGTTAAGATTTGAAGCATTATACTAATAGGTATAATAATCTATAATTTGATTCTTGAAAATGAAAAGCTGCACAAGCAAGTATACCTCTAAGTAAATACTTTAATTGCTTCCAATATCAGTTTACTTCTTAGCAACTTAATTGTAAGTTTCATCATTCATTGTTTACTTGTTTCTTCATTTACTGTAATTTTATACCATTTCCCTCTCATCTGAGCTACAGTGTTTGTGTCTGTGGATCTTCCCTGGATTTGGTTTTATTTGTACTTTCTCTGAGTTACTGTTCATTAATTTAACTACCCAGTGGAGAAGCCCTTATGAAATGATACCATAATACCTAATGCACAGTTTGTAGAAGATGCTATTAAATTTTTTGAGTTATGCTGCATAAAATAATTAAATGTTTAATGTACATTATTAGATCTAAGAATACATATGAAAGTTACATAAAACACTGTGATGCCTTGCTCAGTGAGAAGCTAACAAAAATAAATTTTACTAATAAAAAGTAATAATTGGGTCCATCAAATTTGTTAGCTTAACTAATAGCAAATTTGTACTGTTGTCACAAATGGTTGCTCTTCAAGTACTTGGCAATTTATTCTATCAGAATTTTGTCTGAGGTTGTATCTCCTGAAGTTCCTTCTATGGCCCTGAGGATTTTTACTGTTTATCTGGAAAAATGCCTTCATTATTGAGGCCTTTGGGAATTAAAAAAACCTGGACTAGGTTTCCCATGCCTTTCATGGTTCAAAATTAAAGAGGCTTTATTTCCTTATCCTGTCACGGCATGTCAAGAAAGACAAAGAAGCTTGAAAACCCAAAGCAAAAATATGAGAGCTCACAAAACCAAAAAAAAACACAAGAAAACAAAACCAAACAAAAGAATACAACACGAGGTTGATGCCACTGTGCTGAGACAGTGGCAGAAATGGCTTTAAATACTCCCCAAATGCTGCAATAAGGCAGCTGAGGCTATAATCTAATTAGGGGTCTCACTCCTCCACCTTCAAAGGAAATAATACAATCAAGAAGACATAGAGGGAATACATTAAACTAGCAAAACAGTGGGGAAAACATTAGGAACAATTACAGAATAATTGATAAGAAAATATAAGAAAAAACTTGCAAAAAAGAAAACACAAAGAAAGCAAAAAATAAAACTTGGGGCAAGACCATTGTAAAACCCTAACATGCTAAGACTACTGTCATATACTTTAACTTGTATCATAGTAATAGCTTGCCAATTAATCCTAAACCTGCAGCACCCTTAACTTCACAATGGCTATTGTACAAAAATGCAAAAAGAAAAAAATAATAGGTCCTATAAGTAGCAATGATTAGTTAATAATTACAAAAGTAGTTACACTGTGGCCCTGTAGGATCTGAGATTGGCGCTTCTCAATTTCTGCATACTTATCTATTCCACAAAATATGGCAGAATTTACTACTTATCTTTTTCCACTCCCATAACAATCCAACACCTTAGATTTTGATCTTTTCTTTCCTTAATTGCTAATGTCATGTACTCGGGGCAAAGTTGGGGGGGGGGGGGGGGGGGGGCGTATATGTTAAAAGAGGAAATTATGTTGTGTATCAAATTAATTAGAAAATGTGGTACAAAAATGCCATTTTATTCAAAAACCCAATTAACAGTTCTTAACTCTTTGAGGGCTGAATATTTTTTCCAGTTTTCTGAAAAGCACACAAAGCAATAGTTTCAAGCAGAAATCAATTTAAAACATCTTTTACTGCATGTCACGGCTGGGGTAGGCACCCTTTCGGTGACTCTGGCAGCAGTGGGGATGGCTCAGTGACCAGTAGGGATACGCGATGTGCCAGCTGCTTGGCTGTCTTCTAGCAGCAGTAGTGGTAGTCGCAGTGGTACAGCCCTAACCCTAACCCAACCCCAATCTGGTTATGTCATCGTAAGTCTTCCCTAGTAAACGTTGGCGTAGGCACATTAGCTACACGATCAGCTGATGCTGGTCCCTTCACTTTCGTTTTCGACCTCCAGATCACTTACATCAAAATCCGATAACTCAGAGTTCGACTCAGCGATATGATACGCAAGACTTCATCCACAGAGTATTTTGCTTTGGTCTCTCGTCAGATGTCGATGCCATGTGAGGGGTGGTTTGCTCTTCACTACTCACGCACGTGCAAGAAATCTTGGTCAAATCAACCGAAATAACTTTAAAGATTAGTCGAACTAAAACATAACGGCGAGTTTTGTCACACTTTACAGCTGATTACCGTCCTCTACCCCTGAATTCCGACAAAAGTCAACATCCGCCCTGAAAGAGTTAAAACAGTCATCCAAGTTGTTAGCACAGCACATGGATTGCCTTGTGTTCCTCTACTGTACCAGAATGAGCAGGTTTGGAAAATGAATTAGTGAAAGAACTAATGTAATAGTTTGTAAATTTGTCTGAGAATGGGCATTAAATTATTTTGGGGTCATTTACCACTACTTCTTTTGTAATGTTCAATCTGACACTTTCCATTCTAGTATTGCTTTCATAACCTTACTATGCTAAAGCCAAAAGACACTAAGGTCTAAAATTTTCATGAATGCTGCAGTCTAATGGCATCTCTGCATTAAAGGTAAGTGGGACACTGTACACCCATTTCCTGGCAGATGGTGCTGTTGTGTGAAAATTTAACTATGTAGAGAACTTGCCTCAATAATTTAATGACTGCTAAAATGATTATAGCAAACTCAACTCATATTGTTATACTAGCAAAATACCCGCGCTTCGCAGCGGAGAAGTAGTGTGTTAAAGAGGTTATGAAAAAAAAAGGAAACATTTTAAAAATAACGTAACATGATTGTCAATGTAATTGTGTTGTCATTGTTATAACTGTTGCTGTCTTTTATATATATATATATATATATATATATATATATATTATATATATAATATACACACACACATAAACATTTATATACATATACATATATATACATATCTACATATACACATCTACATATATATACACACATACATAAACACACACATAAGACTTACTGACTGAAACGGGCTTTCATTGACAATCATGTTACGTTATTTTTAAAATGTTTCCTTTTTTTTTCATAACCTCTTTAACACACTACTTCTCCGCTGCGAAGCGTGGGTATTTTGCTAGTATATATATATATATATATATATATATACATATACACACATACATGCAGTTTTAATAAGACAGAAATCAATATAAACATTAACATCATTATCATATGAGAATATGAAGTAATATATAAGAAGCACATTTCATATAAATATAAATTATTAAACAGTAAAATCTTCTTCTGTAATTTTCTACCGTGGCAATTTGTGTGTCTGTCCAGGATTTTAAATGACCTGTAGCTCGCAAACCGTTTCACCTATACACTTGAAATGTGGTACACATATAGTACGTCACGTCTACTATCCGCTTTATGGGTGATGATTGTTTTACTCTTTTTATCTTTATTTTATTGTAGAATCAACTCCTATCTGCGCACAGCAGGGCAGCCGTGGGCGGATGCGTATGGTGTATTCACTCCATGTTATCGTGCATTGCGCTGTCAGTGGTATTTTGATAAAAGAATTTGAACAACATATAAGAAGCGTATAAATTTTTAAACAGTAAAACATTAACATTTAAGAAGTAAAGTTACATTAAGTACTACTGCAGTGCCTTCGGGTATACCTAATTTTTTGTTTGCCCATTACATGCTTAAATGTATACATTTTTTGGTGCACCTACCCGAGAACACGCGACATATAACCGAGCGTGGGAGAAGCATGGATTTTAAACACGCGTTGAGTTGATGTGCTGGTCTCCCTCGTGGAATAACTGGTAATGTTTGACTAAAATCTACAGCGAGTAAAACGACATTACCTCCTATTTTTTTTTTTTACGATCTCTGAGATCTTGCTTTTTTCGGTTCAAGGCTTCATAAGCTCTTTTATGTTGTATGGTGTACTTATCCCAAACCATCATCTTTGAATGTTGCAAGACTTTCGCCTTGTATGTAGATCGGGGTAATTACATTCATTGCATTCCTAGTCTGAATCACAATGTGATTGTATGGGTGGTTACCTGGCACTGTAGGGTTGCCACCCGTCCTTTAAAATATGGAATGGTGCCGCGTTTGAGAATGAAATTGCGCGTCCCGTTTTGAATCAATACTGGACGGGATTTATCCCATATTTTTTTTATAATTTTTTTTTTAAAGCAGCGTCTCATGCAAATCATCCCACACGCATTTTATGAAGATGCCTCCTTTCCTACTTTTGATTGGGTAATACTTGATGTCATCGTTACCTTGATTGGTCTTTTTAACTGTCCAGTGAGGAGGGCGTGTCTTTTAAGTAGAGTCTGCAAAGTGTTGGCACTGAGATGTGGCGTCAGCGCCATAGTTGAAGCCCCTAACGTTGCGGTCAGCAAGTCGGCTAACATCCGCCATGTGCCGTCTTTCAGTTGCGAGAAGCAGATCATAGAATGGTTGAAACTGTTGCCCCTAACGTTGCGCCACGGTGTGTGGTTCGTTTATACCTCGTGTCTTCTCATTAAAGTTTTATCTCGCGAATATGTTATTGCAATCCGCAGCGGGAGCGTTTCTATAAACGTAATTTAAACTTACGTTTTACACCGTGCTTTGTTTCCCTTATGAACATGCTTGTATGCTTAAGTCGCTCCGTTCTCAATTGTTTAATTAATTTTTTGCTGTTCGCTGTTTGCGGCTCTTCCTCCATTTCCCCCTACTTCGTTCTTTTATCTCGCGAATATGTTATTGCAATCCTTAACGGGAGCGTTTCAATAAACTGATTGAAAATAGTTTTGCATTTACCTTTTTAGTAAAAGGCGAGCTTTTAAGCCTGAGAAATCACCCCGTAAATGCACACGTTTAATTGCACATGTGTTAATATGTATGCTTACACAGTATTAAAAGACAGTGAACAACGTCAGTTACCTTTGTTCCCGCGTTTGATAAAAGGCGAGCTTTTAAGCCTGAGAAATCACCCCGTAAATGCACACGTTTAATTGCACATGTGTTAATATGTATGCTTACACAGTATTAAAAGACAGTCAAAAATTAACGTCATTTACCTTCGTTCCCGCGTGTGACTCGTGCTGTAAATCTCTTCCTTGTTTTTAGTTCACGTGATTACGTAGGAGGCGTGATGACGCGATACGTGACTCCGCCTCCTCCATTACAGTGTATGGACAAAAAATATGTTCCAGTTATGACCATTACGCTTTGAATTTCGAAATGAAACCTGCCTAACTTTTGTAAGTAAGCTGTAAGGAATGAGCCTGCCAAATTTCAGCCTTCCACCTACACGGGAAGTTGGAGAATTAGTGATGAGTGAGTCAGTGAGTCAGTCAGTCAGTCAGTGAGGGCTTTGCCTTTTATTATTATAGATTCAAATTCTTCCAAATTTGCATTATATGTTCAATGCAATTTCTTATGTAGGAAAATGTTTCTTTTTGGAGTATGTGGAATTTTCTTTGTTCCTGGTGCTGCTAGTCTGAATTTGTATTGCTTGAGCAAAACCTTCAACCTTGCAGTCTTATTGGCGTATCCTTGCTCATGTGTGCAAATGTGTAGTTAGAACTTTTCACTTTTGGTTTGGTGCTTCAAGGCTATAGTCCTTTAAAATGACTCATTGATTCATTTTTTGTGACATACACTGCATCCGGAAAGTATTCACAGCGTATCACTTTTTCCACATTTTGTTATGTTACAGCCTTATTCCAAAATGGATTAAATTCATTTTTTTCCTCAGAATTCTGCACACAACACCCCATAATGACAATGTGAAAAAAGTTTACTTGAGGTTTTTGCAAATTTATTAAAAATAAAAAAACTGAGAAATCACATGTACATAAGTATTCACAGCCTTTGCTCAATACTTGTTATCATTACCACAAATTACATCGACTTACTTACAGTATCTACAATATGATTTAGTACCTTCCAAACTGAAAAATTGGAAATTGATGAATATTCATTTGCATTTCTGCTTTTGGTGAGTATTTAATGTTGACGTTGAGATCTTTTAATACTGTTCCTTGGTTCTTGTACTATATAAACATATATTGACAGATGCTCATTCTCTATGACCATTTAATGGCATTATTCATCTGACATTTTATCATCATTGGTTGTTCAGCCCCCTCTTGATCTCTGGCCACACACAGTCCTCCCTGGGGCTCCATACCTGTCCATTTGCTTCCTTTCCGTGCACCAGCTCTCTCTTGCACTCCTGCCTCTCTTCCTCTCCCTTTAATATCCGCTCTCTTTTCTTTTAGTTCGATCCTTTTTCTCTCGCACTCATGTTTCCCTTTTCAAATGAGTGGATGTGGCACAGCTGCGGCAATCAGCAGCTGCTGATGTCAGTTAGGGATGTGGCCGATCTTGCACCTGTGCACTAATTGCAAGGCTCCCGCATCGCACATGGGAACCACTCTCGCCACTCTACCATGCCCCCACCTGAAGACGCAAGTCTGGCAATTTATTTAAAACGCCATTCAGCCGAGGACCTCACTTTACCACAGAGGTTTATTGGAGTCTATCTTTTCCTCAGTCACCATCCAATGCTGACCCAACCAGATCTTCAACATCTCCTTCCATGCAACCCTGATGGTTTTTTTGCTGTTGCATCCCCTGACCGCACAATCAAATCTCCAACTCTATCACAAACTGTTCACTTGTGGTCAGGGGTAGCGCCACCTGCACCCTAGTCCCCAAACTCTGTGAGCCAATCTAACCCATGACCCTTCCCGAGATCACAGAAGGCCACCTACTCAGTTACTCACTCACTCAAACCCACACTCACTCATACATGCACTCACACACCCAAACAACTTCTTAGGATGGCTCCACCATGACATCGTCATCATCTCTCTCTATCTCTCTATTTGTGTAGGCTACTTACACTTCTAAAGTAGGAAGTTTGCAAGTCCACTCTTATTTAGTTGCTATGCAGTGATGTATTGAGGGTGCATGAAATTATTAAGGTTTCATCTGTTAGCCCCAAAGTGCAGTATGTGGCTTCCTGAACATGAATATTAATATTCAAATTTTTACCACTCACATGCAGCTACTTCTCATCTCACTGACAGTATTTTCTTTTGTCTGGACAGCCCCGAGGTAAGATTGACTTTGAACTGAATTTAGCTGGTTTAATAAGGGATGGACCAATGGACATAAAGCAGCTATGCACAGCCTTCTGTTATCCCCAAGCAAATGGAGGAATGGATCAAATCATTCACAACCTTGTCTTCACTCAGTGTGACCATCAGATCAAAGTTATGCTGGTGTAGTCCTTCACCATTATCTGTAAAGGCAAAGAGGTTAGTGGCCAGAACACATACTAGCTGAGCGGCTAGTAAAAGCTTAGTGGTTTTTAGAGACTTTCAGAAATAACTATCAGAAATCTTCTGCTTTGATGTTCATGCTGATGGTTTCATGACATTAGCATCTAATCTTTCAACTCTGTGATTCCTAGAGGTGGACAGCTAGAGGAATCCTAACAGATGACAAGGTTCACACTGATCAGTTTAAAATAGGAGAAAAAGAGAAAAATTATGGATGGCTTTAAAGAGCATTTTGCTTTCCAGCAGGCAGAAGTTGAATGCCATGAGATTAATTTTAGCAGCAGCTTATAAAGAGACATTATATTTAAGTAAAAATATGAGGAAAGAACAATTTAGAAGCTAAACACAAACATTTTCCTTTATTAAGGGAGAAGTTGAACATGGAGAGAGTGTCAACAGTTTAATGGAATAATTCATAAGATCTAGTATTCAGGCCACGGATGGACATACCATCTAGGTACAACACAACCCCCAGGATGTTTTGTAAGGCAGCAGATGCTACTTTGTCAAAACAAAACAGTACTCTTTATATCCAAAAATGCTCATGTAAGTCACAAGCATTTCCTGCTGTCAGAAAGATGAGCATCTGTATTTACCACTGCAATAGGCACAACATAGGAAAGAACCAGAGCAAGGAGTGTTAGGGTTTATCTTGCAGACATATAGTTTTATAGAAAGAGAAATAAAAAGAGAAGAATAAGGAAAGAGGTATCCTTAAGGTAAAAATAAATAGAAAATGTGATGAGAAACATAAAGGATTATGTTAAAACACAGTATTCTGTAAAGAGGAAGACAGAAAGACCAATAAAACAAAAGAAAACAAAAAGGGATAGTCAAGAATGTTGATAAGAGTCAAAATTCAAAGTAGAAAAGAGACTGCTGTAACACACAAGTTATTTTACAAGCTCAAGAAGGATTTGAAAATTATACCAAAGCTGAGCTACTGACCCACCATCTTTTATAGGTAGTCCTGATGACACAGTATCTCATGTGACCTGAATATCAGGTGATCAATAGTGGACATAGCACCTATAAACAATATGGCACTGACCATGCAAAGAATAGAACATAAAATGTCATCACAAGAATAATGATAGAATAATACATTTGTGTAAATATTATCAAAACCAAATGCTCAGGCTAATGAAAAAGGCATCCTAACAATGGAGAATTCATAGTAGATAAGCAAGCCTCTTGATTTCTTCTTTGTTAAGACTAGGTATGAATCTGCAGGCTAGTGTCCATATGGCATAATACAATATGTGACAAAATGTACAGTCTAACCATAAATTGTTGGTTGTAATGTATCCTGTGCCTTAAAAGCAGGGCCTGCTTTAGGTACTGGCCTAGGGGTGAGATGCACAAAAGGATGCATATGATGGCAAGAGCATCGATCTCCAAGGAAGCCTCCTCTCATCGGTTTCATATGAGATCGGAAGTTTGCCGATCTCCAAGGGGTGACCGGCTCCCCTTCTCCTTTTTTCAGGATTTGACCATGAATCTAAAAGAGGAACTCTATGACTCTATGTTGGAGGTCTCTTTTTGGGCGTCTGCAGCCAAGTCTGCCTAGGGGAGCAATGTACCTTTACGCTTTGCTTATAAGCAAAATGTTCTTGTAACTTTTCCTTTGGACATCTTGTAAATCACTTTGAACTACATCCTGTGTATGAAAATGCGGTATAGAAATATGTAAATGTTGTTACGTGTACTTAGGAAAAGGAAACTAGAAGATTATTGAGCCCATATAGTCAAGTACTGAAAATCCCCTAAAGACATCTAGATTGGAAATTTTGTTTAAGAATTAGAAAGGAATGAAATGGAAAAGCAAAGATGAAATATGGTTCTATTTTTGGACCAGACAACATGAGATCTATGCACTTCAATTGTGGTTTTGCTGTAGCCTCATGGCAGAGGGATGAAGGGTCACATATGAAAAAAACAACAAAATAAAATTGCAAGTGTCCCAGCTAAGAACGGAAACATTTTCAAACATGTTGATAATTGAGTGTTCTGGAATTTAATAAATGGATAATTATAGGTCCTGGGTGCAGTAAATGCCTATGATATTGAAGATCTGCAAACCAGGAAGCAGTTATTTATGCTGTTTTTACACTGCTGACTGGTGGCTTTGGCAGTTCTGTTATGGCATTATTGGCTGTACTCTTTATCCCTTTACCAAAAAGAAACATCTGCTATACTAAAAATGCCAACTCAATATAAAGAAGCACCATGTGGAACCTTTAAGGATATGCTTAGGCATCTTCAAGCAGTAAAGCAGAGGTGGTTTTGGTGTCAGCTTCAGAGATAATTTCAACAGCTGATTTTAAACTGAGGTTTTCCGGCTTTAATACCATCGCTCTCTTGTACTTGGCTTGTTTAAATTCTCTCAATAATCAAGTTATATACCATCTTATTCCACAAAATGCCAGATTTAGTTCAGTGGGCCAGGTCTCAATTACACATGACAAACTGAAATTTAAATTCTACAGGCATTTGCGAGCATTAGCAAAAGATCAGTCTTTTAAGCAGGATGCTGCTTAAGGCCAATATGTGCATTTCTAATGTGGTTAAGGCAGCTTCCCAGGTTTCTGCCTAGCCAAACATGCTGAAAATGTGCTGACATCAATGTCCAATTAGTACAACAACAGGGCCTACTTGCAATTCTCACTTTGTACTTTCAGATCAAATGTTGTCAATTAAGTCTTAAAACTTTGTTTCCGTCTATTCCACTGAATAAGAAGGTTGCCTGGGAGAGCTAGGAGGGGTACAGTAATGGGAAGTTAAGACGCTATGGTTTCAAAATGTGGCATAACACCCTGTTGTTTCTGTAACATTCATTTTGGCCTTGCAATAAAAATTTATTGACAATCATTACCTTTGAGGTCACTGTACAGATTTAAGTGACTATGTAAAGGTCTAAATATTTTTTTCTAAGAATGTAATTTAATAAATTGTACAGGGTGTGCCCTCTATATTAGAAATAGGATAGCATGACACACAAATTCCCCTACTAACCACTGAAATAGACCTCAAAATATTTCAAATTTCTTTTGAAAGATCCTAAATGGACACTTTAAATTGAGAACTACTACAGTGATTCTTCTAGATTTTAAAATTAATCAAAAATGTTCTTTATGTGAACAGGACTATATGGCACAGTAATGACATTATTTTACATTATGACCTATTAACTGATCTTGATTGTTTTAACAGTTTTATCCAATATATATACAGTAAGTTTATCCCATACTGATACAATGCCCAACACTTTTGACATATGCGTTATCCTTCTATGTAGTTTTCTATCTTAGCTGAGTTTACCATGGTAAATATTCTCAGACATTCACTCTTCATGTCCCTCCTTGGCATTTTTTATTATTTATATTTACTATCCTAACTTTATTGTATTACTCAATCTATGTATTTCATACCGTAATGTAATGTTGTTTCTTCTAATTGATGGATAAGGTTAAAACAATGAAATACAAATAAAAAACATAGAACTGCTCTACCACTGTATATTACATGACTGTGTAGCATTCTTTGCAGAAATTCAGGAAAGGAGTCACACGGCTAATAATTTGGCCATACTAGTTTAGCTTTCGAGAATGGTGGGGTCCCACTGACCTTAACCTTTACATATAAAATACCATTAAAGTTGGCCCTACCAAATGTTGATGATTATACTACTTTAAACCATTAAACACAACCTAATAACTTCATTTTAAAGTAGATAACGCATACTACTGTGCATGCAATTACACAACAATGATTTCCTTTTGTATTAGCATGTTGTATTTGACGTTAAGGACCAACATCTAAGGAAAAATACCAAAGCTTACGCATGCTTTATATTTAATAATAAAATGCAAATAAAGTAAAAAGCACCAATAATTCTCCCAGCAATAGGGGCTGCCTTCCTTTCCCAGAAATGATCACAAGAATCAGTCACTAGTTTGCATGAACAGAGGTGTTCTCACTAAAGTTGAATGAAAGGTGCTGCAAGCTGCACTCTAAACAATCAGTGCTGCAGCCTAGCAGTGAGGAGTACCTCAGCAATTCTATACAGTTACAAAAAATGACATTTTTGAAGTTTTGGAAATTAAGGATAGGAAATGAAGCAATATTTATATAAGGAATATCTGTAAACCCTTTTAATCTCTCTTTGTGGAGTATAATGTTTGATAATATGAAATATAATCAGCTCTAAATACAGTAAAAATACAGAAGACATATGCAGTAACTATTAATAAATCAGTTGTCCTGTACTTTACAGAAACTTCTGTCTTGGTTGTGTGTTTCTGATAAACTGGGATTATTTCCATAGGGGCAGAGGTTGGTAGAGAAGCCAAAAATTGTACTCAAGTAAGAGCAGCATTACTTCAAAATAATATGACTCAAGTAGAAGTAAAAAGTAGTCATCCAAAAAATTACTCAAGTAAGAGCAAAAAAGTATTTGGTGAAAAGACTACTCAAGTACTGAATAACTGTTTGATCATAATAAATGATTTATTTTTTAGAAATGTTGTAATAAGACAGACAAAAATATAAAATAATGTGCAAATTCTGCTATTTCCAAATAATAAAATAAAAAATGAGTAGAAGTAAATAACATTTTTACAAAATAAAGATGCACAAATAACACAAAGTTCCAAATCTCAGTTTTTCACAACAAAGCTTTTGAAACCAATACCTACTGTAGGTAACATGTATGTTTGAACAGTGCAAACTACTTACAGTGACAAGATATACTGTACACTGACAGTATAATACTGCATATTCACTTGCCCTCCAAATAGCACAGCTGATAGAAAATAGCATTAGAACAAGGCAGTTTGTGCACGTACAAGAAGTTTCACTTTACCACTTTTGACTGTCTGTGTCTGTACATGTTTGGTTAAAACATGCTTGTTCTTCACTCAGTGAAGTGATGGTTAAGCTTCAGCAGGTGTTGGCTCTCAAGGTTCTTGCAGAGAAGCTGTGACTGTTTAGCAGTGAACAGGAGCCCTGCATGACTAAAAAGTCTCTCACAGGCTGCAGACGCAGGAAATTTGTGTGTGGTCATGTGACTACATGGCTACGTCTGATTGGTGAAACGGAGTCATGTGATTATTGTTGCTACGTCTGATTGGTGAAACTGAGTCATGTGATTATTGTTGCTGCGTCTGATTGGTGAAACGGAGTCATGTGATTATTGTTGCTACATCTGATTGGTGAAACAGTCATGCAGTAGATCCACTGGCAACTTCTCCCTGGCAAAAATATAGCGTATCTAATGTGTAAATGGAAGAAAGTAACGAGTCGAGTGTTGCCCAATGTAGCGGAGTAAGAGTAGCGTTTCTTCTTCACAAATGTACTCAAGTAAAAGTAAAAAGTATGATGCAGTAAAACTACACTTAGAAGTACAATTTTTTTAAATAGTTACTCAAGTAAATGTAACTCGTTACTACCCACCTCTACATAGGGGTCCCCCTGACCTTTAGACCCTTGAGCCTGCAGGAATCCTTGCATGAGCATAAAAAGCAGCAGACATTTTGCTTGCAAAACACAAGCATAAGATTGAGGTGATGTATAAACAAACACTTTTTTTAAGCCTTGAAGTTGGCTGGTCATATAATGAGTTACCAATGGCATGACCCCATGTCCCTCTCAAAGATAATTTAGTGGGCTATGGATGCAGGCTAGTGAAAGGAGTAGCGCAAGCAGCAAAAAAAAAAAAATCGTTCTTCCATGGTGGTCACTGTGCACATGAATGAATGAAAACTGAGGTCAAAGACATTTACATTTCCAGTATATGGTCAAAAGTTTGTAGACTATTGATAATTTTGACTTTCTGGAATGGGATAACTATCACCATTATATGAGCTTGCTGGACATCACATTCCAAAAACCATGGGCATAAATATGGAGTTGCCCACTTTGCGCCTATGACAGCCTCCACTCTTCTGGGAAGGCTTTCCAGAAGATTTTGGAGCGAGTCTGTAGGAATTTGTGCCCATTCAGCCAAAACAGCATTTGTGAGGTCAGGCTCTGATGTTGGGCAAGAAGACCTGGCTTGCAATTGACATACCAGTTCACCCAAAGGTGTTCAATAGGGTTGACTTCAGGGATCTGTTCAGGCCATTAATATTTCTCCGCACCAAATTTGTCAAACCTTATCTTTATGGATCTGGCATTGTGTACAGGAGAAATACCATGCTGGAACAGAAAGGGCCTTCCTCAACCTGTTACCACAAAGTTGAGAGCACACAGTTTTCCAAAATGTCTTTGTATGGTCATGTATTAATAGTACCCACGCCCAGCCCAAACCCTGAAAACAGCCCAAGACTATAATCCCTCCTTCTCTAAACTTTACAATAGACATTATTCCGTCTGGAAGGTGTTTTATTCCTGTCATCCACTCCAGTAGTCCATCCAATGCTTGGAATCATGAATAATGATCTTAGGCTTGTGTCCAGCTGTTTGGCCATGGAAACCCATTCCGTGAAGCTCCCAACACAGTTCTTCTCCCAGTGTTGCTTCTAGAGTTAGGAACTCTGTTGTGAGTGATGCAAAACAGTCAGTTCTTACACAAAGGCCACATTTGGCGAGTTTGCATGGTCTACAGTTTCATTGCTGCTCTGTTGTTGGTCCTGGATGCTTCCATGTCACAAAAATAGTACTTAGAGATGAGATGACCAGAGGAAATGTGGCAGAACAGAACTTTCATGCACTGACTTGAGGCAAAGTTTGCATTCTATGACAGTGCCACATGTAAAGTCACTGAGCTCTACAGTAAGACCCACTGCATGGCTATGTGTTTGGTTTTAGGCTCCTGTTAACAATAGGTGCGGCTGAAACACTTGAACTCAATAATTTGGAGAGAGATCAACATACTTTTGGCCATATAGTGAACATTTACTGTGCTTTTACAGACTCGACAGGTGCTGAATTTGCTAGATTTTTCTGTTTACTTGTCAAAGAGCCCTCTCTTCATCAAAAGAGAATTGCATACTGTCAGGAAAGGTCAATTTGATGTGTAAGAATTGGAATTTCGGAGCCAGCTACCATGAAGGGTACTTTGAAAATTATGTTTTTAAAGAAATCAGTTGAAAAGAAAGAGAATGGCACCTTGGCAGAAAATATATCCCCAGGATCTCAGAGGTGAAGAAACCCATCGGTTTCCAGAGTGCATCTACTTAGAGAGAGATAAAAAGTGAGAGAGATGGAAAGAGATCATTGGGGATCCTAGAGTAGGGTAGAAAACCTCCAAGATTCAGAAAGCTCATAGTCCAAAGTGGTAATAGACCACATTCTGCTATTGCTTTAATAAAGTAGGCAGCACAGAGACTAAAACAAAGACCTAGTGGTTTAAGGGCTTCTAGGAGCTTCAGAATGCAAGGCCACTAGAGGATATTAGAAGAAGTTGAAACCCTTGGTCTTTGTAGATGATAAATGTGAATCTCTGCCTCAGAAATTTTAGGGTTTTGTTAAAATGTCCATTCGGGTTGGGTGGTTAAAAGCTGCCTCGGACATTCAGGACAAATGAGTCTAGATACAGGAGGAATGGTGAAGTTGAAGCTCAAAGGCAAGAAGAATAGGGCCCAATGACATGGAAGGTTAGGTCAGAGTGCTTAAGTGTGTTGCCTGGGAGGTGGAAACATTGGCAAGCATGATGGTTTGGCTCAGAAGAAACTTAGGGACTTGTTTCTCTCTCTCTCTCTCTCTCTGTTTTCCATTATACTTCCTCTATGTTATTTTAGTATTTTAAAATAAACACAACCTTCTGATATTCCTGGAACTCTTGACTTAATTCTGGGTGTGAAGAGATGTCCTGTTCATTTCCAAAACTACAAAGACTCACCTGCATTCATTTTGTCACTGCATTCTTTCATTTAAACTTTTTTTGGAATGCCGACTGGTCTACTGTAACTCACTTACTGTGCTCACTTTGCAACACACATTCATATACACTTTTTCTCTTTTGACCTACATGATGCTGATGAAGGTGCCAATTTATTAGTGTTGTCACTGCTGTGACTGAACAGTAAATGAATGTGCAAAAGTATATGCTGTACCAATGCGTAAGCATCAATGATTATATATACAGAAACCATTGCATTCATTTGAAGGTAATACTTTTCAGAACAGTAACTGTGAAATAATGTCTGTGTCAGGCTTTCCCATGATTAAAGCACACTTAAACACAGACCCATTACTCAAGGATTTTGGCATTCTGCAATTACTCAGTTTAGACTGATAATTATGAGTTGTGGAAGTTTAACCTTTTACATAATGTAAGGAGCTACAAATGCTGTTTATAAAGCCACAATGAAAATTAAAAAGTACATGGGCATGTATTTTATATAAAAAGCTGCAGTTATCATTTCATACAGTATAACTATATAATTTAGCTTCAAATAATCTATTAAATATACATGGTACATCTGAGGAGAAAGAAAAAAAAAAATAAACGTAAACATGTAAATGAGAACACTGGCCATTAAAACAGGATCCTAAAGAATTATGCATGTCATGTGGTAGGCTCCTTTGTAGATAGATGTTCTCTAAAAAAAAAAAGATATTATAACAAAAGAAGATACATGTCTTATTAGCCAAGAGACTAATGTGTGGTCCACAAGTCAAATTAAAGCCAAAAAGCCCCATTATGAATCTCTATGATATAAGGCATGTTTAACTTAATATAAACTAAACACCTACACAAATTAATTTAACAAAACTGATGTATACTGCATGATACACTTTATGCAGTAAATTGGTAAATTTAAGCAGTTATATATATATTTCCTGATGTTATTTTCTATGCGGACCTTGCACATTCTCCTCATGTCTGCATAGGTTTTGTTGTGAACATAGTGTCCACTAAACTTGGCAGAATACTGTATATTGACCAGGAAATGTGCTTTTGGTGTTTCTTCAATCCAAAAATAGGACTGGGAACTGCAGTTTTTTATAGTCACAGTAAGAAGACGTCATGTGATGGCAACCATAAATATTACAATTAACAGCAGCATTGCCTTGGTCATTGAAAAACATAAACACAATGATCAGAACAAAATGTACTGATCAAAACAAGAACAAACAAAAATGACCTTGTTGGAAAATTAATAGTGAAGAGAATAATTCTGATCAAAAATAAAAACCTACATTTTAGGAAAAAAACATAACAATCAGTGCAGTTTTATCTCAGATACGTGTGTTATGCCTAAAACACATCAGTAGGAGTGAGTGTGCCCTGCGCTGAACTGGTATTCCATTCGTCAATGGTTCCTCTCTGGCAAGCAGTGTTTCTGGGAACAATGATCTGAGAAACTGCTAACTGAAATGAAGCATCGCATTAGTCAATTCTTCTTGAACTGAATGTTTGTATTCTGCATCTTACATTTCCTAATTAGACAAAACAGATTTTATAAAGTGCAGTAATGAAAAAGGACAGCTTTTAGAATTGACATCATTGTTCTTGTATGTTCAGAGTTTCTGTCAGATAACACAAGTTTAAGGGCAAGCAGTTCTTATGCACTGTATTGCCACACTGACACAGTGATATAATGACACAATAAGAAAAATATAATTCAATTTTACTAATAGGTACAACTAAGTATATTCAGAAAATGACTGAAAATAAATTTATGGTTCCAAATAATATGCCCTTAAGTCAACATCAAAGTGGAAAATAATATTGGTGCCAACATTGAACTGTTAGCGCCATAATATCTATCCTCAGGCAGGCAGGACTGAAAATGAACATTTTGCAAATACTGGAAGACAATTTGTTAAGTCTGTGATAAACCAACATAATTTTTATGTAATTTTAACTGAATACAGCATTCGCTCTTGCCAAAACTTAGTAATAATTCCTAGTAACAGGAAAGCTGAATATCATTAACAGATGAGTTATTAATGTTTCTGTGCTGTGAACAGGACACACATTGGACTGATTTCTTTCTTTTTTAATTAAGAAAAGACTGAAGTTGCAAGGTACATTTAAAATAATTTTACAATTCTTAAAGACTATTTGTGTCTGTTTTTTATATAAGTATTTGAGAATGAAGATTCTATTACTTTCCATATCTGAGATGACTATTTAACACTCCCATTTGCAGTAGCATGAATTAGCTTCTGTGTTTTGATGGTATGTAATCATATGTAATATCTTTCATTTTTATGTTTATGTCACAGTTGCACCATTTTGGATTATGGATTTTCTGAGGGTGCCACCGTTTTTTGTTTTTTTTTCTTTTTAAGACTGCAGTTGTTATGTCAGTTATGAAAATATACTGACCATACTGGTTTATTGACTATGGATTAGTGAGTTCTGTTTAGATGTTAAAAGCAGTTAACCAGGAGTTGAAAGAACAAGGATCAAAACAAAAACACCAAAAAGCTAGACTTTATAATAACACTTGTTTAAACTGACTATATCTATATGAAGAAATGCTATAATTCAAAATCGCAAATATGAGATGATCTGTGGCTCTGAAAACAAAACTTGAAAGAACTCTGATGTTTATGCATTCAAAACTTGGAAAATCAAAATGACTGAAAGACAAGCTGTCAATACGAAAAACAAAACTTGAAAATTCTTAACTATAAAGACGTAAAAAGTCTAATCAAATATATTTTTACTGTGAAAATACGCTACCATAAATTTCATTACTTGGAAAATGTATTATTCTCCAAAGATGATTTGCCCAAAAATCAGACTCAAAAATGTAATTTACTCAAAAGATATTCACTCCTCAGGGGTTACACTGAAGAATCTAAAATCTACAACCAAAGGACTCCTGTTGTTGTGCTCAAATTTATAAGCCAGCCTTTGTGACAAGGGTTATTGAGGAGGTCCTTAGCCACCATGACCTGCCCCCAGCAACTCATTAACTGAATACAGAGAATGAAAAATCAATGTGTGATGCCCTGAACATTTTGTAGAAGAAAACTGAAAAACTTCCTCAGGTAAGAATAAGAAACACATGAAAATAAAGTTCAACAAGCCATCTTTCAAAATATTAATATTGATAAACTAACAAGATTTATCAAAAACTAAAGAAAATTTAAAAAGCTATAACCATTGCCTGTCATGTGATACAGATGTCATTTAGGATGGCAGCACAACTATTTGTTATGCAAGCATGGGATCAACTTTATAAATAAAATCTAAACAAATGAATTAATTAATGTTATTTATGGGTAAGAAAAATCTATTAAAATAACTACCTTTTGCTTTTACAACTTTTGTTATACGTTCTAGCTTTGGTGTGGTTACCTCTTCTTGGGGTTCAGATTGTTGTTTGATAGATGTAATTCAATCCCTCCTACTCCCAGTCCTATTCCAACATTAATAAAAGAAAATTACCCAGAGTGCCCTCCCTGGGTGCTCATTACATTCATCTCCTATTGCTTTCTTTCCTTTATATTATGGTTAATGGTATATGGTTGTTTCTACATACAGTATCTCTAAGGATACCCTATTTTTTAGGATATTTAGTCTTCTTTGGTCATTTTTATCTACTTCTCAGAATTGCACTTTTGTATTTCCTATTTCAATTTGATAAGTTAGTTCTAGATCTAATTTATTTCTCCAGCTCATTAATTTCTTTAATGTCCTAAATTTTCTTACTATATTAATCCATAGGCATTTGTTTAGTTCATTAGGCTTCTATTTTTTTTCAAGTGTATTGATTTAATTTTTCATTTGAGCTATTGATTTCATTGTTATTGATTTGATTTTGCTTGTTAAATTAATTCATTTGTAACACTTTATTGTGGCTGTTTTGAGTTGGGAGAATTTGTTTTTCAATGGACAGATCCATTTTTGGCTTAACTTCATCTTAAGGGGAAGCAGATAGATCAACAACAATCTGAAGATTCTTGGGTGTGGGTTATTTTAGACATTTAAAGGATGTCAGTAGCTAAGTAGAATCATTCATCTCTTTTCTGTACTGGTGGGCTATTTATCAGATCACTCTAGGAAGCCTAACTACAAACTCAAATAGTAGGCTTTCTGTCTACACAGGTCCAAAAATTCGGCTAAGGCTTTTAAAGTTAAAAAATTACCAGACGTTTACAAAAAATGAGAAGATTAAAACTGTGAAATCTCTCTAAAAATCTGTTACTCTGTTTTTGATTATTTATTAAAATGTTTGCACAAAAAAG
The DNA here is from genome assembly GCF_900747795.2 of Erpetoichthys calabaricus. Lineage (NCBI taxonomy): Eukaryota > Metazoa > Chordata > Cladistia > Polypteriformes > Polypteridae > Erpetoichthys > Erpetoichthys calabaricus. The sequence goes on along the minus strand of NC_041396.2, from coordinate 215,687,906 downwards.
GCAAGAGCAAGAATAGTTTTTTCCTTAGAAAGCATAAGACTAAAGCACCAAATCCAAATATTCACAAAATCAATTAACAGCACCTTAGATGAATGCAGTGCTCAAAGCTCATACAACCCAAACAAGAAAACTAAAGAAAAATGGAATTAAAATCAAGGCACAATGCTGAAACTGCAATGAGCACTGCAGTTTCTCTTTTCACATGACCGAGACAATCCCCTGCTGCATCAACAAGTGGCCCGACCTCCAAGGGTCTCACAAACGGGAGGCAGAGCAGATCACACACAAATTTAAGATATTTAACGTAATTCAAAATATAAAAATAAATAGATAATGCCATATTTATACACATTATAATATTACATGAATACAAAGACAAAACAAAACCAAATGCAGAATCAATAATGGCATTAAAATAATAAAAAAAGATTAATTAAACTTTAGGCAGATTAAAAACCCTTGCTTTGCCATAATAAGCTTTGCTTTTGTCTGTAACTCCAGTTTTTTGTTCAAAAAAGACTTACAAATTTGCTTAGCAACATCTTCCTCTTCCTAGTCATACTAGCTGTCATTATTTCCATACTTCAATTCCCTTAACTTAAAAGAGGCAAAAATCTATTGGTCTTCCTTTACTATGATTAATTTTTTATTAAGTAAAATTTAGATCTCAGATCAAATTTCCATCCTTCTGCTCATAAGTCACTTCTGTCACCTAAAGTGACTACTGAAATTAATTTACTGCTTACATATGCTAATCTCTTTCAGTACTGCTGACCTTCAGTTTTATAAACTTTAAATACAGAACCCATTTTTAAACATAAAACTATTTCTTCTTTTGTAAAAACCTGCTTGAATATTTTTTTAATTTGCTATTTCTATGTCCTTCTTTACTTTATTGAACGTCTAGTGATGGTGCACACTGTTAGTGATTCGGTTGTTCAGTAGGACAAACGAGATGTCCCAGTGAACAACAGTTGTAGTAAGTGGCATCGGTTTGGTTTCCTTTAAGGAGTAGGTAAAAGACTAGACCATCAAACAAAGCATTTGGTATTCTTTCAGCATATTACAAGTATAAAGCTAGATTCTTAATCAAAAAGTTAAACACATGTCAAATAATTTGTTCCCTAATAGTTATTTTTTGTTGTTTTGGTTGGTATTCGAGAGCTACATCTCTCACAAAGGTCTTTCCTTTGTTAATCAGAGTTCTTCACAGTGCTTGCCAGTTTCTGTTAAAATGCAACTGTGCCAATGTCACACACCACTCTAGAGCGAGAGATGTTTCCTGGTAATTTCAGCAAACACAAAATGCCAGTGCCCCTTGCAAAACATAGAGAATGGTAAAAAAAATCTACAAGAAATAAAAAAATAATAGTGAATCAGTATCAAAAGTATTGAAATCAAATACTAGTCAGCATGTTTTGATTGGTTGAGTATGAAGCAGTAAAAGCATTTTATTATAGTTTGTATCACTTGTCTGCTTTGTGCTTGTTGATACAATGCTTTTAAATAAAAAATAAATATCTAGACGTGAGTCATTAAAAAGGTAATTTGTAATTTCTGATGTACAATTTCTTTGTAACACTAACCATTACTAATACCCCAAATACTGAAATCCATTACTCAGTGTTTTAATTTTGCATTTTTTCTCTGAAATGACAATTTTCCAAGCTACCCAAGTAACACCAACAGTCCTAGCAATGTGCCCTGCCATTGGCTAGTGTGTTAGAAAAATAAAATAATTTTGGCAGTATTACTCTACCACATCTTATATACTTAATCTCCTTAATACTTACAGGAAACAAGAAAAAAAAGTATTTTAGTATTCATCAATTAGAAATGACATATTTACAGCCATGCAGTGGTGAAGGATTTTGTCAGGCATTTCAAAATGTAAACAACATAAAATATAATTATTATATAATAACCAAAGTAATTTCAGAAAAAAAAATATAATGACATTTCATTTATAAAGAGTCTTGCGGCCACTGGAAGGAATGATATCAAAAATTGTTTGCATATTAAATAAGTTTATACACCCATTATACAACAAGAAACCAATATAATCTTGAACATCAAGTACAACAATAAATTATAGAAATGATTTTTTTTTGCATTTTGATTTTAAGTTAGCCTTATTGTGAGACTCTGCTGGTGAGCCTAAGTAAATGAAGTGTAGTTTAGAAGGTCTGGTGTTGAAATAGGACTGGTCAAATGTTATAATTGGGCTGAATTCAAAAGAGAGTAAACAATCCACCACTGTAATTTGGATTTTCTTACAAAGTATATCCAGATGAGTTTTTTTTATGAAACATGTTCTATTATGTTATGAAAACGTCCATCGAAAAGCTGTGAAACAATTTTCACTTTCTCATGTTTATGACTTAATAGCCGTCCTCCGCGGCTCTGTCCGCATAGTAGTGAAACAGGACAGTGAGGAGGGCCCTGCCCAGCTCCCCATTCCTGACGTCACACTTCCCCCTCAGCCCACAGCTTCTGTCTCGGATTAGTGCGAATATATCACTCTTGCAAGCGAACTATGATTCTTAGTGAGATGAGAGAAGTCGCAAAATCAACCGGAATGTTCAAGCAAATTATAGAAAAAAACCCGATCTAAATCCAATAAGTAGTTCTCTCGTGAAAAGCGGACAGACAGACAGACGTTGGATTTTATATACAGTATGTGGAGATTATATCATAGCCCTCCTTTATTATTTTGCTATCAGTTGTAATTAAGGAAAGTTTTTACAGACATTTTAGAAATGTTACACTGTCACTCAAAGACCTGAAACTCTATGGTGCATATAACTCCATGGAGCATACAAGTTGTTTTAAATAGTAATGAAACTAACATACCTGGTGAAAGTGAATTAATGAGTTATTACTGAGCTGATTACTTCTATAAAATATTTACCAACATTATTACTACTTACGGCTGTCACTTACTACCATAGCTTAAGCACAGAACATATGGCAAATATTTGATAAGATACTCATAAAAGGTTGTGATAAAGAAAAAAGTCTTACCATAGATGACTATAGACATAGACTGTGAGTAAGAACTTTGCATTTTAAGTATAGCTGGTATCTTCTATTTCTGATTTAAAAGAATTATGAATTTGTGATATTAAACTCATTTGGATTAAAAGATGAGGAACTGACTGACCTTTAAGTAGTTGCAAAAATTAATCTCTTCTGAGTGTATCTTTAGATTTAAAAGTGACATTCAGTGCTACCCATTAAGTAGTCAAGTACATTTTGTACATGTCATTGAATCAGTATCTTCAATTCTGTATTTTACTAATTAGTCAATAAACTTCTCGGGAGACTTAAAGTAAAAGCTGGTCTAATCTTTATAGACACACAACACAGATACCTCCTTCTTCTTATGATCTGTTTCAACAAAATTCCATACCGATACCTTTGTCTAAGCCTGTTTCATCCTGAGCAGGGTCACGGAGGACTGGATGATATCCCAGCAACCACAATAGGACATAAGGCAGGAACAATCCCTGGACAGGGCACCAGTCCACCACAGGGAGGACCCACACGCACTCACATACCACAGCCAGATTAGCTTTGCCAAAACCACCTAACCTGCAAGTCTTTGGATTGTGGCAGGAAACCCACCCAGACAAAGGGAGAACTGGCAAATCCCACTCAGGGAGAACCCAAGATGTGAATGCTGGTCTCCTTACTGTAAGGCAGCAGTGCTTCCATTGTGGTGCTGCCCTTCAACAAAATAGTACATAGTAATATTTGCACCTTTATCTTACTTTATAGTAAATGGAATAAGTTTGTGTTGGGGAAGTTATTTAAAACAGAATAAAAACCATCTCATTTTGGACTGATTTAGAAGAAAGAAAGATTTTTTCCTTCTTAAATGTAACATTTTAGAATGAAAAAGCACAGAGCTCAACTTTCCTTTTGGCATATGTTGTATTTTGCTTAATAGCAGAGCTGTATTTCTTGCCATGCTCAGCAGTGCAATTAAGGTATTTTACGTTAGTTGAAGTTCACTTCTGCATTGTCAGGACGAAGGTCTGCAGACCAAGACTTGCCCTAGGAATCCTCTCTCTGGGATTTTACAACCAATTAAATAGCTTAGTAAACAGTGGCTACTCGAAACACATGCTGAGAGAATTTGGCCTGCAGAAAAGTGCTGCCAACTGTGAGGTATGCGAAAAACATAAATTAAATGAGTCCTTGCAGATGTAAGCTTATAATATACTTAACAGTTGCAACAGGCAAATAGTATGAAAAAATATTAAAATTCCAACTTTTAATCAGGCAAGAAAAATGTCTAATAAAATCACCTATATGTAAACGAATGAATTTTATTTAGATTGTGGTTTAGTTTTAAACAATGAAGCAGTGCAAATTACCCTCAGTTTACAATTTTTAAAGCTTGAAATAAAACTGCCTAGTAAAGTGTTTTTTTTTTTTGTTTTTTTTTGTCGGTAAGAAGCGTGCATTCATCAGAAAAGATAAAGTTAAATGTTTGCTGTTAAAGAACTTCCCACTCTACAAATTATAATTGTGAAAAGATTTTTAGAAAAAGTCTATAAATATAATAATGACATGAAGCACCCCTTTGTATCACTAAATATTCAACTTAGCATGATTTAAGGGTTAGAGCACTGATTAGGTGAAATCAGAGATTCAACATATAGAGTGTTTATTTAAGAAAGACAGGGGATAACATGTAGGTATTTCAAGAAGGATGGAATCAAAAAATATACAGTTTAATAAAGTATAAACAACAGCATTCTTTCTGGGTTGGTCTAAAATGTCTAAAATGAGTGTCTTCTCCCAGGCTTCTACTGTCTCAAACACAGTCTGCTTACTACCTCCAGAACTATTTTCTGGCCTCCTCTGTCTCTACCAGGAGAGCTGTCATTTCCACACCACTCTTAGTTTCCAACTCCCTGACTGAGGTTAGTAAGACCCCATGAAAGCACTGTCAGTATTATTCCAATTTCAAGATGAGGATAACACTGTTACAACTACATTTCCCAGAGCCCCTTGAGGAGATTGTAACTACGTGAGAACAGCAGAGTTGCTCTCTATTAGTAGGACGGGGGGCTGAGAAGCCAGACTCTAAATTCCCCCTCATACCTTCTTTTTTTATATAAGGATCCTGGCCAGGGAAGAGACCTGTGCTAAATCAAGAGTGGCACTGAATTTTACTGGACATTGATACTTCACTAAGATCATGTGATCAGAGACATGCATTAAGAATGCATTGTGGGCCACTCATGTCATATCTCTCTATCTTCTTCTTGCTCGGTATGTGACTTGACAGCATCACCCACAGTGAGAGAGTCCAGGGAATTGTTTTGGTTGTCCCAATGACCAGTCTATCACTGCCAGGTAGAAAAATGCTATTCTTTTAGAATTAAGCCCTTAAAAAATTATTGTGTTGAGGAGCGAATGAAAAGAAATTCTTTCAAAATCATGGTTCTGGGTCAGGCACAATAATATTGATTCTTACTAATTGTATTTGGAAATTCACATAACATTCTCCAAACCAAAGCTGTGACAGAATGGGATATACATATACAGTATATCCTCATTCTCAAGAGACTGGCATATTACAGTCATTATGCCAGTAGCAGCAAAAATACAGTGTTAAAAAAAGTTGTTATAATTGTCCTGTGGAGACTTAAATGAATACATAGAGTCCTTACTATTAAAGGAAAGGCCTTCTGATTTTCCACTCAAATTCTTGGCCTGACAAGTAATTCCTTTAGCTTTCTGTTTTATCATCTTGCTGTAGGTCCCTCAGTGAGCCTTTGCATCAACTTCTTTTTGTTTACGGATTGTGGTTTTTTCTTGAGAGGGGTCACTTCTGGAAAGTCAATCTCATAGACAAGGTATATGTTGAATCATAAACCAAAGCATCGTGCAGTTTACAAATTGTAACCTTTATTTATGATTACTTGCCAACTCAGAAACCTGTGTTCTCAGTATTACTGTTAGATTTACATTGCAACAGAAATGAAACAAGTTTATATAAAAAATTGTTTTTTGGAACTATGCTCATTAGAAAAGAAGAGCATTCTGAAAGGCTAGTTAATGTAGTCTATAGTTTATTACAATAATAATAACTAAAGCAGGAGAGTTACAAAAACGAAAGTGAAAAACTATAAAATAATAATTTATAAAATGTTTATTCAGAAGGTAAATTTAGGAAGTAAATATCCAGCTTACTAAATAAATGCTATGGTAAAATGGAGAGGGAGCAGAGGAACACAAAACCTCCAGCCAGCGACGGTTCTAGTGAAAATCAACCTTTACGGCCAGAGTGATCATTAGGCAGGTTTCTTTACTGAGCCCAAGCCAGGCCTGGTGCCACAGGAACCAAAAGGGGGTATCATCTCCTCATCTGAACTGGGCTGTTCCCTCAGTTTTGGACAAAAGATCTTTTGAAACTTTAACTTATTAAGCTTGAGTTACATGAATTCATGCTACATGTGCTCATCCATGCAATTTATTTCTTTCATTCCACTCTGTATTCCAGTGCTACAGAAAGAAGTAAAAAACACTACAGCCTTTGCAGTTTTGGAGCAGGTTTTTGAGGTAATTTCTCAAAGTTTGTGTATTAGTGCTTACTGGTGATTTTATTGTGTTTTTAAGAATTACTTATGAATGCTTTGAAATTACATTTTTTGTCTGCCGCATCCTAACTCACCAGTTTGAGAACATCCCCACATATGATATACCTACTGTTCAACTCTTCTTGATGTCTAGTTCTGCAAGACATCAAGTTTTTGGGATTGTCCCTATATTTGGCCTTCTACACCCGAATAACCCTGATTAACAGGCTGTTTTTGAGCGATATTTTGTAATAAAGAGTGAACCAATAGGTGTCTTCAGTTGTGCATGCCACATCAGCCAAACCCAGGGGTTCACCTTCTAATGGAATTCGAGGGGTAAGCGTTACTCTTTTGTGGAGTGTTGTTTTATGCTATTTCAATGTTGCTGATCATGGATATAATAATATAGATGCTATCTGATACTTTACTGTTGGTCGTAGTTCTCTAAAAACTACAATTTTCAAACATAAGCATATTGTTATAGGCTATTTCAAGGTCAGTAATTACAAATCTGATGTTGTTTTTGATTGTTGATGCTTTACTAGGGATCTTGTCCTTTATGGACCTCTATCAGAGAGTGGAAAAAAAATGACATGTTTATTATAATCAGGAATATTTTGACTTTAAATACTTAAACTGAAGCACACATTTTAACATTTCAAATATCTGAAGCAGCTATTCATGTTTAATGCTTCCACCTCATGAAGTATGTCATGACATTTGTTATGAATACCCCATTTTTTGCCTTTAAGTTTGTATCATTTGTATAGTAAGTGATTTCAGCTTCTTTTCCCAATAGGTTGTACTTATTCTGTAAATACCATGCTTATTTTGCATTAACACTTATAAATTCTGTAATGACGTGACAAGAAATGAACAGAAGAGACTCTGCAGGGTCAAGCCATGGGTAACAAAGAAGCACAATCTGGTAGGTTGGAATGAAAAAGAATTATAAGATGGACAGCATTGTAAAAAGACCTGAGGAGGAGGACCGGAGGAGGTTTATGGGGGTCTGCTGAGGCTGACAATAACACTTAGACCAGGTCACCATCTGAAAAGAGCTATTAAATGGTCCTTCTAAGGGCCATTAAGTGTTGCTTGTGTCTTTGCATCAGTCCTTATTCCAAAACAACTCCAAAATACTGAATCTGTTAAGAAGTTTAACTGTTGAAGCAAGCCAAAGTTATTTCTATGTTTTGTTTGTTCTGAAGTTATTATTAGCACAATGAATTATCAACTAATTAAAGAATCTGTCTGATTTTATCATACTAAATTTTCATAGTGAACATTTCTTTTTACTATACCATTTATTGAGACTGAATGTGAAAGTAAAATTTCATTTGGATGGTTGCTTCAGCTCCATTTTAACCAAAATATCATCCCTTCCAGAAATTAGAATATTATGTCCTGGTTCATCAGTAAAAGTTACACGATTAAGTATTACCATTGTGGATTTTCATAAGAAACAAAGGCAAATTTAAATGATTGAGCTTGTTCATTTGGAATGATAACAGCACTAGAGTGAATTAAGCACAATCTGCTGTATGCTTGATGTTTCATAACATTGCATAGATCTAAATTTGAAAAGTTTGAATTGACCTAATATGTGATATATGATGTAAATGAGTGGGTGATTGGATCAGAGTCTCCTGCAGTGAAAGGGGGAAGCATTTTCTGCTTGAGGGCACAGCCCCGCCCAGGTCAAAGTTTATTTGCTCTGCAAGAATTTGGCCCCTGGTCAAATCTATTTGATGACACCTGCTCAAAGGTGTTCAAGATGAAAAGGCCGCTCAGCCCCATCTGGTCATTCTAGTATACTTTGATGGCTTTAGTAAATCAGTGCTTACAGATATGCATGTTTTGCATTTATCCTGTATTTTTAAATGCAAATTTTAGAACACTGCTAGGCAGGCAAGGATAAGACACTTTACTATCATATGAGATGTTAATGGATTTTATATCAGATTCAAAGATGTTTATTAACTCAAAAGAGTTATATATATTGTAAGTACTCAAATTTCTACATTCTTGTAGTGTACTTTCTAATAATAATAATAAGAAGAAGAAGATAAATAAGAAGACAAATAATACAACTAAATAATACGATAATAAATAAATAAATAATAATACAAGAAAAACCTCTGTGTTTCACATACTCACAACTGCATACATACTTTTGGCCACCCCTGTATATACTGTGTACCAGGTAACGCTTGTGGTTAGTCGGCCGGTTGGCAGACATCCACCATGCTGTCTCAGTTGCAAGAAGAAGATCATATACATGATATATAGTAATTGTGAAATAATTCAAAGAGTACACAACACGTGTCTTGTCGTAATTGTACGCAAAATGTGTACGCACTTTTGCTTCTCCTTGCGGAGATCGAATCTTAGGCATCTGCTCCCGAGGCAAAGCCTCAGACATTGTGCCACTGTGGCTGGTTCACTTACTTAACAGAATGTAGATTGGAGTACATCTGATATTTGGGTGGTTACCTAACAGGTAATGCTTGTGGTTGGTCGACCGGTCAGCACACATCCGCCACACTCTCTTCTCAATTGCAAGAAGCAGATCATAGACATAATATATAGCACCTGCCAAATAATGCAAAGAGTATGTGACATGTGCTTTGCCCAAATTGGGGCTCATCAGGTGTATGCACTTTTGCATATAAATGAATATGAGCATTCATTCATACTTATTTCATAAAATGTATTGTTTTTTCCAGAAATGGTAATGTATTATTTTTTATTATATTTTATGCTGCCTTTTTTTTGTTCCATTTTGCCACACCCCTTTTTTGACATGCTGGTCCTCATTGCACAGCAGTAGACTACTGAGCTTTGAGCATTCCTGTCTTCACCTTCTAATAAGTCATTCTGTATTCATAAGCCTTGGTTTACATCAAATAATAAGTTTTGCAACAGTCTAATCCAAATACTAAGTGTTTCTAACATCTTCTTCCTTCCTGAGCTCATTGCTTTATCATTAAGAAACTAGTTTGATTTTGTCCTCATTAAACATGTCTAGATAATCTGCATAACAACCTCAACCTTTTACACATTATACCTGTTTTTTCAAGTTGTCTCCTATATCACACACAATAACGAGACCATGGTGCTTTCAACTAATCATAACACAGCATGCAGCATTCATCCATTGGTATTTTATGGAAAGAATGGGGAGAATAAAATATTAACTGGTGCAAATTATCTATATGATACTGGGTTTACAGCAAGACTGCATCATACAGTATGTGTTCAGGCATGATAATTCTATGCCACAGTTAGAAGTCATGAACTTTATTCAGGATCATAGCAGAGATTTCCTATTTAAATATTTCAGATGTTTCAGCATATTTTAATGAAAGTTTCAGAGTTTCGAGCTTCTCTGTCGGAAGTCACTAACACTGTTTCAACACCTGATGTGTTTCTACTCGCATTTTTCTGAAGGCACGTAATATCTGAAAACTAGTTTTTTTTATCTCAAGCCTAATGCTTTCCTCTGACATTTACACAATTAAACAAGCATTCAAAATAAATTAGTTAAAACATTAAAAACAATTAGTTAATATACTGATTTAACTCGAAACAAGTTGTGAAGGAACCAAATGACCATCATCCAAGAAGAGCCTCTGGGGCAAATGTCTTGTTAGTGTAATGGTCACTAAAAGAATTAAGAGTGCCAGTGTGAAAAAAGGATAGAGAATTTCATCAGGAGATGCACTAATAACATCCAGGAGCAGGCAAAATCTTAGTCAAGGAACGGCTAGGGGTCTGGAAACTAACAGAGACATTCACAGTATTAACATCAGTACCAGAAATGTTAAACCAAAATCAAAGTCAAAAAGTACCTTACCAAAATGTTGTAAATTTTGTGTAAATTATCACCTAACTATCAATAGATCCTATTGCAATGCTGAAGCAAATGCAAAGCTTAGCTACATAGTATTTGGTGCTACTACCTTAAATAGGCAAGACATTATGAGGCCACAGACCACATGACATTCCAGTCACGTGACTGACAAAGGGTTTTGTTGATATAAACAACATGGCCTCTATATTAATATATAAGCATCAACAAGGTGGTGACTGCTGCTCAAAATATACAAAATTGTACTGATGTTAAAAAAATGGAAATATTTATCAGTCAGTCAGTTTCTTTTAAAACTGCTTAATCCTGAACAGGGTCAGGGGGTGTGCTGGAGCCTATCCCAGCTAGCGTAGGGCACAAGGCAGTAACAAACCCAAAAAAAAACACACACCCCAACCACACTAAATAATAACAAAAGTAAGAATATTGTTTATCTGAATGCAATATGGGAAAAAAAACTTTTGTGTAGTACTAAATTAATTTATTTTGAGTTCTGGTATACTTTTAATTTTCCTGAAAGATGCAGAGTATCTTCATTTTAACCTCTAAATTTGAAACAATGCTTTCTTAGTGTTACCAGTTTCACACTCTAGAAGTCTGATTATAAGCCTGCCTTCAACACAATAGCTCCGTCTATACTGGTCTTGATCTGGGCCTGGGTCACATCATCTGAAAGTGGCTGTTGATTTTTGAAAGAACCATTGGTGTTAAACACAGGCAACAAAATATTACCTGTAGAAATATTAAATATGAAAGTGCCTCAGGGCTACTCTGTCAACAACAGGACTGCACTGACGACTTTCCCATAAGTCAACAGACAAATATAATAAAGTCCACATCATTAAATTAGCTGATGATATTACAGAGATTGGCCTTATCTACAGTAGGTTAGAATAAGGTGGAAGATCCAACAATAATGCAATAACTATATCTTAGCTATAAATGTTAAATTTAAAGAACTGCTTCATGAAGGTAGCATCCAGATCAGCAATAAAAGAGTGAGTATTAATAGTTATTTCTGATGCTTTGGATTTTAGCTATTATCCTGAGTTGGATTCACAATACTCTGGCCACATTTAGTACAATGCAAGGCTGCCTCAACTTTCTGAGGTGCATTAGGAAAATGATTCCAACTAAAGCAGTTCTGAATGGCTCCATCACAACATGGTAACACTACCACACAAGACCATCATTCAAATGAGCAGCTTCAGTGCAAGCTGCAAGGTAGCCTATAAAAACAGTAAGTCTACCAAAGCAACAGCGAGACATCCTTTCAAGAATAACAAGCTATGTAGAAAAGCAATATAAAATAGCAATAATCCATTGGGTTTGTGCTGATGAGCACCACACAGCACTACATTGGTGTCAGAAGCAGGACATGTAAATGGCTTAGCAAAGCACTGGCTGCCACAGAGACCTGAAATGGATTTGCCGGGCTCTTCTGAGGAGTTGCTAGAGAATGTTGAGGCTGAGATCTGACATATGGAATGCCAGTAGCAGCCTCAGTAGAGGAAGGAAGACAGCTCAGGAAATACTACTTCTTCTGCGTCACCACCATTTCTCTGTCTGTGAATGTCCATTGGCCTGGTTGTTTGGCTGTCTACAGAATTTCAGAAAGGACTGGCTTCCATTCGGCTCATGAACGAGGCAGATCACAGTGGCATTGCAGTGCAGCTGAGGTTTGAGAATCTCAAAACTGAGATCTGAACCTTTAACACCAGTGGCAGCATCCGTTTAGAAAGGAAGATAGCCTAATGACTACTACACCTGTAGCTCCACATAAGGTGGTTCATTTACCCACATATAATGAGCAGATCTCCGTAAAGATGTGCCTTATTAAATCCTCTGCACACTTCATGACAGCACAGCATTCAACATTCCTGCTGCTCCACATGACTACACAATACTCAAGAAACATGGTGATGTGTGTTCATCACCAGCTGCACTTCCACAGTGGAAGGGAAAACCACCCCACCTGTTCGAAGGGATTGTGTTCATTGCAAGTGCTTGCCAAGGAGACTGACTTCCAAAGGAGGGCTATATAATGGCAGTGATACTATCAGCCTGAAGATAACATTTCCGATGAGATATCAACAGTATTATTAGTGTTCCATCATTCAAATGAGTCGCTAAGAGTCAGCTGCAGGTGCACCTGTAAAAATGGCAATCCAGCCAAAGTCGCATGATCTCCAAGTAGTGTGGCAAAAGCGAGACATACTTTTTAAGACAGCAATCTACCTAAAAGAGAGATGTAAAACAGCAAGAATCCACTTGGTCATTTTTTTAAAAGGCCCCACAAAATAACACGCTTTCTGACATTATTCTAAATCTATGATCTGCAGTTTTCTAAAACTTTCAAGTAAAAAGGATGCACTCCAATTCAGGCTAAAGCAACTGATACTGTTACAAATAAGTGAGGTGTTCGTGAGAGATTAAGTATTGTAGAGCAAGATCTCAAACCATAACGTTTGTTGCCACTTAGTATACATATGGAAATATACATTTGATTAGGATCATTTTGCTTATTACATCCATCCATTATCCAACCCTCTATATCCTAACATAGGGTCACGGGGGTCTGCTGGAGGCAATCCCAGCCAACACAGGGCACAAGGCAGGAAACAAACCAAAGGCAGGGCCCCAGCCCACCACAGGGCACACACCAAGCACACACTAGGGACAATTTAGAATCGCCAATGCACCTAACCTGCATGTCTTTGGACTGCGGGAGGAAACCGGAGCACCCGGAGGAAACCCACACAGACACAGGGATTACATGCAAACTCCACGCAGGGAGGACCCGGGAAGCGGACCTGTGTCTCCTAACTGCAAGGCAGCAGTGCTATCCACTGCACAACCATGCCGCCCTGCTTATTACATCTATTTATATTTTGCTGGAGAATAAAATGGCAAACACCAAAAAATCAATCTACCTACTTGCATAGTTCTGTTTTTAAAGTTGAAATGCTGTATGTTGTCAAATGTTTCAAATCACATTAAGATTCATATGGAATATTTCCAAGCCACCCTTCATTTTTCCTACAATGACCATCTAATTGCTGACTTGTAGTTCAATATGTTACTAGAAATTGCTCACTTATTTTGTGGTATAATTTGTAAAATGTCTTCCTTTTCATTAAGATTTTTGGATTTAATGTTACCATGCAATGGTTCTGGCTGCCCTTATCAAGCATAAAAAAATCAGGCATGTTTTACTGTAATTAGTGTCATATAATTGCAAGGAGAGAATCTGAATATTAAAAAATGGTTTCCTTCCCACATAATAAAAGTAAGTATGTCTGCATATTTAATAAAATTGATGGTATCTTTTTTGGACTCTGATCACTTTTTGACATCTTTGCACCATTAAAGTCGGAAGCAATTTTTCATTTCCTTTTCAAGCTTTCACAAACAGGTAGGCTTCTTTTTTGAGTTTGTTCTTTTCCTAAAGATAATATGGTATCCAATAATTCACAAGGAAGTCATATGGTATTGTCACTTGCCATTCCCAATGTCACTTTTGAAAAGACTTTAATTTTAGCTTCTCTGAACATTGAACACTTCATGTTATATTATAATTATCAGCATATAGGAGTATCACTATTGTCTGTGATCACTATTGTCGGTCACATTTTATGAAGCACAAACATAAACTACTTTTTAGAATATGTGAACATTGGCGCCAAGTGATGAAATATCCTAAACATTTCACTTTCCACACCTGAAGACAATGTAACTTGTTAAGTTGATGACAGCAAAAGAAAAGGGATAAGTAGCAAAAACATATTGTATTGGCAGGCATTTAAAGATTCAGGTATGTAAACACAGAAGCTCTGGATTAAAAGTCTGCTTGTACAGCAATGCTTTGAAGTGCACTACAGTACAAAATCACACTTAACGGCAAGTGCCATTATAGTCAACACTCAGAGGATCAAAGACTGTACCGTAAATGCAAATCAAAGTTCCTGCATAGTCCTTCAAAGAATAGCAGAGGAAGTGAAGAGGTAGAGAAAATGCTATGTCTGGAGGTCACACCATTAAAAATAATATTTCTCATTTACATGTACTGATTTGAATTTTCTGTAATTATGGCTAGACTCTGATTTTATGTAACCAGGCACAATTTCCCTTTTATCTGTTTCTTTGGGTATGATACTGAATATTAGAGACAAACAGGTAGAAGGCTATACATTCAATACCTAATAGCCCTCATGCCAAAATGAACTAGGATCTCCTTTTGTAACCTAAACTGAGAGTAGAACAGAAGAAAAACAAAGTGGAAATGGAAGAAGTAATATGTGAGAGGCTGCAAGCAAATGTCAGTGATATATGAAGTAAGTATAAGAATCAAATGTCTGTAATATCAACTATGGCATTAGAAATGGGGGGGTCCACATTGGCACAGTAGTTAGCACATGTCTCTATGTGGAGTACGCTTGTTTCCATTAAGTCTGTGTGGATTTCTTCTGTGGATATGCCGTCCTTACTCTCACATCCTAGAGATGTACAAATTATCTTGAATGGTGACTTGAAACTGATGCAGAATGAATAAAGTATGAGTGAAAAATTTTGTGCAAGCCCTGTGATTGCACCTCACAGTCTTCAGTGTAAATAATTCATGTGTTAAGGTCATTTTGTTCTATCCTTTAATTTTTTATATTTTTCTTCTTATTTATATGTATATTTTTTGTTCTAACAGTGACGTCAACTGAACGCCATTGTGTATTCTGTTTTTGGATGGTTGCTGCTATCTTGGGGACCACTATTTGCATGGCTACAACCGTGTTGTTGAGATTTCCATGCCCGTTGCTATTTATGTGACATTGTGGTTACGTTATGCTGTGTGCAATGCTCTGGTTATACTCGTACTGGATCTATATCATATATATATATAGTATACATTGTCACACAAGCACGTGTGAGACTCACCTTCTGGGCTAATCAGAGGTAAGCACTACCACTCTAGGACATGAGGGGGCACTGTCACTGACGGGATTATGTCTTTGTTCTCCCATCACAGCCCCGAGAAACAACCCAATGGGGGCAGCTGAATCCGCTCCTTCTGGTCCAGCTACTAAAAAGCCAAGGTCATCTCATTCTGGAGACAGCAGACCAAAGGACAGAGCTCCAGTGTGATATTCTGCTTAGCCATGAACCACCCTCAGCCTTACCTGGCTATTTTTCTTTTGTTTTCTTGTAACTATCCACGCCATCGAGTGTCTGTTTATTTATGGGACTCTACATTTATTAAAAGGTGCAACACAGCTGGTGCCCCAACGTTTCTTTTGTATTCTTCGGTCGATGACAATATCCACACTGATATATATACAAAATAAAATTCACTGAATTTCCCAACTTCTCATTCTTGTCAGAACATTTTCCATGAAAGAGCAAGCTGTCCAAACAGGAATGCAAGTTGTCTTTCTTTTATTTTTTCTTTGCACTTTGAGTGCTCCTTAATTTTATAAAGAAGTAATAAAAAATATCATTAGCCAAATGGGTCATTGGGATATCTATGAAGTTACCTGGGTGGCACGGTGGCGCAGTGGTAGTGCTGCTGCCTCGCAGTTAGGAGACCCGGGTTCGCTTCCCGGGTCCTCCCTGCGTGGAGTTTGTATATTCTCCCCGTGTCTGCGTGGGTTTCCTCCCACAGTCCAAAGACATGCTGGTTAGGTGGATTGGCGATTCTAAATTGGCCCTAGAATGTGCTTGGTGTGTTTGTGTGTGTCCTGTGGTGGGTTGGCACCCTGCCCGGGATTGGTTCCTGCCTTGTGCCCTGTGTTGGCTGGGATTGGCTCCAGCAGACCCCCGTGACCCTGTGTTCGGATTCAGCGGGTTGGAAAATGGATGGATGGATGAAGTTACCTTACACCATGCAGCTGGCACACAGTTTTACCTTGCTCAGTTTAATGAATCCTAACATACCTACTAGAACACTATAAAAAGGGGTGTTCTGTTTTGCTTAATATTAGAATAAACCTAATTCATTTTATGACGAAAGGCATTTGCTATTCTCAGTTCCTACTGAAATATTGCTAACCTTTTGGACATTTCAGTATCTTTGCAAAATTATTCTTATTACATCCTGTTCATTTTCTTCTCTCTAGACGTTTATGGGAGTGGGTATCTGATCTGATCTGATTAAACTGTAGCACAGTATGCCTTTTTGATTTATAATACTTTTAATGTATTGTTATCATTAAAATTAATTAAATATATTATAAAAATGCCATTATGTTCTTTTTAATTTCAGACTACTTCAATTTTATTACAAGTTATCAGCCTTGTTTTTTGAACAGTACTCTTAGAGCTAGGGCACACAGCGACTGTTAAAGAAGATTAGTTTTAAACAGTCAGCAATGAATATGTACACACTGTGTGGTTCTATTGAGGTCTTTCTAAATTATAGGCAAAGTAATGTCCTGGCTGTGGTGGTCTTTGAAGATACTTAATGACCCAACCAATATAGTAGATGAATTCCTGCTGGGCTTTGTGTTGTATTCTGTAGGCATCTCACTGTTTTGTCTTTAAGTTTACTGGACTTCATATTTCTCATGGCACCCCATGGCTGTTTTATTTTTTTTTTAATTGAGGAGGCCTTGAGTCATATCTTCATGTCTTAAGTTGTCTTGATTTATGTTTATAAGATGAAGAGGTTTTACTGATAAACTAAGTAATGCTCTTGTTACCTCCTTGTGGTCACAGTGAACTTTCAATAGACATGTCCATCAGAGTAATTAGTTTGAATTTATGAGTAAAACTTTAGAATAGGGGCTTTAGGACTTAGTTTAGTGGAAGTATTAACGTAACATGAATAAAGCCTTTATTAAGGTCTTGTAATATAGCAGTAAATAACGAAGAATTGCACTATAAGCAGTCTCTCTTCTGAAGCTGCCATGGGCGCCTTCTAAATCTTAATAAGAGCATTAAAAATTGTTAAAGTCTTTTTACACTGCAGTAACTGACTAATCAGTGCAAGTGGTTAGCCCTATTCAAAAATGTTAAAACTTCAGCAAAGCTAAATCTTAAAGAGAAGTAGGCTCAGCAGTGTAAGATTTTAGCAGATAACTAATTTCAGCACAAAATACTGAAAGGTTCTTAACAAAAGGCTTATACCAGGCTTAAGTATGATAACAATTCATTTGCTTTTTGCATTAAAAAGGACATCCAAATTTATAAATTGTATCTGTTATTTAATATATAGGTTTTATATATCAGTTTAAACAGAAAATGGTAAATATTTTATATTATACCAGGCAGGTCTGCAAATGTATGTTCTGCTGTTTAGCATACAGTTCAATGTAAACTTTTGTTTTTTAATCTTTCATTGAATTTATTAAAAGTATGTAACATTCCATCAAATCAAATCAAACTTAACAAAACTAAATTTAATTCAACCCCCACCCATAAGATTGAGAAGAAGGCCTACAGCCAGAGTTAAACGTTTGAGAGCAGTAAAGAGAGAAATGAGTCTTTTCCCCTAATATAAATGCTTATTCTAAAATGTTATTGATTTGATCCTGCCAGGTTTTAAAAAAGTTTTGAACAAATCATCTAAGTGAGAATTTATTTTTTTCCAAATTCAAATAGTATATAACATCAGTTACCCACTGATTTACAAGAGGTGGGCTAGGATTCTACTATTTGAGCAAGACAAGTCTACATGCCAATAGTGAAGTAAAGGTAATTACAGTTTGTTTGTCCTTCTCCACTGTAAGCCCATCTGGGAGTACACCAAACACAACTGTTATTGGATTAGGAGGGATTGTGACATCAAGGCTGTCTAAAAGGCATTTAAAGATTTTTGTCCAGAATAATGTTAATTTGGTGCAGGCCCAAAACATGTGGCCCAGTGAAGCTGGGGCTCAATTGCAACGTTCGTACGTTAAATCTTTCTCTGGGAACCTTTTGGACAATTCTAAATGAGATGTAGAATAAAATATTTTAAGTTGAATAATTGAATGTTTTGCACATATGGAGCTAAAGTGAATTCTGTGCATGGCTGCCTTCCACTCCTTTTCTGACATGTTGAGTAAGAGATCCTTTTCCCACTGTACTCTGGGATCTTTAAAAGGAAGGAACTTTAAAACAGTTTTATATATTATAAAAATGCTGATCAATATTTCTTATGGAATAGAAACAGGTGGGAAGTAAGGAAAATTGGGCAAATTTCGTTTAGCAAAGTTTCTAATTTGGAGATAGTGGAAAAATTATGTTGATGGGAAACTAAATTTGGAGTGTATTTCTTCATAGGATGCAAAGACATTATTTTTACACAAATCTCTAAATGATTTAATCCCAAACATTTTCCAAACATTAAAAACCGTGAAAGTTTGAGAGGGTGGAAAAAGGTGGTTATCATGTTAGAGGTGCCACAGATAAAATATTCTCTAAATTGAAGTGCTTCCTACATTGGTTCCATATTCTTAGTGAATGAAAGACAATTGAGTTGTTAGTATATTGATGATACTTTGTATTTACTGGTATACAAAGCAAGGAATATAAAGAAGTACTGCAGGATTTCATTTCTATTGCAGACCAAGCTAGTGTGTAAACTTAATTATAAAGCATTATGACAAGCAGGAGGTTAGGTATACACATACTAAACCATTTGTACAATACAATACTCCATGATGACAGCTGACAGAGAAAAGTCAAGTGTATATATCACAAATATAATAAATCTTTGAGTGGCATGGTGATGAAGTGGTTTGAGCTCCTGCTCCAGGTCCTGAGGTTTGTCTCCAAGCATGAACACTGTGTTTATGGATTTTGCACATCCTTCTTATGCAGATTATAAAAGCACAGAATACCAAGTAGCAACTCTCAACTGGTAAGTGTAATTATGTGAATGACCATCTATCTGCTGCAGCCAGGGGCTACATGGGCGTCCCCTTGACCAGGTCCAGCCACTCAGGTCCTCAACAATAAGGATCCTACGAGCTGGATCACCCTCGGGGAATCACACCACATGGCCATAGTACCACATCTGATGCTCCCTCACGATGCAGGTAACTTGCCTCATTCAGGACTCCTTGAGCAACTGCTCATTTCACACAAAGTCAAACCAGCGGTAGGCCTACCCAAGGATTCTCTGAAGAGACACAGTACCAAAGGAGTCCATTCTTCGTCTCAGTTCACTAGATAGCATCCATGTCTCGCAACCATATAGGAAAACAGGAAAGACCTGGACTCTAAAGACTTAGACTTTTGTCCTTTTGCATAGATATCAGAAACCCCACACATCCCATTCCAGCAACCTCATGACTCCCAGTGCCCTCCCAACCCATCTAATGACTTCATAGGAAGAGTCACCAGAGACATGAATGTTGGTGCTGAGGTAAGTAAACCCCTCGACAATGTCACCACTCTCTCCCCAGACAGACACACTACTGATTGCTGTGCCCAAGATGTCATTAAATGGCTGGATCTTGTCTTTTATTCAGGACACTCGCAAACCAAGACAACTCAGATTCCTCGCTCAGTCTCTTAACAGCCCTGATCAGAGCCTTCGCTAACTCAGCCAAGATCACAGCATCATTGGCAAAGTCAAGATCAATGAATCTTTCTTCATCACTGGACCCCACAAGCATGCCCAACACCCTGTCCATGCAAGCATTGAACAGAGTAGGAGCAGGAACACACCCCTGATGAATCCCAGAATCAATGGGGGAAAATGCAGAGGTTCTGCCTCCACTCTGCACAGCACTCACAGTGTACAGGCCAGCCATGATATCCAGTAACTTTGGAGGGCTCTGACGAAGTCTCAGGATGTCCCACAGGGCAGCTCGATCAACTGAGTCGAACGCTTTATGAAAATCAACAAAGGTTGCAAAGAAACTCTGCCAATATTCGTGTTTGCGCTTCACGAGAACCCTCAGTGCCAGGATGCGTTTGATGGTAGACTTCTCAGGTGTATAACAAGACTGATTTGGTCACAGGTAGGTGAGCAATTGAGCACGGATCCTATTGAGGATGACCCTAGCAAAGACCTTACATGGCACCGAGAGCAGTGTTATCCTCCTGTAACTACTGCAAACCAGGTGATCACCCTTCCCTTTCCAGATAGGGATGATAAGTCCCATTTTCTAGTCAACTAGGATGATGCCTGCCTCCCAAATAGAAGCAAATATTGCTTGCAATGCCAGGAGGACAGCCTTACCATTAACCTGGAGATCTTCACCCTGGATACCACAAACGTATACAATGTAAGAAAATCCATTTTAGTCAATGCAGTAGACTAAGGGTAAGTCCATATCAGAGGTTTTAGGACATCAGGTTTCAGCAATGTAATGGACTGGCATGTTATTGCAGCAAATATCCAGGTCTTGCACAAAGAATGATCAGAGTGGCTCAGTACAGGCTGCTGTATAATTACTTTCTGTAAAAGTGGACTGAAATTGCCAAATGGTTAACTAATTGGTGCCATCTACCAATCTTAGGAATTGGAGAACCTGACATTCTGAGCAGCAGAGACCTAAAGCCAATGGCATGACAAAACATGCAGCAAGACGATTGATGGGCAGCTAACAATATCAGCAAAGAATACTATTTGTGCAGATGAGAACAGTGTCTCCTTACGTAGCATTTTTCTGAGTTCATCTACATGCACACACAAAACTGGAATAAGATGAGTAATCCAGTTAAGGCAGAAACCTGATTTCTTTAAATACCAACTCTAAATACACGGTCCACTTATGGAATTTTCCCTTGGTAAAATACTTCAATGTCATATGCATTAAAAAAAAATTCAATAAGAACTGTGAATCCAAAAATTATCATTGAGCCTCTGTCCCCCAAGCACTGTGTTTGAGCTCATCAACATAAATTTAGCAAATTCTGAAATACTGATACAGGTTATTTCAAGCAAGAGGAAGAATAATGCAATCAATCACACATTTGCCTCAGGAAATTTATCATTGTGGATGCTTCAACCATTTTCTACCTGTGACTGTTGGGTGCATGTGTAAAGCAAATGTACCAAAGGTTTAACATTTAATTAAAAATGCTCCAGTCTTTAAATAAGTTACACACTTTTTTTATTAAATTCTACATATATAAAAGTACATTTTTAATAACAACGTTTCAAAACAATAAGTTAGAATAAAGTATGGGTGAAGTTATTATTATCGCTAAAAGAAAACTGTATGCTCAAACATACACTAAATATGATCAGTGTAATTTTATCAAAATCAGTTTTATGAAAAAGAATTATTACTACCCAAACATAACTGTATAATAATGTTAACAACATACATGACTAGGCAAGAAAACATTGAAATAATTAAAAGAGCAAAAAAAGTGATAAGCACCAGTTCATTATATAAAATTAAAATTCTTATTTGAAGTCCATGGATTTTCTGTGTTCCTCACTGACCAGTAGGCAGCCACTGAAGTTTGCCCTTAATGATTACAGTAACGCACCTGGCTACAGACCTTTTATAAGCCAATTTCTATTGGTTTGTAAATTATTCACACAAAAGAAAAAAACATTTTAATCCTTTTTATATCAATAGTCACCCATCCTACACAAAGACCGGTTGGATAGAGTTTTTCAATGAAAGAGTTCACCAAGAATCAATGAAAGGAAAGCTTGAGGATGTCAACACGTACATTTGTAAAATTATGCATTAAGCTGAGTGATGTGATGAGCCCAGATCCAGGGACCTTACATTTCCTTCTGCCTTTAGAAATGCAAGTCTCCATTGCTCTTTAAACGCTTGATTGTTGAGTAGTAGAAAGTACAAATTGATCACCTAGTATCAAAAAATTTTGTGTACATGTTCTGTAAAGACATGGTGTCAATAATGAGCAACAATGGACATGCACAGACTACAAAATCCTTAACTACAGCCTGGCTAAGGTTTTACATAACCAGGTTACTTGCAGATAAATTTCCGTGTGTTAACCCATTTTTTCAGAGACCAAATCCCAGTTTCTCTAACCAGAATAAGCTCCATTTTTAAATAGGGTTTATGCAAAAAACTGGGACACTATTGAGCATGTAAATGCACTCCCTTTGAGACGTACATCCAGGCAGCTTTGACTATAATCCTATGGTTAGGCCATTAAAACAGGCAGAAAAAATCCGACTGGCTGTACTGGAACAGATACCTGATGATCTGCTTTTTTTTTTGCTTCTAGAAGGTTCCTTTAATCTTCAAACCATTGTATGATGAGCTAGGTTACAAGATGATATGCTCCCAACTGTTATGTGAAAGTCAAAGGAGAGTGTTCTAATATTGTATTGTGTGCTAAGAATTTAACTGGAAAAAAGCACAGTTTTATCCAAATTCATTTTAAACATAAAGATCTTGTAAAATTCATTTAGTAAACTTAGCATTCTTTAAAGTTGGCTGAGCCAATAGTGTGTTTAAATTGTAACTTTTTAGTGAAGTGTGTGAACTTGCATAACAAAAGCATATTTTTTATATACTGTATACAGGGTCTATTAAAATTTACTGATTGTTCGTCTATGAATGACACATATATTCTGAGATTTTTCAGGTAAGGAACACAAAAGTTTCAAAATAAGGTAGTAATTTTCACTAATCAAGGCACTGGAGAGTGGGGTTCATGTTTATTAATCAAGTAAGCATTTCACTGTACTTTGTACATGTTACAATACTGACCCTATAAGATTATCACCAGTTCAGTGATGACTTTAAGTGTTGCTAAGTTAAGTGTAGGTTTTCTTAATCTGTTAGCGTCCTGCTAGGTAGCCTACCATACATTAAAGATTTCATTTTTTTTTCTGTTACACATAAGACTTAGTATATTCCATGTGTAAGAAACATCTATTCATCCCATCATCCATGTGTCCATTTTCTTAACTCACTCTCCCACACAGGGCCACAAGGAAAAAAATTACTCCACACAGCATGAGTTGTAAGACCAGATCGAGCTCTTGACAGGATGAGCATTCATCAATAGGTAATACAAAATGTGGCAAAACTAATCAAACCTTGACCTTACTCTAACCATGACTGTCCTATCTTAAATCCAATTGAATTCAATTAATTTCCAATAGGAGGTACTATTCCAAAATATGAAGTTTTTCTCATTTGACATAACTACAGTACAGCATATAACTTGACAGCAGATAAAGAGTTGGGATACCAATGTATGTCCAGGTTGTAGTGATGTTTAGTGATGGCTATTCACAGCCAGTGCAAGAAAAGATTTCTTTTTGGGAGGCGGTTGAGCCTGTCAGAAATTTGGTTGTAAGCTTACACCTGACTACCTGTGGCATTGGGATTTATAGAGAAGGAAGAGAAAAAGGTGGGGCTGACAAAGTGAGAGAGAAAGTGACATCAGTAGTCATCCAGACGTTTCTCCTCCTGGAAATTTTGTGAGTGGTCGTTTATACCCAAATCCTTGCCGATAAGAATTTTAGACGGACCCAAAAACGTGTAACATGCCCATTGTTCATGTGCCTGACAGTACTGTATGTATACATATGTTGTAAACCAACAAGAAGAAGTCAGAAGAAGAACTGAGGACCCAAAGTGAACCCTGTGTACTGCCCTGGTTAAATAAAGCAAAAATTCAGAAAAACATATTTGTCAGTCTAGCCAAGTCTCAAAAATGTTGATTCTTCAGGCAGGTCTGAACTCCTTGAAAGAAGATTCATCACTTAACCTCGATGGTGATTTCAATATGCTCAGCACTGGAAAAAATGGGGCTTGAGAGGCAGGGCAGAAATGACACCAGCTGTCCTCAGGAGACTTCTCTTTCATTCTGACATTGCAAACAGAAAAATGGTTATTCTTACTCTTACGTTTCCTTTCACTGTTACCTATCAGGCACTCCCCATGCTAATGTGTTTGTCAATACATATTTCATATTTAATGTCTTTTTTGATCATGTGAAGTTTCAATTTTGGTAAACAGATCTCACATTTATTTACATTACCTAATATATTTTCATATTTCATTATGATTAATTAAAGAAAAAACTCTAATAACTTTTATTTGAATGATGCCTCTAACAGGCCAATAAAACAGATCTATAGTAGTTACACAATGATGATAAAAGTTTATTATGAAGGGCATCACACAGACATTGTTTCACTTCATTTATGAAGAAATAAGTTAGCTGAGATATATGGCAAGGCACTGCAAAACAGAGATAATACCGATTGCAATGGAATTGTTTAATCTAGGAAATGGCAGCTTGTCTTTAATCGTGTTTTGATGGTGATAATCACAGACTGGATGAGGTATGCAGCAAAGTTACTCCTGTTGATAGATGAGATGCTAAACAAACAGAACCACAGTAGCATTTGTGAAATGTATGACTGAAGTAATTTCACAAATCATATACTCGTTTTTTTTATCACTTTTACCATACTTCTGCGTGTGTTTGAAAATAATTACAGTTCTGTTATACATAACAACTGATTCTCTGTTTTCTAAAGCCTTGTTTTTTTGTATGTAAAATGTTCTCTACATTTCCAGTCTTCATAAACATTTATGAATGTTCCATTAGTTAGAGAATAGTGTATTTCGGTTATGCAGTTATGAATATCATTGTTGTTAATGTGCTACTTTATTGAGCACCTAACTGAAACAGTCACATACTGAAATTTAAGATTGTACTTTCACTGTTATAGAGCTCTTATGAAAATACTGCTCACAGTCTTAAACTCTTTGAACTGCTTAATTATATAAACATTAAAAATATGCACAATCTATAAAATGTCATAGTGCATGTTAAGAATAGCTCAGCACAAAGTTGTTTTATTTTCTGTATGTGTAGTAGAAGGGAGAAAGTGTATTTTTTTTTAACTGATCCTAGTGTGGCTAAGGCGCCATTGCCTACGGGAAGTGCAACTGGAATAAGATGTTCCACTTGTAACACTTAAAGGGAGCAATCTGTTCAGTTTTTCAACAATGACAGATTTGTTCTTGTGAATGGATATTCAAAATGTGTATAATCTATTCATTCATCCCCTTAATGAACCAGTGGGCTTACAGTGAGCCAGTGTCCATCCTTGCAGCACTGGGTGTGAGGTAGGAACTAGAACATGCCGGGATATATCATCAGCAGGTTATTGTTTGTTGGTTTAGCTAACTTCTTTAAATAATGTATCCTATTATACTTTTGCGGTTTAAAATTTTCTTGAGCCAACCATAGTAAAAAGAATGCAATTTTGGATGATACCAAGAGTGAATTCCATTGCCCAATTTATTACAGAATATTGAAACCTAGAATATAGTGCAAACAGCAGTTTTTCTACTAAATTTGACATTAAATACAACTTTGTGCAATAGTATCTTAGGCAGTATCATAGTATAGTATAGTATCTTACACATGCTAATTCAACACAAATTAATATTATGTAAACTACTATAAGTAGAATGCGCTATCTACTCATCTACTGATGAAGGGGCTTAGCTGCCTCGAATGCTTACATTTGTAATCTATTTAGTTAGCCAACAAAAGGTGTAATTTCGCCCTACTTATTCCTGAATCAATCTATGGCTAACATGGTACAACAGTCTACTGCTAATGAATAGATATAAACACTGGCATTTGGTTTAATAAAGCACTTGTATTCAAAGTGTCTTTAGATTCTGGCTGGTAGCAAAGGATGGGATAGGTCTTGTCAGGCCATTATAATTGTATACTTAGATCCATCCCTGTTATAATTTGGACTTGCTTTTAATTTTTTTTCTTGCCTTAGGTAAATTTTGTTATTTTAGTAAGGTTTTTTTATATTTTAAAGGCTGTATTGTCAACAATTTTTTTATGTACTGTATGTGTTTCAATTTTATTTTCTTGTAATTTCTAAGGGCATCACAATTTCATTTTGTCATGAATTTCTAGGGTGCACATCGTGATTGGTAACAACGGCCTTGTGAATTCATGATCGAGCTTTTGTACCTTGTGTCACAAAGGCTTTGCCATAAATTCCACAACAGCAGCTGTATACTTATTGTGCAGAGATTTCAGATTCTTTAGCATGATCCCCTCGGAGAAAAATTAATTTTTGAGTCGTGATTTTTGTAGTTAAGAGAAGAGGAAAAAGAAAAATGCATTTTCAAGTCTTGACTTTTGTGACGACTGATTGCCTTCTGATCACACTGCTTTTTCAAGGGATGAATGGTCAGTTTCCAGTCATAGAGATTTCATTTAGTGAGCACAAACTTGGTTTTTAGTCACTGTGCTTTTTCAAGTGTTGAAAGCTCACTGTCCAGTTTGATGATCTTCAAGTTCTGTTGTTGTGATGACTAATCACATAAACATTAGAATTCTTTCAAGTGTTCCCTATATGGCAACAGTTCATCACATAATTGACGTACATTTTTGAGTTCTTGTCTTTTGGCAGTTTGCCTTCCGTTCTAAGATGCGGGTTCAATCTGTAAACAAGTGGTCTTAAAAACTCTAGTTGTCAGTATTGTGGTGTTGAATCTTGTTCCTTCATTTTCAGTCAGTCTTTCTCTTGACATTTTGGTTTTAGTTGTTCTACAATTCTTTCTTACAATGATTACAGTTAACCTCTTCAGTGCGCTGAAAAGCTTACTTTTGGTTATCAATTTTTTTCCTAGTTCTCAAGAAATACATATTTAGTTGTATTTCTGAATGAAACACATATCTCCTACTTAAGCGCTTTTAAACACAAGAGTAGTGCTTTCTAAAACAGTTTACTCAGGGTGGTCAGCTGGGGAAAAAGACAGGCTGCATATGTTTTGGGCCATTTCACATTTTTGCAACTGCCATTACAGTCCCTGCTTTGAACTATTTATTTCTTTTGATTATTATACTCATAATTCCATTTTGCTTTCTAGTTTTCTGGATGGTCGTCACCATTGTATGTTTCTGCATGGTTGTGGCCATGTTGTTTATTGTTTATTGGCTAGTTGCCGGTCACATTACCAGGAAGTCACGTGACATGTTAAGATGGCTGTGTACAGCTGCAGACATGCAAATTTTTGGACATTCTCAAAAATCAACCTTTCACTAAAGACATGGGTTTTCCTCTGAGTACACCCATTTTTCTCCCACATCCTCAAAGAAGCATTAAATAGTGGTACAAAACTGGCCGCAGTGGGAGTGAGTGTACAACGTGTATAAAATAATGTAGACATTTGATACATCACCAAATTTTAATGTATTTCTGATATGTTGTAGCACCCCCCTCCACTTTGCTCCCATTGCACTTTTCCCAATATGTTTCCCTAGTTTTGTGATGCCATCAGTGTGAACGCCTCTCAGTGTTCACTGAGTAAAACTGTGAAGAGCATAAATAGATAGATAGCCATTTATTTATCCCAAGGGCAAAAATTAGCATAAATGTTAATAAACATTAACAGACAATCGAGATGTGTGTTGGTGAATTTACTCTTTGTTCATAACAGCAATAGGACACAGCACAACACGATGCATAGGTGTCAAAGCCAGAGTGCAGCAGTACAGTGTGCAAAGGGAACACCAATTGGTGCTGTGACACTAAGAGGCTTTTCAGCATATCTATATTATTTTAAACACCTTTTACATGTCCATGTGTTAGCCCTGCGATAGAATAGCTCCCAGTATGAGGGTTGTTTCCTGTTCGGCATCATTAGTTGCCTGAATTTCCCAGGCCTCCTATGACTCTGAATTGGACTAAGTGGGTTTAAGAATCCATGAAGTTTATTGGACTCTTGCTTTTTAACATTGTGACGTGTCTTGCCACTGCATGGGCTGTAGGGAAGCAGTGTTGGATTGGAGTCTTGGGGGAACACACTTTGTAAGGGCTCGGGGCACCTCCCTAAAGAGAGAGCAGAGTGATAGGGCTCAGGGTTAATTAACAGTGCATGGAGAAAAGGCGAGGGGGTAGTCAGAAGTAGTAGTTGTTGCTGGAGCGAGAGGAAGACAGCATCAGGTTGAGAAGGGAGTGAACAGTTAAAGAGCAGGGAAGAGGTAGATTATTTTTGTTATTTTGGAGGTGTCACCATGACCCAGGCAACAGGCAGCAGTATGGCACCATTTTTATCGCGGCATATGAAATAAAAAGCCAGTCGGCATTTGAAAGATTCCTCCGGACAAGCAGCTCTTGAGTGTGTTTTATTCAACAGGGCATCACAATATCAACAAGAACTGAACATTAAATGCCATCCATCGTCCACCACTTCCATACAGTATCAGACACATAAATTCAGTCTATCTCCCATGTCATCTACCTTATTGATTTGATGTGTGTTTTTTGTATTTTTGAGAAAGACAATAACCCCAATGTTGTCTCCATTGAAGAAAAAGAAAAGAAATGTAATGTAGCGGTGGGAAAAAAATAATCAATTTGTATCCAAAATGTGCATAGCTGTTGGGCACAAAAACAAAACACTTGCGCTAAGGGCTCATCTTTAGTAATTTTCACTCACAAGGTCAGCAAAAGATAAAATCACTGCCAACATTTTTCAGTTTGGGTACCAACAATCTAACACAATGTGAAAGAATGCATATGTGGAGAATCCTGCATTCATTTTGATATGTATTATTTTCTCATTTGTAAATTTTATTATAAGCATCTTCTAGTTGTTTAGTTCACCTACTGGCTAAAGTTCATGACATAACGCTAACATGCGTATAGATATGATTACTCTTGCCAATGCCTGCTGAGGTTCTCTGAACACAATGCCATGTAATAATTTAAATATTATATTCACACAGCAGGAACATTATATACAAAATTATATTTGAAGTCATTCTAAGCAAGAAAGATTGAATCCTCCTTTTCCAATTACTTGGCATACTCAGTAAAAGCTACTCAAATATCAGTGTGCTTGTGTTTATTTCTTCAGTACTATTATAAGTGTCCAGAAAGTTTAAAGCCAAAATAAGTTTTCATAATTTGCTGTCTCCTTTTCAATACTTCGAAATTATCATCAAAAAGCACAATAAAAGCTCAAAAGCTTTATAATCATTGTCACACATATGAGATTAGAATATTGTTTACAGGCTCAAATAGGTACGTTTGCCCGCCGGACCAGGGGTTGGCACTCTCCTCTAACTCTCCTCTCTCTCTGCCAAACAATGGAAGAACCGTCTGCCTAACCATAACTTCTGTTCCCCAGATAACATCAGATTTCCGGATCTGGTCCACCAGATCCCACCTCCTTCTGATGTCACTTCTGGTCCCAGAATGCTACAGACTCATGACGTCATTTCCTTCGGCTGACCATATATACCACCTTTTCTTTGTTATACTCAGTTTTGTTTTGGACTCCAGTATGTAAAGATATATTTCACTTGCCTGATACCTGCAGTATATGGGGGGCTTCCCCAAACCTTTGACGTTGTCTCTGTATTTAATTTACATCATATATATATATATTATTGCATCTTTATCTATTGACTGTAATTAAAATAATGAATTATCTCATTTCATTACTTAATTAACTTAATGTGGTAAAGCATGTTAGGGGTCCATGGCAGTGCAAGTGGTTAAAAGAAAAGTGAGGCAACGCAGACTCCATGACTGTATGTGTGAGAAAGAAAAGTCGGCCAGGTGTGGGGTTCTTGATGGGGGGAGTTGCTAATTTTGCTTAATGCGCTCAAGAATAGTTAATGCAGATATCCCTCATCGAGGGTCCACGGGTCATTTGGCGCACCTGCTCTCACTGGGGATGAAAATGCATCTATGAGAAAAAGCAAGGGAGAGATCAAAAGGAAGACAAAGGTGAAATCAAAGGAGGGAGAAAAAAGTTAAATCAGGATTGTGGAAAAGCCAGTGCGGCAGAGTGGAGGCATGGTAGACAATTAAGAAGCTCTGCGTGGAGCAATGGCACCTCCAGGTATAAAGTTCCTCCTGCTGAACATTGCATGGGAGCAAGATTGGCCAAACCCACTGAAAAAGATCTCACTCATCAAGGGATGGAAGTGGGACAATGGAGTAGTGTGATACCTACAGTGCCTGCAGTCTGGGATCCTCCTGTACATCAGGGCATTGATTGCCAAGACCAGGACAAACCAATAGCAAGTGAGGCAGACAAATGAGACTTTAAAATCAGATTCATGGCAATTTATTGACAAAACAGAGAATTCAACTGCTCAAAATGTGCAAACAGTGCAATTAAAATCTTCAAGAAAATAAGACAATAAATAGTTCAATAAATAAATCCATAAAATCCAAGCCAATAAATATAGTGTCTCAGGGTGTTCACAATAATCCAAATAAATAAGATAAAACTGTCCCAACTGTCTTAGAGTTAAAAACCATTATGTTCCTTTCTCCATTATGTTTCTTTCTTTGTCATTGGGCCCTTGTCAGAAGGACGGTTGAAGGTTGTAGCACATCACATTGCAGATCCAACAATTGAATCTGAGCTATCACAGCTCCCAAGGGCGCCTTGCCCTCCTTCAAATAGCACTGTAGATGCCCCGTTTCAGGTCACAGCCCGAACTTGGATCTAAGTTGACCCACAATGGACAATAAAATTGGCCATATTTACCATTGTGCATCTCTCCTCCATGGAACTGATCCCAGGGGTGAGCAGAGGAAATGTTGTTGTGGAAAGACACACTGGGGCTTGAATTTTGGGAGAGAACTGATCCTGATTTTATTTTAAAACTTTGATTTTTAAATCTTTTTATTGGATTATTTGTTTATTTGGATTTTAACTCCACATAAACACTGCATTTTTTATGAGATTATTTACTGAAGCAGCACTGAACTTTATTTCGACTTAGATAAAAATAAATGCAGCAAGCATCATTTTTGGTGTTATGTCTCTTCACTGCACTGGCCCATCATATGTTACATGACTATCGATGACCTGGGTTCAAGAGATGCCAAGGCAACCCAAACATCACACTTGTTATGGCCATCCTTTTTCATTTCGTAATAACTTTCCAAACATTTAATTTTTTAGCATTCTTTTAAATAAGCATCATTTATTTAAAATGAGAAGTGGAATGTAATTGTGTTATGATTAAGCCTTTCCCATATTTTGAGTCATGGAGTAATAGTAGACACAATATTTACATACTGTTAGCCAGGAGCAAAAACATAAGATTTATCTTATCCCTTTTAGGGGCATTTAACAGTAACAACTCTAAAATGTTAACTTTTGGTGTCTAAATTAAGACAAAATTTATCTTACATAAAATCAACATTTTCTTCAATACCATACAAATATTTTACAGTCTCACGTACTTGAAACTTTGAGGAATGTAAGGTGCAACTGATTCATTCCAAAACATTCCTGGTGTTTGTTGTTAACCAGAAGGTAGGATATCATAATAAATTACTATAATTAAATTCTGCTAGGTTTCACACTGACTTACAAAAATCATGTTTGTTAAATTAACGGTTTAATCTTCTTTCAGTTAGAATAGAATCAACAACATTATATTAAATCTTCTTTTAGTCACCTGCCATTCCACCCAAAGAAGGCAATGAGCTGAGTAATGTCATAAGGGTCCTGTGTTTAATTTAGTCCAGGCAAGGAAATGATATAACTGATCATTATTTGAGTACTGCGGTGGGTTGGCACCCTGCCCGGGATTGTTTCCTGCCTTGTGCCCTGTGTTGGCTGGGATTGGCTCCAGCAGACCCCCGTGACCCTGTGTTCGGATTCAGCGGGTTGGAAAATGGATGGATGGATGGATTATTTGAGTAAAGGTTTATATGGGTTGACTACAGGCAGACCATTGCATATGAAACACAGAAAAAAACATAAATGTGTTAATCTTTGACATGCTAACGAAATTAAATATCTTAGGTTTTAAGCAAAGACAAATGTGTGCATTCCTAATGTGGTGTGCTCATTAATGACGACATTGGTAATTGAGAAATGTACAGATTGTTTCAATGAATGATCGAGAGATCTAACAAAAATTTCTATAGCTGAATGTTCTACATAATGTACATGATTTTCTCATTAAAATACTGTATTCTACACTTTTCAATAGCCCTCATCTTCTTTTCAAATGCTGCTGCATAGTCATTGTAATGTGATGGTATGCTAATATTATCATTAAACTGTCACCAGATAACAGTTATTTTTTTAAGTGAATACTCCCAAAGCAATGCCAGTTTTGAAGCATTATGTTGGAACCTTCATGCATGCTCTGTTGCAAAAGAAGTAATTTTTTTTTATTCGACTAACTAAAGTAACTCAATTACTATGTAACCAAATATTGCCATGACAATTCTCAAAGGCATCAATAAGGGTACAAAGTTCTTTCAATTAAATGCGAAATTATGTACACAGATGGAAATAAAGGTGAAGCTATGAAACACTCCTACACACAAATAAATGGTTGTGATAACCTGTTAAAAAACAATTGGGTTAGGGGTAAGGGTAGGTTTAGGGTTAGGGTTAATCAAATTGTAGTTCAGGTTAAAAACCTTTAAAAAGTATCCACAGACAATTTAGCTAACAGCTAACCAAACAACTTTGAGGGACTGAACTTTCTCTCTCTTTTTTCAAAAATCATTATATGTAAAAAAAAAATGCCTAAGGATTTACAATAACAAAAAAAAAACACAGGAAATCACAGTAAAGGCCAATAATGAAACATTCACGGGGTTGAGATACAATGTACACATTAGAACTGGGTATGTTGATGATTTGTGTTTTTAGTAGCAGTAGTAATGTTCTTGGAAATCAAGTTTTAGTCAATAAAGAAATAAACAGTGGAACATCAAAATCCCAGACTGACTAGCATGAGCTTAGATGAGGCTTTGTGTAAAATGGTATGTGTTGGAGAAACAGGTTTCATTTTAGAGAATAGAAAGTGAAAGCAAGTAAAAAGAGAGTAAAATGGAGAAATAATAGAAACACCACAGGACCTGAGAACTTGCCAGAATTAAATGGAACAGAAATGTCAGCAATTGTAATGTTCTGAGCTCCATGCCATCAAAAATATCACCAAGAGACGTGATGCTGTACTACACCCAGCCCCGCCCTATACAAAGATTGGGTTGAGGGAATATAAACTTGAAGAGCAACAAAAGTACTTCTCAGCAATCTGCTTCATATTTTATATCTTATAGTTCAATGTTTGAAGATGTTGCTTTATCCTACTTCCTGGAAATATGAATGAACATTGCTAAATTAAATATGATAGGCTTGGATTGGCAAACATTATTTTTTTTTTAAACTTTTGACATTTAAATAACTCCTTTGTAAATGCATTGATAATAGCATAGTAAACTCATACAAATTTTAGAAAACTCCATGGAAATTAACATTTTTTCATAAACTTACAAAATTGAAGGAACAGATATGATAACAGTTTGGAAATTGCCTTTAGCTGTGGTGTTATAATGAGCTCAACATCAAAAACTGCAAAAATGTCTCACCAAAACCTTCTTGACCTGTGTGTACGATGCCAAAAACACAGCTGCTTTGCTTATATTTGATTAGAGAAATATTTTTGACAACTAAGCACGTCAGTCTCTGAGATGCATACTGAGCTTATTCACAGCTAATGCGCTTCCAGGAATGATTTTCATTTACAGCTGGGCATTTACCGGATATGCATGAATCATGAAGTCTTGTTGATGCAACAAGTCAATGGAATGTTATTACTGTGGCCTAAACTCATTGAAAACAAAACAGCAGAATTTCTAATGCTTGTAGATACACCTACAAAAAAAAACTGTTTGAAGCAGGAACGCGAGCCAAAGAAACATCTGAGAGTAGCAAATTAGGGCCAATCCAGCATAATTTATTAAATTAGCATATTTAAAAACACCAGTTAGTTAAAATAGGAAAGGAAAAGACTGAGATCCAGCAGAGGCATTTAGAAACTTCATATTCAAGGAGTAAGTGCTTAAAGCTGTACTATGACCTGAATCCACAATGAGGAGACTTGGATAGATTGTTGCTAGATGTGTGTAAGCAATGTGTTTAAGAACATCAGCCTTTAAAAGAAGACCTGAACTGGAACAAAATGGCCTAGAAAATGTGAAGTATTACTTGTAGCTTCTTTCATCAAAAGAAAGTCAAATTGCTGAGACTGCATGTAAATAAAAAAAAGCATTTGTAGTGCAAGGCATGAGCAGATGGGTTAGTAGAATAACTGGAGAAGAGATGGGAGACCTGGAGTGAGACAGAGGTGAATGGTTTTTCACATGTAAGTTTAAGATGTTCTCCAACTGACAAAGAAGAGCTGGAGTAAAGCAATCAGAAAGACTGCAGAAAATAAGAACGAACAACCAAAATTGTACTTAAAAAATCACAAAAGCCAGTGATCAGATTAGCACGTGTAATCAGCCAAATGCTATATAACCTTACTGGTGCTCTTCAACATTTATATGAGGAAATCAGACTTGGAGAGCTGACACTGCAGCAGACACTGTATATTTTGATTTTCTCCATTGGATTAATAAAATTTCATCTAATCTAATACTGTACATTTAATCTAAATATTTTTGCTAGTCCCAAGATGGTAAACAGAGAGATCAAATGTGGGTTATTAAACAACAGTGCATAAAAAGGCAACGTTTAAGGAATTTAATGTAAATTCTCTGAAGGCAGTGAAGCCAAGAAATCTATGACACTGCATCAAGGCTTATCTTTCTTTGGGGTACAATCCTGCTTAAATTACTAACTAAACTAAAATGTATGTTTAAGCAGTTAGTTGGGTGTAGTAATGAATGGTGAATAATAATAATTCTGCATTGAGAGGAGCAGTCTCTAATAATCATGAAATGAAAAATAACCAAGAGTTGCAAAACACAAATAAATAAGGTCAGAAAGACAGGCAAACAAGTTGTAAACAAGTAGTAAATGGTTGAAACGCCAAAACAAAAGGGCAAAACAAAACTCAAAATGAATATGAAAAAGAGGTCAAAAATCTAACACTAGGCCCCACTACAACTGGAACTAACGCTAAAGTACTTCAGATGTTCATTTGCGAATCCACCAAGTTATGGTGAAAGATGCATATGCTACCATATTTATAGTGACGCATCCTCATATGTTAACAGCATGACCGAAAGGGTCACATGATGCTACTCAGAGCATTGTGTAATCAATAAGAAGAAGACCTTAATAAAATAAAACTTAAATAAAAGAAACCTTGACATAAAAGAATGATGATCATACTAAAGTTATATATATAATAATGCCCAGATTCGACAAATTCAATAATTACTGATAGCTTTTAAATGATTACGGGAACTTCTGGGAGCAGTAAGTTAGCTTCATAATTAGATAAGTTTTGTGTTAAACAGGGCCTATTGACCCAAGAGAGGTGGCTTTGAGAAATCTGCTTTGAATAAGGTCATAATTTTTTCTTTAGTGGGATTGATCAGAGACTTAGGGGTGATACCCAGAAAGAAGTGACATTAAGATTTGACAAAGTCTGGATGCTAATAGAAAATCACGCACATTAGGCAGGTTGGTAGCACTTTAGTTTAGGTTCTGCAAAAAATCATCTATTACTCATTTACTTTTATGTAAACAAAAGCTTCATTTGGTCTTTATAAGACATCTGTGGATGGGTAATTCATCTCTGTGCAGTGTGGCCTAGTGACATGATGGTAAAATGACTTGTTAACCCTAACCTGTCTCAGGTAAGCCATCTCAGATCACTCCAAAGTGAAGTTTTATTAGTAGGTCACATTGCAGAGATGAATAAACACTGTACTCATACTTGAAGAAAATGGAGAACACAATTGAGAGAATGGAAAAAGTAGTGATGAAAACATGTGAAATGAAGAAAATTAAGAATGAAATGTATAAACGGAAGAATGAAATAAACTTGTTTGGCGTTGACGATGTATACTGTATATATGTTAATGTCACATGTTAAACAGTCACAAGAAATGATGGGTTATGTGGATACAAGTATGTAAATCTCTTTTGAATCTGATGATATAGCAGGAAGAAAAATCTTTAATATCTGGTTATGCTGGAAAGTTAGGAGGGTGTATTTGGAAGTCTCACAAAGTTCTTATTTAAACCTTTGGAGATATTATCACTAAGAAACTAAGTGGAAAGAGAATATGGTTTAGTTGGTATTGAGGAATTTTATTGCTTCACTCAATAAACTCTTGGAAAAAAATTTGTATTTCACGCTGATTTTTTAATCACTAATTTTTCTTCTGGCAATTGCTGAAAAGAGAGCTACTTGTAATCAGGTTTAACCAAGCTTGCGTGCAGCACGTTAAAAAATTGAATAGAATTAAGACTATGAAATGGAATGGCTATTAACACATTGCTAAGGATTTGGAAAGAAAAAAAATTGCTGCTAAAGCGATTTTTTTAGTAATATCTTCTGTTAATATGATTTGTATGAGACACTTATGTACTAAAAAAGTATCCAATTGTTTATTTTTGCAAGTTTATCAACTTGCCTTCTGTATATTGCTTTGTAACTTTGTGACTTAACACCTTCATAATATATCTGTGTAAATTAATTTTAACTACATACAATAAAAAAGGAAAATAGAAGTGGACCGGTATAAGTAAAGTGCAAATTTAGCCATTACACCAACATGAATTCTTACGCATTTAGTGTATTTTAGTTTAATTTCTAGCAGTTTGCAATAGATTTTATTGGATTTATTTAGATGTACATCTGTGGTTTACCTTTTTTCATTTTATGTTTAATTATTTAACTACTTCTCATTAGTACTTGTATTAAGTACTTTTAGTAGTACTAGAATTATTTTTTTATTATTATTTTTGTTTTCTTTTCACCTTCTCTTAGAGGTTAATTGTTCTTATTGTTTTACTCTTCTTTTAATCCTATCCTTTGACTGTCTTACAATAATTATTTACAATAATACTGGAGAGAGCATGCTTTACACATCTTTATCAATGCTCAGATTGTAATGGTGATATTTTACTAAATGCATTATTGTTAGCAGAGCTCAGCTTGGTGAATTGTACGACTTTGTTGAATGGTTTAAACTCTGAAGAGGTGTGTTTTTGTCTCTTGTTTTAGTAAAAAAAAGATCATATAATATTGGTTATATGTTAAATTTTGCAAACTGGAATGCTTAACATGTCAACCATAAACTCAAAACAAAAAATCATATCATTTAATTTGGATACCAATCAGTTTTGGCTGATAAGTGTTTGGACTGGTCAAGAGTTTCATTTTGCCTATAACAGGAAAAAAACGAGGAGTGGGAATTGTGATCCACAGGGCAATTTACTTTGTAGCTGCAGAGATAATAGTAGACCTTGACATAAAATAATTAGTTAAATCATGTAGAAAATGCAGATAATAATGAACTTACAGTATATAAGTAAGTGCATTAATTCCTAACATGAGCTCTCTTAAGTATACTAGGGGGCTCCGCCCCCTGCTCGCTTCGCTCGCCAACCCCTGGTGTTGGGAATGACAAAGAGCGTGATGTATGAATGAGATATAGAATAGTGTGACGGTGTAGATGATGCAAATAGAAAGCAAACAATAAAGTGTGTGGCACAGTGTAAAGGTTTATTGGAAAATTTCTTTGTACACGCCGTTTAAGTATAAAAGGTAATTCCAGGTCAGAACTTGTAAGGTCAATGAAGATGGTCATTATCGTGATCAGAGTCAACTTTGTCAGAGCTTAGAAAGAGTTGTGTCTCTCCAGGAAGTAATGGAATGACTTGGGTATTTATGTTTTCCACATTAATATTTTTTGGACATAATATAGTGTGTTGTGTTAAAAGGGGCATTTGGTCTAATGAGATTGCTGTTCCAAATCTCTCTGTAACTAAGTCGTCGCAGATAAAGGCTTGAGGAATTGTAATAATATGTGGCTGAAGTCCATCTGTATTGGTGAGTGTACCATCTCTCAGTTGTAATAAGCAATTGTTATGATCTGGTTCTGGACATCGTATCTTTTTTACTAACTGTATCTTTTGAAAGCAATGCCAATTGTCTGCGTATTTTAAGGTGCACTGAACAATAGCTGAGTGCATGGCATCTGGAAGAATAGCTAATCACTGTTTAAAATCTCCTCCTAATAAAAGTACCTTTCCTCCAAATCGAATATTATTATTCATAAACGTTTGTAGAAGTTTATGAATGGTGTTGAGTAAGTGACTTCATGCCATTGTACATTCATCAATAAACAACATTTTTTGAAGACGGATGTCACGTGCAGTGCCACCGTTAATGTTCATAGTGGATACCGATTTGTAGGATCTAATGCAGTTGATAAAGATTTCACTTTCAGGTACATCGTCAGTTAGAATCTTCTGTAGATATTCAGTATATGAATGTAAAGAAGGCAGTCTAATTTGACCCTTTTGACAACAACGTCTAAATGTATTACTTGTATTGCCAGTTGTTTCTTCAGGGAAGTGAACTGAATGACAATGATTGCAAATGACATTCATTAATCCGAATGAATTTTCCCGGTGTATGTTTTGCTTGTGCCGTTTGAGAGGCGCGTTGTTGCATATGTAGTATTTGGGACGTGTTGTTTTGGAGCTGTAATCGATTTGCCTGTGCTGTGTGAGACGCCCGTTGAGCCTTCCTTGCCGTTAACGTATGTCTGAGACGGGAGGTGTTTCGTTTTGAATCCGTGCCTGTTGCGATGCAGCACTTTGATTGATAGTTTGCGTCATGTGGATCCAGGATGTAGATTTGTGCATATTTGCGTTGTTGATTTGTTTCAGGGTGCACTGTTCCAATGCGATGCAGTATTTGTGCACATATGGGAAAGCAGTATGGGCCATTGCCTTTTGGTGGCCTGATATTTACTAAAAGCAAATGAACTATTGTAGGATCTAACGCAGTTCATAAAGTTTTTACTTTTAGGTACATCGTTAGTTAGAAGCTTTAGTTGAGCTTTGCGTTTTTGGAGTCGAGACATTTTTTCTTTTAGAAATATGGATAAGTAATAAGGAGTATTGCACTCACTGTTAATATGGAGACTTTTCTGCGGTTGAACGGTTAATAATGCCTTATTGTAATGAGATCCACCTATGCTGCATAGCCGTCTATTTTGTTGTTTCTTTCGTGTTCGTGTGTTTGTTCCTGTTATCCTTTCCTTTTCGTTTTGTACCCGTGACCGTGTATTCATGACTTGTTTCTTTCTCAGCATCCGAAATATGGATAAGTAATAAGGAGGGTCGCAGTCACTGTTAATATGTTTCCTTTTCTGCAGTTGAATGGTTAATAGTGCTTTATTGTAAGGAGATCCACCAATGCTGACACCTATGCTGTCTAGTGTGAAGGTGCTGACGTTCACTTTAGAATATGTGGCTTTGGGTGTGACTTCTTATGGATGTGGGTGGGGGGGGGGGGGGGGGGGGATTGTTGAGGATTGTTGTTGCGCAAGCGTCTTCTTTCTTTTTGTGTTCCTGTGTCTTGTTGAATCCCCCTCTTTGTGTGTGTCCCGTCCCTCGCTTGTAGGGTCTGTGGGGTGGTTTTGTGTTCTTTTTTTTGTGTTCCATGGGCTTGTTGAATCCCCCTCTTGGTGTGTGTCCCGTCCGGTGCCTGTGGGGGGGGGGGGGGGGGGGGGTGCCTTGCTGTTGTGCGCGAGCCTCTTTTTTTTTTTTTTCGGGTCTAGTTTCGTGTGCAATGTGTTTCGTGCTTTTCCTGCGTTTGACTTTGCGCCTCATTTCTCCTTTTTGTATGTGCTCACTCCTTTTTTCTGTGGTCTTGTCCGCCACTCGCGGCCCCTCATCCGCCTTTGTCGCCCTCTTTTCTCCGCCTTTCTCCGACTCTCGCGGACTCTTTTTGCGCCTGCGCCTCTCGCGGCCCCTCATCCGCCTCTCTCGCCCTCTTTTGTCTGCCTTTCTCGGCTCCTCAGCCGACTCTCGCGGACTCTTTTTGCGCCTGCGCAGTACGTCTTTTTGCAGCTACGGCCCATGGCCGGATGTGCCTGCGTCCATCATCCGGTTTAGCATTCTCGGTTAGTAATATGCATAATTTCAAGAGGTCATAATTATATATAAACTCTGATTTAGACTGGACATAAACACACATCTTATAAAGAATCATAAATTATATAAAGATTTCTCTGCCCATATCTGAGGCTGTATTGCTTTTTCAACAGTACACCTATTGTGACTTTGACTATTAAAGCATTCATTTTTTCAATCCTTTTCTACCAAGTGATAGATTATGGCTTTAGTTGTGTTATAACCAGAGTTTATTCCTGGTCTTGTTTTTAAGTATTTTTTGTTAATGTTGTTTATTTAATATTTTTGTACTGTGCCATTAAATGTGACTTAATCCCCTTACTTTGTTGGTGTTCCGTGTATCTTTATATCCAGTCAGAGGGAAGAATCCTGCAGCAGATCATTGAGTTTATAAGAAGTGTTTTGTAAATATCACTCCTTAGTTTTCTTTTCTCGTTTTTTTGTGAATTATTTGCTTTTGTCTTTGGATTTTGCCTTCAGATTGTAAATTGGATTTGATTGCCTTGGAGTAGCTTTTAGGCCCATACTTTTGCCCTTTTTGTGCCCTTTCTCTTATTTTTTCTATTTTTTGTCAATAAAGTGTCAGTTTTATAAAGATTCCTATTTATATTGTATAGATATATTTTGGAACTTTGATGGTATTTTGAAGTTTTAAAGCCAGTTCTCCATTTTTGGCATGAATAGGCCAAAGCCTAAAGGTTGTAGTTGAGGGTAAAAAAGGAGGAAATGAATTCTTCCCACTTAAAAAGCTAATCGATTGTTCACCTGTTATGCTTTCTATAATGCTGCAATAATATATATTTAATATATGATAGTGACTCCCCATTACCTAAACTCTCCTGAGGTATTCAATGCAAGTGCTCTAATGTATTTGGTAAAGCATATGAGTGAGTTGACTGAGAGGAACAAGCTTTGATTCAAAACAATTTCAAACATAGAAGTCCATTTAAATCTATCTGGTAACTTTAGTGCAACTGGCTATGTGTTTCTTTTCAAAGTATTCCCACTTAATACATTTTTAGCTTGACTCAACTGTAAGCTCATTAGTATGGAAGGCAAAAGGTCACATATCAAAAGTTGAAATTTCAATTAGGTGGTTATGAGTCTTTTAGCATCTCCTGTGAGAGAAGCCAAGATGTATATCCGAATGCAATATGTCCCAGAAGTTGGGACACATTTGGGCGCCATCAGTATTTTCCTTCAGAGGAAAGGCCAATCATAAGCTGCTTTTAAATTACAAACAGCTTGAAAAGTTTACACACAATAATAAATATGTTAGCTAACATCCTGTGGCTGCTTCTGTTTTCTGTGATATTCATTCAGTATCAAAAGATTGGATATACCATTGCACGCAGTTTCATCATTTAATTATTTTTTAGTCATTCAGGTAGGCAGATGCTTGGCAGACTTTTAGATGGAGCTAAGGAAAGAAGTAAGCTGATAGAAATGTTAATCACTCTATTCTGTCTACAACAGGCCATGTGCTGCTTGATGCATTAGGCCCAGTTTTCAATGTCTGATCCTTATTTAGCCTTAAAATTGGCTGCAGATGTTGTTTTACTTTTGTTGCTTAAAGATTCTTCTAACTCCGTATAGCCTGTTTTTTTTCGGAAGGTCTGTCAGCAGCATACCTTGTCCGATTATTAGTATCTTAACTTGACTGCACTGATGCGACAAGCAGTCTGCCATTGTGCTAATAAATAAAGTTAAAACCTCTTCATTTTCATGCATTCATTCCAAAGTTTATACTTTCTTGTGCTCACCATAACCCTTCTCAACCCTTGTAAAAATAGCCCAAATGATTTTTATGTCTATCGTTTGTACAAAGATATCAATCCATCCATCTTCTATACTTGCCTTTCCAATTTGTAGCAGCATAGGGCAAAAGGTAGGAACTAACCCTGCACAGAGCTCCAGTTGATTGCCAGAAACATTCACATTCATACTAATACTAGTAATAATGAATTTAGCCATGCAGTGTATTTTCCATTTATATATTGTTGAATACTCTGAACATGTAACAGATGTCTTCAGGATGTGCAAGAAACCCCCGTGTGTGTATTTATATGGATACGCACACACAGCAGCAGAGCTCACTACTAACCTACTGTGCACCACCCTGTACACAAATTAACACTTTACAAAGTTTAAACCCACCCCCCACTTCCAATACAAACCTTTCCACATACCTTATATTATATTATACTAGCAGGAATGTCCAGCTCAGGCTGAAAAAAAGTGAAACAGTTTTCATTTATTATTTGGTAATTAAATTTATTATTCAAATCACAACTTACAGTATTTTCAGGAGCACTGTAGTCCTTTTCTGCCATCGGATTAATTTTTTCTATGGCTGTTTTGAACATTTGGACATATTTGTTGTTTTTTGCAACATTTTTTGATGGACGACAATAATTTCTTCATCCACTCCTATAAAAATGTTACAGTAGCTCCGAATTTTGCCTTCTTCTTTTCCTGTGAAGTATATCTGTAGGAGGTTTTCCTCTTCAGAAGATGGCAATAACAATCCAATTTTATGATAAATTTGGCCTAGTGCCTTAAATACTGGCATGAATCTATGCTCATTGAGATTATTTTCGTGAAACCGAATGGAGTCATTCAGAAACACAAATTGTAAAGTAGTATGTATTCAATGAACTGTTTCCGTTTAGGGTTATTCTTGTCCATGAGAGATTCCAGTTCTTCTGGAATAGGTTGAAGAGGTGGTAGTTTCACTTTTCCACCTTCGCACTACATTCCTGGTGCTTTTCCGGTCCATTTTTTAGCCTTGCAGTGTGGGCATTTTTTATCCATTCTTCCGAATTTGATCAACTCGAAATTTTTATACTCCATATCTGAGTTTGTAGTGGGATACAAACGTTTTTCATTTATATCCATATTTTGGAAAGTAAATTGAACTGTATTTTACGTTGTTTTTCAAGGCGTGTGCTTCTTTCTTCCACTGCTACTTTGGCCCAGATTTCAGATTTCATCTTTTTATTACAATTCATTCTCTCACATT
This sequence comes from Erpetoichthys calabaricus, assembly GCF_900747795.2. NCBI lineage: Eukaryota > Metazoa > Chordata > Cladistia > Polypteriformes > Polypteridae > Erpetoichthys > Erpetoichthys calabaricus. The sequence continues at coordinate 215,644,601 of NC_041396.2, read as the reverse complement.
TTTCTTGCATGTTTTCTTGTAATCGCAATAGTTTTTTTCTTTCCATCCGTTCTTTAAGTCTATTTTCATTATCATTTTCCGTTTTACATAAATCTTCTGTTCTTTTCCACTCTTTTTCAAGTCTTAAACATTTGTTTTCTTCATCTTCATGTTTTCTGTGTTCGATTTCAAGCCTTGCCCATTTCAGCACCCTCATTTTCAATTTGTTTCAGTTTCTGTCTTTCTGCCATCAGTTTTTGTTTTTTCTTGTCTTCCAAATTTAATCGGACTTGGATATTTCCGAGGGTGTATTCGAGACGAAAGTAAGATTACAACTTAACATCAATGGTACATGTTTAGATTTTTATGCGACTTTACAAAAGTTTATGTAACAATGACATTACAGTGTTGCCACATTTACCAACCTTGATTTATAGTTTTTTTCTGAATTAATTTAGAATATACTGTTTTAGGGTTTTCCATAATTTTTTGAATGATGTTCACGCATTTAACTTTTTTTATTAATCACTGAAACTGCAGCTTTTGGATATTTACCCTTCCTCTCAATTGATAATTGTGTTGTGATGGACATCGGGACAGACAAACTGTCTTGCTTATTTATTAGATTATACATTATATAATATATTATCATATTATATAACACATTTCACTCTTTCTCATTCTTTTTTTCAATTCAATTCAGTTTGTTTTTGTACTTCTGTATAGCACACATCACTGAGTTGTAAGATAAAATACAAGTAATTACTAATCTTAGAATTAGTACACTGCACTAGTTTTTGTGAACCAAATGTCAGCACATTGTTTCTCATTAATTATTTGAAAAGTCATATTTTTTGCTGTTTATATTTTAAAACATACAGTGTAACAAAATTCCAGTCTACAAGTTCCAAAGACACCATATTACCTTTTGCACTCAGCTAATCTGCTTCTCATTTCCTCCATGAAAATCAGTAGTAAAAAATAATGCTTTGTCCCACTTCCTATAAGCATGGAAGGCAGCTGCTACCAAAGTTAGGTCTTTTATTTTTATTATTTTTGAATTTAAACCAAAACAAAATGAAATATAACTCAATAAAAATTATTTGCATTTATACTGTATTTAAAGTTAACATTTTGGAGGAAATATATGTAGTAAATTATTAAATACCCCAGCCAGCAGAAATAAATAAAAACATTTGGAGTATTAACACAAGCCCTGGGAAGTATGGTAATGAGGCCTTAAGTAAAAATACGACCTTTAACAAATTAATCAGAATAACTGAACTCAATTTTTTTCTTATAAGTTGAACTGAATCCATAGTGTTCCACTGCCATCTGGTTCAGAATTGGTTGTTACTTTGAACCCAAAACTGCAGTGACAGGATCAAGCCCACATGGCCCTGGAATGTATTAAGTGGGTTTAAAGATGGGCTTGCTTTTTGTTGCCTGGGCTATTTCTTTTTAAACATGAACTTAAGCTTAATAGCCTGTAAGCTTTTCAGATAAACCACGCAGTAGCAAAAGTGAGAGTTAAAATGGCAGCTTTAGTTCTTCTTTTAACAACACTGGTCTACAAAAAATATTTTTTGTTTGCTTCTGGGAACTTCAGAGCAGTTCTTTATTAAGTTTTTTACACTCATTTTATGAAACTGGAATTAAGCTAGCACGTCAGGTTTTTGAAATACAGTAATCCCTCGCTATATCGCGCTTCGACTTTCACGGCTTCACTCTATTACGGATTTTATATGTAAGCATATTTAAATATACATCGCGGATTTTTTGCTGGTTCGCGGATTTCTGCGGACAATGGGTCTTTTAATTTCTGGTACATGCTTCCTCAGTTGATTTCATAAAAGGGACGCTATTGGCAGATGGCTGAGAAGCTACCCAACTTACTTTTCTCTTTCTCTCTCTTGCTCTGACATTCTCTGCTCCTGACGGAGGGGGTGTGAGCATGGGGGCTGTTCGCACACCTAGACAATATGGACGCTCGTCTAAAAATGCTGAAAGATTACCTTCACATTGCTCCATTCTGTGCAGCTGCTTCGTGAAGTGACATGCTGCACGGTGCTTCGCATACTTAAAAGCTTGAAGGGCACGTGTTGATTTTTGCTTGTTTGTTTTTCTCTGTCTCTGTCTCTCTCTGCTCCTGACGGAGGGGGTGTGAGCTGCTGCCTTCATTGCAACTACTTTGTGCCGGGTGCTTTGCATACTTAAAAGCCAAGCAGCCCTATTGATTTGTTTGCTTTTCTCTCTCTCTCTGACATTCTCTGCTCCTGACGCGCACTCCTTTGACGAGGAAGATATGTTTGCATTCTTTTAATTGTGAGACGGAACTGTCATCTCTGTCTTGTCATGGAGCACAATTTAAACTTTTGAAAAAGAGACAAATGTTTGTTTGCAGTGTTTGAATAAAGTTCTTGTCTCTCTACAACTTCCTGTGTTTCTGTGCAAATCTGTGACCCAAGCATGACAATATAAAAATAACCATATAAACATATGGTTTCTACTTCGCAGATTTTCACCTTTCGCGGGGGGTTCTGGAACGCAACCCCCGCGATCGAGGAGGGATTACTGTACACATCATTGACGTTTTGACACTTTTGAATATCAATATAATATATCAACATGATATCTGGAGTTTGGATTCTGTCCCACCAAAACTGTTTTGATGTGTTTATTCTGAAAACAAACCAGAAGACGATACCAGAGACACATTAAAGTATATTTATGTCAATTTACCTCAATATAAAAGTGAGGTCAGCATGCCCAAAAATGTTGGAGGCACTCACTTTTGTGCTTGTACTGTACATCTGTCTCACTTTGCAAGAACCAACAGTAGTCACCCATCATGCTCGGAGTGAATTTTTCCCGATATCAGTTTTCCATCACCTTTATATCTTAATGAAATCTTTCCCCATGCTCATACTCATCGTCCCAAAAGTATCACGTCCTAGTGAGCTGAATGACTTCCAGCCTGTCGCTCTGACGTCACATGTGATGAAGACCATGGAGCAGCTGCTGCTTCACCACCTGAGGCCACAGGTCTGCCACGCCCTCGACCCTCTGCAGTTCGCATACCAGGAGACGGTGGGAAAGGAGGATGCCATCATCTATATGCTACACCGATCACTCTCCCACTTGGACAGAGGCAGTCGTGCAGTAAGAATTATGTTTCTGGACTTCTCTAGCGCCTTCAATACCATCCAACCTCTGCTCCTTTGGGACAAGCTGACAGAGATGGGAGTAGATTCATACCTGGTGGCATGGATTATGGACTATCTTACAGACAGACCTCAGTATGTGCGTCTCAGGAACTGCAGGTCTGATATTGTGGTCAGCAACGCAGGAGAGCCGCAGGGGACTGTACTTTCTCCGGTCCTGTTCAGCCTATATACATCAGACTTCCAATACAACTCGGAGTCCTGCCATGTGCAAAAGTTCGCTGATGACACTGCTATTGTGGACTGCATCAGGAGTGGGCAGGAGGAGAAGTACAGGAACCTAATCAAGGACTTTGTTAAATGGTGCAACTCAAACCACCTACAACTGAACGCCAGCAAAAACAAGGAGCTGGTGGTGAATTTTAGGAGGCCCTGGCCCCTCATGGACCCCGTGATCATCAGAGGTGACTGTGCGCAGAGGGTGCAGACCTATAAATACCTGGGAGTGCAGCCTGATGATAAATTAGACTGGACTGCCAATACTGATGCTCTGTGCAAGAGAGGACAGAGCCAACTATACTTTCTTAGAAGGCTGGGGTCTTTCAACCTCTGCAATAAGATGCTGCAGATGTTCTATCAGACGGTTGTGGCGAGCGCCCTTTTCTATGCGGTGGTGTGCTAGGGAGGCAGCATTAAGAAGAAGGACGCCTCACGCCTGGACAAACTGGTGAGGAAGGCAGGCTAAATTGTAGGCACTGAGCTGGACAGTTTGACATCTGTGGCAGAGTGACGGGCACTGAGTAGGCTCCTGTCAATCATGGAGAATCCACTGCATCCACTGAACAGTATCAGCAGCTTCAGCAACAGACTGCTGTCACTGTCCTGCTCCACTGACAGACTGAGGAGATCGTTCTTCCCCCACACTATGCGACTCTTCAGTTCCACCCGGGGGGGGGGGGATGGGGGGGGGGGTAAACGTTAACATTATTCAAAGTTATTGTCTGTTATACCTGCATTTTTATCACTCTTTAATTTAATATTGTTTTTATCAGTATTCTGCTGGAGTATGTGAATTTCCCCTTGGGATTAATAAAGTATCTATCTGTCTGTCTATCTATCTACTGTATCTCTGACATTGCTTAGATTTGGTGGAAAAAATTTGAGATGAGAATGAAATAAAATGCGTCTTCAGTGACATTCTGGCTCCCATAAGCTGATATACTTTCAGCATATTCTTCACAAGCTCAGTATAATTCTCTGCTCTATGACTGCCAAGAAAATTCTGGACACCCTACACGAATGAGGGTGCTGATTCATTTGGCTTTAGTTTCCTTTTGAACTCATCGTCAAGCATCAGTTCACGGATTTCAGGGCCAACAAAAACACCTTCCTTAATTTTGGCTTCACTTTTCTCGAGACCAAACGTATTTCTTAAATGCTGAAAAGCATCGCCTTTACTGTCCAGTCACCCTAGTTGTCCAAGACCTGGAACATCATAACTAAAAAATGAAACGTGCTGGACGAAAACAGTTTTCAGATTTGGAGTCAGCAAGTACAATTTGTTAAAGTACAGATGAAAGAATCCCAGTAGCAAAATGCTTGTTGACCAGTGATTTTAAAAGAGATTTGTTTGTAAGTGATTTAAATTTTTTTGACAATTTCATTTGCTGTTTTGAATATTTTTTACAATATGCAAACTATTTAAATGTTTTCATGCATAGAAGGCAAAATGATTAAATCTTGGAATTTCTGTATTTTATTTGTTGCACAACATTTGCTTCTGCATTAGCTGTGCCACTTTTTCCTGCTTGTCAAAAGTGGTCAATTGATTTTATTATTTGCATCTAGCATTAACTATGTGCTTTGAAATGTTTGCCTATACGTTTGGAATGTAATGTGTATTGCTTTGTGAACTATAATCATCTCTTTATAAAATGAAGGCTGGTTGAACACTAACATTTCTTCTCGTATTATGTGCTGTCATATTCCTACAGGGTTAATATAGTCCTAATCTGCTGCCAGGTAAACTTGAGTAATTATTAGTCAGGTCTGATGAATGCATATTTCTAAGAAAAGAAATGCACACCCCGAGGCATGTTCAGTTCTGTCAGTTTCCACAAACATGTGAAATGCTAGTGGAGATTGCCCTCCAATTTGTTGATAAGCATCATCTCCTAAAGCCACCAACTCTGCTTGCTGTTGGCGTTAGTTTTGTAATGGTATAGTTTTATATGTGTTTTTGTTCTTACGTTTCCACCGGAATAATGAAGTCTCAACACAATTTATGAGGGTGTGCCACCTAACAATATAGATGTATACTACTTTTGTCAGTTTTAGCATGGATAGACAGGGGATTTCCATTGGCAGCTAGTGGAGTTGTAGAAAGAATAAAACAACTACCTCTTTCATGATGTTGTTGTTATGTCCTCAGTAAACTAACAAAATATTGGTAAACTATCACTACCAGTGATGAGATAGAATTGCTTCCAATTTCAGTCTAGGATACAAATAATTGTTTATAATTATTACAATTCAAATTTGTTACAACTTCTTCTAAACAAAGACAGAATGGACTATCTTTTGAAACTAACAATACATTGCATGTGTGGTATCTATGAAAGAAGATAATTCAGGTGAACGCTGCACAGCATGTCACAGTATTCTCCACTCATGTGAATACTATTTTTTGTTCTTTAACAATTTTCATACAAAGGTTTTATTTCTTCTACTACAGAATACTTCACTATTTTGGCAATTACACTACTGTAACATGAATAAGTAGGAGAAAATAATTTACATTCTGAGAACAGTATCTTTGAGTCCTACTGTTGATTGGCATTTTGAGGGCGGAGCCTTGAAACATGTTTAGACTAAGAGCAGTGCATTTGGCAGGGAGATAATCTGCTATCAATGTGCAGTGGCTGAAGGACAGAAAGTTATGGAAGTAAGATTTGCTGCATGCTGTGAGATGTCTCTGAATGAAAATAAAACAACTTCTCACCTGTGAAGTAAGATACAATAATGAATTAATAGGGTGTCGAACAGGGTCTGACCTGTTATATAGTTTAAAACACTTTTGCAGCCCATCACCTTTGTCTCCCTGTTTGCATTTGTCTCATCTTCCAACACACAGAGACACAGAACACCATTACTTACAGCTAGCTTTACAGTAATAGACCTAACATTGAATGTGTCATGTTTTACAGTCAGTCGAGTACATTTTGTGCTAGTAGTGTGTTTTTTTATTCCTTTCATTTAATATGCAGATCACTTTAAATTATTCAGCTGGTGGCATTAGATTTTCCAGGCACCCAAGAGATATTCTGAAGCAATAATCATATAATGTGCAGAGCGTGGTGTCTTAGATAGATAGATAGATAGATAGATAGATAGATAGATAGATAGATAGATAGATAGATAGATAGATAGATAGATAGATAGATAGATAGATACTTTATTAATCCCAAGGGGAAATTCACATACTCCAGCAGCACCTTACTGATACAAAAAACAATATTAAATTAAAGATTGATAATAATGCAGGTAAAAACAGACAATAACTTTATATAATGTTAACGTTTACCCCCCCGGGTGGAACTGAAGAGTCGCATAGTTTTGGGGAGGAACGATCTTCTCAGTCTGTCAGTGGAGCAGGACAGTGACAGCAGTCTGTCGCTGAAGCTGCTCCTCTGTCTAGAGATGACACTGTTTAGTGGATGCAGTGGATTTTCCATAATTGATAGGAGCCTGCTGAGCGCCCGTCGCTCTGCCACAGATGTCAAACTGTCTAGCTCCATTCCAACAATAGAGCCTGCCTTCCTCACCAGTTTGTCCAGGCGTGAGGCGTCTTTCTTCTTAATGCTGCCTCCCCAGCACACCACCACATAGAAGAGGGCGCTCGCCACAACCGTCTGATAGAACATCTGCAGCATCTTATTGCAGATGTTGAAGGACGCCAGCCTTCTAAGAAAGTATAACCGGCTCTGTCCTTTCTTACACAGAGCATCAGTATTGGCAGTCCAGTCTAATTTATCATCCAGCTGCACTCCCAGGTATTTTGTCTCCCAGGTGTCTTGGTCAACAAGTAATGTTACATGGGGATATCAAAGTCTTGGCATTTTCTCTGACTATAAAAGGCAGACCCAGAATCCTATTACCACCAATAACTCTTGTAACTTTTATGAAAAGATTTTTACCACAATACAAGGAATTTTCCATTCCTTTCTAGCATTTTCTTGCTCTGTAGCAGTGTAACAGCCAAACAACCATAGAATCAATTATTCTATTAGTTCGGGGGTTGTGCCCTCATTTTTTAAACATGCTGCAGTCCGTCCCTGTCTAAAAAAGGCAGAATTAGATCCTGGAGTTTTAGCCAATTTTCGTCCAATTTCCCAACTGCCATTTCTGGCTAAAATTCTAGAAAGAATTATTTATAATCAATTGGTTGATCACCTTAACTCCAATAATTTATTTGAGATCTACCAATCTGGCTTTAGGCGTTATCATAGTGTTGAAACGGCACTCCTAAAAGTTCAACATCATCTCTCTTATTACTGACTCAGCTGATGCGGCAGTCCTTGTCCTCCTTGACCTGTCCGCTGCCTTTGACACTATTGACCATGAGATATTGCTGTTGCGGCTTGAACATCTTGTTGGGCTTAAAGAGGCTGCTCTTAACTGGTTTAGGCCATATTTAACTGGTAGACACTTTTCAGTGACTATTAATTCCTCTTCTTCATCTACTGCTCCTCTTAAATATGGTGTTCCGCAGGGATCCATTTTGGGTCCTATTTCATTCTCCATATACCTTCACCCTATTGGAGCGATTTTTAGGAAACTTAACATTTCTTTTCACTGCTATGCTGATGATACTCAGGTTTATATTCCTGTCTGCAACTCTACAACAAATCAACTCCACAATTGTCTTTCTTAATTAAGATCCTGGATGGCTAATAATTTTCTTGATCTAAATCAAAATAAAACAGAGGTGCTAATAGTGGGTCCATCAGCTAAAGCCCAAATTGGTCTTGGACTTCTCGGCTCTTTCTCTGTCTTTTCCAAACCTCAAGTCCGCAATCTTGGTGTTACCTTTGATAGTAACCTCTCTTTTGAGAAACAAATAAATTCTGTAGTCAAGAGTTGCTTTTTCCAACTTCGTCTATTAGGTAAGATAAAGCCTTTTTATCTTCTAGGGATCTTGAGATAGCTACTCATGCGTTTATTTTTCCTCGCCTTGATTACTGCAACTCGCTGTATCCTGGGATTAACAAATCTCTAATACACAGGTTACAGTTGGTCCAAAATGCTGCTGCTCGCTTTCTGGTTGGGGCAAGAAAGTATGACTCTGTTTCTCCTATTTTAGTTTCTTTACACTGGCTGCCTGTGAGTTTTTGAATTGATTTTAAAATCTTGCTGCTAGTTTTTAAATCTTTACATGGGCTTGCTCCTGCCTATTTATCTGAACTGTGTGTTTTACATCAGCCATCTAGAGTGCTTAGATCATCTGGTCAGCTGTCTCTGGTTGTCCCTCGTACCAAGTGTAAAACCAAGGGGGACAGGGCTTTTGCAGCTGCTGCGCCTCGCCTGTGGAACTCTTTACCTCATCATATAAAGGAGTCGTCTACAATTGAACTGTTTAAAACAAGACCAAAGACTCATTTCTATTCACTTGCATTCCGTGACCTTCAGTAATACTGATGGTTTCCTCTTTGTGATTATATAACATTACTTCTATTTTTTATGTATATAACATTACTTCTACTTATTATGTATTTTATTCTATGTTCATATATATTTATTTCTATTTATGTTTTATGTTAATTTGTTTTGTTTTTCTTTTATTCTATTATTGTAAAGCACTTTGGCCACAGCATTATTATGTTGTTTGCAGAATGGCCAAACTATTCCACTGCCATGGCTGCTTTAGCGTTGTTAGAGGACATTGCAAATGGAAGGATCAGAAGAGAACGCGTATTCAGAGGTCATACTGATTTCTTGACACATGATGATGACTGGCTTCTAAGTCAGTTTAGATTTCCAAGAGTGATCTCTTGGAGCTGTGTGCTGAACTGGTGCCGGCTTTACAAAAGCAGACTTTAAGGAATTGTGCTCTACCTGCTCCTTTGCAAGTTCTGTCCACTCTCAGGTTTTTAACCACAGGAGCTTTTCGGCGTGAACTGGCTGACCGATCCGGTATTTATCAGTCATCACTGAGTCGTGCCATGCCAGCTGTATGGGATGGTATTATCCGCTTGTCCAGCAGATATATAAGATTTCCGTACACTCTGGTTGAACAGGCAAACATCAAAGTGCAATTTGCAGCAATGTCCGGTTTTCCCAATGTAATCAGAGTGGTCAACTGCACACACAATGCTATAAAGGCACCTTCACTGAATTAATTTGTTTGTGTAAGTAGAAAGCATTTTCACTCTATTAATGTGCAAATCATCAGTGATGCAAAAATGTGCCTCACTAATGTTGTTTCAAGATGGCCTGGCTCAACTCATGATTCATTCATCCTGAGAAATAGTAGTGTGGGGAACAAACTTGAAAATGGTATTGTGCGTGATGACTGGCTTCTCGGTAAGATAAGATGTTTATTACCTTTTTGATCACAGTAGTACGTTATCTGTATGATGTAACCATATAACAAGATTACTTGGGCAACAGTGGGTACCTGCTCTCACCCCTCTCGATAACCCACTGACTGAACAAGAGCGACTGAGTTATACTGACCTCCACTCTTGGGCTCGGCCAGTGGTAGAATGTACTATAGGTCAGCTTAAGGGCTGTTGGCGCTGCCTGGATAAGGCTGGTGGAGTGCTGCTCTATAATCCACAGAAAGTGTGTCGCATCATGCAAGCATGTAGCATTTTAAATAATATGGCACTCATTCGTAGCTTGCCCATACCTGAAGAGATGCGGTATGATGAACCTGACCCTGGACCACCAAATGATCAGCCACACCAGATGGCATTACAATGTCGAATGAATGTAATTAACAGAACGTAAAAACAGGTATTTTATTTTTTCACAAATTCATTTAATTTTTGGTCAGTATCACACAATATTGCCTTTATATTTCGTAGTTCATTGGCTACATCTCTCACCGCATCCACCAATGCATTTTGGGATTCCTGAACTGCATCAGTCAGCACACGGCCAGATGATCGCCCAGTGGCTTTTGAGGCAGGGGTGTGTGAGCAGCCAGCGCCCGACGATGTGGTCGGCACAGAAGCAGCACCATCATTGCCTGGAACCACGTCCTCAGCATTGGGTTCAGCTTTTGTACTATTGTCTGGAACTAAATAAACAGTAATTAATACAGCACCTGCTGCCTGATTGTTTGTCTTATTACACATGCAAATTATTTACACGAGTATGGACAATGGTAATCAAAAAAGAAATAAAAACTCACCGTCACCCACGGTGATGTCAGAATCTCGCTCCCCAGCCGGCAATAAGTGTGTCTCCAATAATTCCAGCAACTCGCTGATCAAACGGTGTGAGCTCCGAGAGTTCACTACCTCCTCCAGTGGTGCTGACATGCAGACGATGAGCTGCGACTCTCCTTTTCACAGCAACTTTGATGTCTGACCACTTCTTTTTTATTTCGGTCAGAGTGCGATTTTCTGCTCCTGAACTTTTGAGTGCATCCTCCACGCTATACCACTCCATCAATTTCCTTTTATTACTTTTTCCACTTCCTAAGCTACCAAATAAAACATTTTTCCTTGCTTCTACTTCACTTAGCAGGACCTCCATTTCACATTCGCTGAAGTTTTTTTTTTTCCCCGTGCTTTCGCAAATGTCTTCTTGAAGTGCTGAAGGTAAGGGGCTATTTATATTGATTTGCATATTCAAAGAGGCATAATTCTGGGAGGAGTTGGGGTGGGGCAGCAGGCGTGTGCACATGCGTTACATTTCACACTGATTGAGATTTATGTAGCCGAAGAACGTGGAAGCTGGTGTACACACAGATTCATGCATCTGTATTTTTTTGTGCATATGCATATTTCTGCTTTTGTCCGTATGCCATGTTTTAGTGTGAATTCTAAGCACGGCGTTATGCATGAGGCCCCTGGACTGCAGGATTTTTTGTAAAGTCATACTAAATGCCCAAGCCTTTCTAGTAGCTGCATCTGTTCACAAAGAGAGATAAGTCATAAGAACTTTGTAATTTTTAACAAATGCCATGTACAAATGACAACCTGTTACACTTTTCCACTCTAACAAAGTAAAACATCTAAAGAAGGCCAACCAACACCTTGTACAGATTTCATCCTCGACTCTTCCCACCCCTTAACAAGAATTCCCTTGGTAATGTGCAATAAAGAAACAACAAAACTGATGAAGTTTCAATAGTTATAATAAAAATATGAATGTAAACAAATAACATAGGATACACATTCAACAAACAGCCTTAACACACACCATAAAACTAGTAACACAAATTATCGTAAATCTTGCTGCTTTAAGAATGATACACATCTACAAAAAAGACAGTACAGCTAAAAACATAATAGTCAAGTTCAAATGTTTAACAGTGGCAAGAGGGGTATATGAATGGGCTGGCAAGGTACTTGGAAAAGTCTTCAAGCGGTATAATTCCCGACATGTAACACTGGTAGAGTCTCATCTGGTTTATTGTTAGGGAGCTCCCACTCGCCGCTGTTCGGAAAGGGTCATCCTCCAGATGCTCCAGCTGCTCACTCAATACATAGCTTTCAGCGGCTTCCTTTACCAGTATGAACCTCTCCACTGATGATCAGCTAGGTTTTTATTGGCTAGTGGAAGTTGCTACGCAATGCACCTAACATTATTTATCCACTTGAATATATATATATATATATATATATATATATATATATAAATAAATAAGAAAAACAACATTTATTTATATAGCACATTTTCAGAAATGATGTACCTCAAAGTGCTTTACAAGATGAAGAAAGAGAAATTTATACAAAAAAATAATATAATATAAAAATAATAAAATATAAAAATAATATTAGGCAATACTAAGTAACAAAGAATAAAGTAAGGTCTGATGGCCAGGAGGACAGAAAACACAAAAAACAAACTCAGAGGGCTGGAGAAAAAAATAAAATCTGCAGGGGTTCCACGGTCACGAGACCACCCAGCCCCTACTAGGCATTCGACCAAACATAAATGATCTAAATCAGTTCTCATGTTTTTCAGACTTCACGTGGAAGAATTAGATGATAGTCATGTGGACCACTGGCCTTCAATCCATCAATGTAGGGAATGTAAGGTGCTTTGATCAGGTGGTGGTGGCGCAGATCATCATCACAAAAAACTGGAAAAAGAACAGCAGAGAAAGTGGGGGTTAGTACAGATTGTGGAGCCATGATACAAATGATAATTAAGTGCTTAAACAGAATGTTAGGTTTACACTAAAATAAAGTTATGAGAAAGCCATGTTAAAATAATGGTTTTTTAGCAGTTCTTTAAAATGCTCCACCGTATTAGCCTGGCAAGTGTCTATCAGTAAACTATTCCAGATTTTAGGTACATAACAGCAGAAGGCTGCCTCACCACTTCTTTTAAGATTACCTCTTGGAATTATAAGCAGACACTCATTTGAAGATCTAAGGTTGGAGTGTAAGGTGAAAGGCATTCTGAAATAAAGGATGGACCAAGATTATTTAAGACTTTGTAAATCATCAAAGTCAAAGTGAACTTTATTGTCATCTCAACCATATACAAGTATACAGATAGACGAAATTGCAAAGCTCAGGATCCACAGTGTAACAACATGCAATAAATAAATTAAAAATAGAATTAAAATTTAAAAATTAAAACACAAACAAGACAAGACATTGTGCAAAGAAAGGACAAAGAAGTAGCAGCAATATTGATGTGTAAGATATGAAATATAATAAATAATAAATAATACATATAGATAATACAGAAATGATCAGTGTATGCTAATAGTTGTTTAACACGTGTAAACAATGACAGGTCAGAATGTTTCACAGCAGAAGGATAACGAGTGCCAAAATACTTAAAGGTCAGGATGAGATTTTCAGTTCTTTTCTACATGCACACTCGTCTTTGCAGGAAAGTGGCTCGCATGTATAAAAGTTCTGTTTTTAGAGGTGGTTGAGGCCATGTGGAAGGTCCCAGGGGGCATCCTAGTGCTAAGGAGTCTAACAGCTTGGGGGTTAAATAAAGTTAATTCTAAATGGCATAGGTAACCAATGTAGTGACTGGAGAGATGTGCTCGGATTTTCTTTTTCTAGTTAAGATTCTAGCAGCTGCATTCTGCACTAGCTGCAATCGATTGATGTCTTTTTTGGGTTGTCCTAAGAGGAATGCATTACAGTAATCCAGTTGACTAAAAAGAAAAGCATGAACTAATTTTTCAGCATCTCTCAAAGTTATAAGAGGTCGAACTTTTGCTATATTTCTTAAGTGAAAAAATGCTGTCCTGGTAATCTGATTAATATGTGATTTAAATTTCAGGTCAGAGTCAATAATTACCCCTAAATTCCTTGCCTCAGTCTTGACTTTTAAACCTAATGGATCAAGTTTATTTCTAATACCCTCACTATATCCATTTTTGCCATTCAGTATGATTTCTGTTTTCTCCTTATTTAGTTTGAGAAAATTACTACTCATCCATTAAGAAACACAAGTAAGACAATGTGTCAGTGTATCAAGAGAGTCGGGGTCATCAGGCGCTATTGATAAATACAGGTGTGTGTCGTCAGCATAGCAGTGGTAGCTCACATTATACCTTGAGATAATCTGACCTAATGGAAGCATGTAGATTGAAAAGAGCAGTGGACCCAAGATAGATCCTTGTGGAACACCATATAGAATATCATGTGTCTTTGAAGTATAATTACCACAACTAACAAAGAATGTTCTACCTGTTAAATGGATTTTTTTCCCCTTGCTGTTCTACAACTCATATATAGGGCTTCTGGTGGCACCAAAACTAATAATATCTCCTGGGAACAATTAAGATGAAGAGCTATCATCAGGCACCACCCCATCCTTACACACAATTACCAGATAACACTGAGATGACAAAGCAAAACAACAGCAGAAATAACAGAAAATAAGAAGAATATTCTGTGTTAGTGCTACAATTTAATTCATGTTCTAGTCTGGCAAAAGGACCTGGACCAGTCAGAAATTTTAGCAGTAATTCTCTTATTTGCATTTTGTTTCCCTGTTACTTCTAATAGTTTTGTGACTCAGTGGCTCATTTTTTCATCTTTCTGAAGCTGATTACAACTGTAAACCCCTAATATCCTTTTGTAGTGTGATCATCCACTAAGCATTTGCCACAATGCACAATCAATAAATAACAAGACTCAAGTTTACATAAAGGTTACATTGCTACAAACTATAGAATACAAAGATTCATTCTGCTTTGTGATACCCACACCTTCCCAATTTTAAATGTTTTGCTATAAGCAAAGTGCCACAAAATGTTCATCATCAGTGCAATAATGAATTTTGAAATGCACACGTCTCTCCAGAATGGTGACAGGCACCAGACTATTGGCAGGACTGGCTATGTCTATAGGTTAATTCTTCTAAGAGGGAAACTCATAAGCTACCTTCCAAAGAGTGTCAAGCTTTTCACAAGATTTGGGGCAATGAAGTAAAGCAGCAGCTTGCTATTGATGCAGATCTGGTTTAAATAGACATATAGCTATTGGAAAGAGAGACTTCAGATGGGGCATAATCAGTGCATAGATTGATCCAAAGCCAATGACAGAGGAATAAGGTGAAAACTATAACTGGAAAAAAATTTCAAACTTTTTGTACATTTGCTGTTATTTCTTTAGGTCAATTAATTTTGCCTTTGGTACTTTGTTAGTTTTTGTGGTTCTGAACTATACTGATTTCACTTTCATTTTGTAGTTTTTTTTTCCAATGGGACCTATTTCTTTATTTTATAACTATATTTTGATTCACTGTGATGCCAGCTTACTTTTTAGTGGGTGCCACCATTTTTGTGGTCCTGTTGCCAAAATTTAGTCACCAGTCATCAAAGACGCGTCACCAGAAGTTGTGTGACATATCCACACTTGCAGATTCAATACAAAGAATTTTTATGAGTGATTTCATTTGTAACTTTGATATTTAAACCCGCCTGGTTTGATTCTTACACTTCAACTCTTCGAACATTTGAAAACTTTGACAAGAATTGGCCTTTTAGCCCAATAGAGATTGACAATCCTATCCACCCTAGTCTCTTCAAAATATCATCAAACCAATTTTTTAATCTAAAGTTCTACTGCCTACCATACTACTTGATAATTTATTTTATGTGTCTGCGTATCTCTGTGTGAAAAAAACCTTTCTAACGTGTGTGTGAAATTCAGCCTTAATTCATTTCCAACAGTGGCCCATCTGAAAGACTTCATTTAAATTAACTACTCCGCCATATGGGAAGCATTTTCTGCAAAAAAGCAAATTAAATTTAAAATTATAAAATGTAAATGCAATCTTACTTTTGCCGTTTACACACAAGAATGCTACAAAAATTAAAAATAAAACGAATGACAATATTTGCAATTTCATTTTCAGCCTTAACAACAATGAAGCTGCAAAAATGAAAATGAAAATACAAATAGGCACTGACGCCACCTGCTGGTCAAGTTCTTAATATGCAGATATATTTTAATTAGCGTGGGTCAATGGGCAGGGTTTTCACCTCGATTTCCCACAATTCTTTGTCCTTTGTATCTGTAGCCACTTTGATTGATGGAATACTTATTTTGACTGTGTTTAAATCATGTGATTTTTTTGACCCATGCTAATTAAATATATTTGCATGTTAATAAATTGAAAATAAAAATGCAAAGTGGAAAATGAAAATTCAGTGAGCAGCAGGTGGTGCCAGTGCTTATTTGCAATTTACTTTTCATTGTTGCAGCTTCAATGCTGTTCAGGCTGAAAATGAAATGTTATTTAGTTTTATTTTTAATTTTTGAGGGATAGAGGATTTGCATTTTCATTTTATAATTTTAATTTTCATTTACTTTTTTGCATAAAATACCTCACATACCCACCATACTGATTATTTAAATAATTTAAAAACCTTAATCATACCACCTTTAAGTCTCTGTTTGCATAAACTGAAAAGATTAATCTCTTTCAATCTCTCCTCATAGCTCATACCTTACAAGTCTGAAATTAGCGTAGTTGTTGTTTACTTTACTTTCTTTAGCACTGCTATAACTTTTCTGTAGCCTGGAGAACAAAACTGCACGCAGTACTCTGAATGAGTCATCAGTGTGTTGTATAATATAAGCATAACCTGCTTTGACTTGTAATGTACACATTGTGACACATAACCTCACATCCTATTAGCCTTCTCGATCACTTCTGTGCACTGCCTTAATGTAAATAGTGATGAGTTCTCTAGGACATTCGTATCAGGTATAGTTTCAAGTATCAGACCTTCCATTGTGCATTCAAATCTACAGTAACATTTTTTACATTTGTTTATTGACATTAAATTTCATCTGTCAGAAATCTATTCTAACCTGCATTCTGTCTAAGTCCCTATTTAATGATTCAGATGATTCTAGATTAGCTAGTAATTCACTTAGTTTAATATCATCTGCAAAATTAATCAGCATGCTGTTTATATTAGATAGATAGATAGATAGATAGATAGATAGATAGATAGATAGATAGATAGATAGATAGATAGATAGATAGATAGATAGATAGATAGATACTTTATTAATCCCAATATATATATTGTAAGAGACGGCCGGCAACTCAACCTGGCCAGGACACCCCTGCGACGGAAGGATGGTGGAGGGCAGATTTTCAAGGACACTGCCTCCCCCAAAATGCTAGATGGCAGCTCTCCTGGAGTGTAATGGTGCCCCGGATTCCCGCAGGGCATCTTGGGACTTGGAGTTCTGTTGCTCAGCCCTGTTGGGTACTGTGGGCCACCAGGAGGAGCTGTGAGAGGACCAAAGGAGTCATGCCTCATCCAGAGCGCGGAAGTACTACCAAGTCATGTGGACGGGAGCCCTGAAGTACTTCCGGGCTGATTAAAGGATTTTAGTTCTCCATCTGACCTGGAAGTGCTAGCAAATCACATGGACGGAAGCGTAGAAGCACTTCTGGGTCAAGAACTATATAAAGGACCACTGAAGACTAGGCAAGCGAGCCGGAGTCGGGAAAAGTAGGACAGAGCTTGCTGGGAGGTGTGGAGGAAAAAATTGTAGTTATTTGTGTTGTTTATTATTATTATTATTATTATTATTATTATTATTATTATTAAATTGCCTGTCTATTGTGGCTGTGATGCTTTGGGCACTATTAAGGAGAAGAAAAGCATTAAAATATTTCTCATTGCTTTTACCCTGTGCCCTGGGCATCTGTCTGTTGGATCGAAAGGGGCAACAGTGACCCCTAACGTCCACAATATATATATATATATATATATATATATATATATATATATATATTATTATATATATATATATATATTATTATATATATATATTATTATATGTTAAAAAGAGCCGCAGCCCCACTGCACTGATTCCTATAGAATACCAAGTGAATTTTTAACATCACTTAATTTTGATAAGGTTCTTCACAGCATAACCGTTTGCCTTCTGGGTTTGAGCCAATGCTGCACCCATCTACACACTGTGCTTTAAACTCCTGCTTTTTTAGCTTCATCTTTCATGGGGTGTCTTTCTAAATCAAGATGAAAAATGCTATATGCACTTCTCCGATCATATACTTGAGTTACATGATGGTTTTGAACCTCATTAGTGTTTATGTTCCTGATCTCTTTTCCTTTTTTGCTCTTGTGGCCTGCCAATTTTTGAACAGAACAAAAACATGCAAGAGGTTAAAACATAGTAATAACAGTGAGAAAAAACAAAGGGACTTACACGTGTGCCATAGACAGAAGACAATAAAATTACCTTAATATTGTAAGTGATAAAAAATGAACAATCGGTGCATAATGAGGGCAGACAGGTTTATAAATCACACAATTGTTGGAGCTTGTTAAGCTTTGAATGGGTTGGGTTGAGAATAAGTACTGTGAAGAGAGGAACCGACTTAAAGTGTTAGCACATTAATTCCATTTATTCATAAAACATTTGTTGTAGGCTCAAAACAAGTAGGAAAACAGAAATTCACTTGAGGAAATATTGAATGTTGTAAGTTTGCAGTGTTACAGCATGAAAATATTCATAACATGCCTTAATTGTATATGCCAGAAATTTCCCTTCAAGCTACTGCTGTGAGGTTTCCTGAGGAGTTTTCTAACAATATATTTTTACAGCTCTTTTATCAAACATAGAGATGTCTGGCTTTAAAGTTTCCACTGCCAATAAATCAGTGTGTGAAAATTATTCAGTCATGGGTGTGTCTGGCAGATAAGATAGTTTCATCCAGACATCAGATGAAATCTGACTTCAAATTCTATGAAATAAATGATGTTCATGCATTTTTTTTAACAGTAGCAAAAAAGCTGTTACTTTGGGTGCACAGGATATAAATGCTTTGGACTTAAAGAGAATTAAGGAGCAATGTAAATGTAGACAACCTCTAGTAGGAATATTCCTGAATTGGTTAAGATAGATTCATGGATCAAGCAAAAAACAGTGACAGAATGGCAAGGCAGTGCTTGTGGTTAGTAGGAAAAACAAAGGATCAAAAACATATTAGCCGTGAGAATCAAACTGATCCTCACACAAGTGAGGGAAAAAACACAATGCCTTGCTTAAAGGAATATTCTACCAGAAAATTATATTTTTATGTAACCTTGTGGTTTGTAGTGATTGCCGAAAATGTTTTCATGCAGAACAGAGCTAACAAAGTTTATACTTTAATGAAATCAGGTGGTGACCAACAACAGCAAACAATATTAAAATGTTCATGAAAAAACTCTTGCATTACTCATGTTGCATAATCCACATTAAGTTACCCAGCTGTGTACTATAACCATGCAAAATGTATGCAATTTTTGCTAAAATACTGTTCAAGCAATTACTCCAGTAAAACAAAAATGGCCCACAACCTGGAAGCCCTTTTGTATTGTGATGAAATTATGTGTATTTTGTATTTTATTGTTGTTTTGTTTATTTTGAATGATTACTTCCCATGTTTCTTTGTTGTTTCTGTTAATTTTATATGTGATTTTATAATAGTGTGCTTTCTTTTTAAATGTAGTTATGTTCCTTGTTCTTTGTGAATGGGGCTTCTGGAGACAGGGCCACCCTAATAACACTATTCCTGATCCCTTTTTCAGGCTATTTATACTGAGAGAGACAGCTCAGGAACTGAGGATCATTCATTGTTGAAAGGGGTTTTGTAAATATTGTTTGTGCTGTTTGGAATTCCTGTTTTTTTATTATTATGTTCTTGCCTTGTTTTCTTGGATTTTACTTCAGAACTGTGCTTTAGGAATTCTTTGCTGTGGATTGCCTTTTAGGCAACCCTTTTTTTGTGCCTCTTTTTGCTCTGTGAAACTTTTGCCTTATATTGTTCTGCTTTTGTGTAGAAATTAAACATTTATTTATAAAGGTTATTCATGGGCCCTGTTCTTACAAGTCAAAGGTTTAATGGTCATCCTTCTCCTTCTGTGATATGCCTCACGCCTGGACAAACTGGTGAGGAAGGCAGGCTATATTGTTGGCATAGAGCTGGACGGTTTGACATCCGTAGCAGAGCAACGGGCACTCAGCAGGCTCCTATCAATTATGGAGAATCCACTACATCCATTAAACAGTGTCATCTCCAGACAGAGGAGCAGTTTCAGCGACAGACTGCTGTCACTGTGCTGCTCCACTGACAGACTGAGAAGATCATTCCTCCCCCAAACTATGCGACTCTTCAATTCCACCAGAGGGGGTAAACGTTGAACATTATTCAAGTTATTGTCTGTTTTTTACCTGCATTTTTTTATTACTCTTTAATTTAATATTTTTTGCTGCTGGAGTATGTGAATTTCCCCCTGGGATTAATAAAGTATCTATCTATCTATCTATCTATCTATCTATCTATCTATCTATCTATCTATCTATCTATCTATCTATCTATCTATCTATCTATCTATCTATCTATCTATCTATTTTTTGAACATTAGTAGTTGTTTCGCCAGCTTCCCATTTTGGTATCTGCTTTAGCTGAAGCCATCAGGTGCCATGGATGCCTGGTTGAAGTCTCCTGGGCCCCTGCTGGACAGACCATGTAGGATTCTAGCCTGCTCCCTATGTTCTTTTGGAGGCCACACCTATTTTGATCTTCAGGAAACTACATTTCATAGCATGTGAATTGAAGACCTTGCTTTCCTCCAATACATTGGTCAAGAGTCCCATCTTTAATTCAAAAGGGTGACACCGTGTGAAAGGGTTCTGGGTTTTGAGTCGCTTTCGTTTTATCAGTATCTAGTGGAGGGTGGGTGACCAGCTGGCCTAGGTCAATCCCCTTGGGATTAATAAAGTATCTATCTATCTATCTATCTATCTATCTATCTATCTATCTATCTATCTATCTATCTATCTATCTATCTATCTATCTATCTATCTATCTATCTATCTATTTACAGAAACTGATTACCATCAGACTGTAACTATTTGATTTGCTCATTTCTGTCTTCTGACTGTGGCCCTCCAAAGATTTATTTTTCTGCTATGGCCCATCGTAGGAGTTTTTTGTTTTCCTCTCCTGCATGTCAGCTGGTCAACTAATTACATTCAGAAATCAAGACTTTCTCCATCTACATCCTTAATCAACCAAAACTGTTATGGACTGTTTTATTCACTTTTGTATCTTTTCATTAACTTTAATAATATCAAACTGTTTCTACTCAATGGTTTGCCATGTACATATGCCTAGGTAAAATGTAGATATATACTATATATGTTTATTTTTATATATATTAATGAGATCTGGTTGTTATATTGCCAGCCTTAATGTATAAATATTTTAATTAGAAAACCTTTTTCTGATAAGTGTGAAGGTTTGTTTTGCACTTTAGTGGTTACAGTTTGCTTAACAATACCTGGTTGATTTTGTATTTAGTATACAGTAATCCCTCGCTATATTGCACTTCGACTTTCGCGGCTTCACTCTATCGTGGATTTTATATGTAAGCATATTTAAATATATATCGCAGATTTTTCGCTGGTTTGTGGGTTTCAGTGGACAATGGGTCTTTTCATTTCTGGTACATGCTTCCTCAGTTGGTTTGCCCAGCTGATTTCATACAAGGGACGCTATTAGCAGATGGCTGAGAAGCTACCCAACCAGAGCACGTATTACGTATTAAATAAAACTCCTCAAATATTTTGTGAGCACGGGGGCTGTTCGCACCTCTAGAAAATATGGTCGCTCCTCAAAAAACGCTGAAAGACTACCTTCACATTGCTCCCTTCCTTGCTGGGCTTACTTGTGGTTACTTTGTTGCGCGATATGCTTCCCGCACGGTGCTTCACATACTTAAAAGATCAAACAGCACGTATTGATTTTTGATTGTTTGCTTTTCTCTCTCTCTCTTGCTCTGACATTCTCTGCTCGTGACGGAGGGGGTGTAAGCAGGGGGTCTGTTCGCACCCCTAGAGGATACGGACGCTCGTCTAAAAAATGCTGAAAGACTACCTTCACATTGCTCCCTTCCTTGCAGCTGCTTTGTCAAGCAACATGCTTCCCGCACGGTGCTTCACATACTTAAAAGCCCAAAAAGCACCTATTGATTTCTGATTGTTTGCTTTTCTCTCTCTCTCTCTCTGACATTCTCTGCTCCTGACGCGCAGTCCTTTGAAGAGGAAGATATGTTTGCATTCTTTTAATTGTGAGACGGAACTGTCATCTCTGTCTTGTCATGGAGCATATTTAAACTTTTGAAAAAGAAACAAATGTTTGTTTGCAGTGTTTGAATAAAGTTCCTGTCTCTCTACAACCTCCTGTGTTTCTGTGCAAATCTGTGACCCAAGCGTGGCAATATAAAAATAACCATATAAACATATGGTTTCTACTTTGCGGATTTTCACCTGTCACGGGGGGTTCTGGAACGCAACCCCCGTGATCGAGGCGGGATCACTGTACTTACATTTATTTGAAATAATCATAGTATTTAGTGATAATAATCCAAGGAAATGTTGTATATTTTTGTTTTTGTTAATTAATCTCTGGAAAGCACTTTGAGTTGTGTGTAAATGTATGATAAGGTGCTACATAAATAAATTTATTATTATTATTATTACTAGGAGGAATCGTTTTAACAAAATTTTTGCAAATAAATGCATGCATTTTGCACATTTTCAGTATACAACTTGATTTCTTGATATGGAATATGTGATGTGAGTGACTTCTTCATGAATGTTTTAATATTGTTTGCTGATGTCCAGTATTGGTCACCACCCACTTCTTTGTTAGCTTTGTTCTGAATGAAAACATGAGATAAAAATGTTCTTGGCCATAACTACAATCCTCATGAAGTAAGTAAAATTTTTCAAAAATATATCATTTTTGGGTGGAGTATTCCTTTAAATAATGTGATTAATGAGATATCAACAAACTGAATGTGATCAGCACAAAAGGTGTGTGTATTAGGAAGCAAATGAAACAGATTGCAAAGAAACATCAGATAGGTGCAAGTACCTGACACAGTTTTACGTAGAGTATTTTCAGTTCTCCAATGTGCTATTTAATGCCTGGTGTTTAGCAAAATGCTGAAAGTGTTCATTTTTGAAAAACTAAGTGAATGACTTTTTAAAATCTGCTGGCGCAGAACTTGTTTCACTCGAGGTACTGTGACTGCTTTTTGATGTGTATTTCCAGGACACAGGAACAATCTCTGGCTTTAGGCCACAAAATTGCAGGGTAAAACCTTATGCTAAGTTTATTTTCGACTGGCTCTAGTCTAGATGCCTGTGTAGTTGGAAGTGCCAGCCTTAGATATAAAACAGACTTGAGGTCTTTTTTTTTCTTTTAAGTCATGAGCATTCTAACTGCAAATGTCATGGTAACAAATGCTGTATAGATTTTTTGGTGGCAATTTCAATACCTTGTCACATTCTTTTACGATATAAAACACGTAGCTTGTGAATCAATTTGTCAGCAGCTATTATGAGAACACTGTATTACAAAGCACCTTGGAAAACTCTGTCAGCAGTGGATTTTTCTAGTGACATTTGTATCGAACATGCCTTTCATCTGGGGATGTCAAGTCCTGAAGCACAATGTGTTTAAGTCAGGGATTAGACTGGTACGTTAACTGATGATCCTTTCAAATGAAGCAAAGCAATACAAACTGTGGAATCCCCAGAGGTGATCCTCGTGTAGAAAAATCCTAAAATGGTCATCGTTTGAGCTCCACGACTTACAGCCAGCTGTGCAGTGTGGCAGGTTGGTCTGCCTTTTATTCTTATTAGACAATCAAGCAATTGCAGCTAAATATTTGGGAGGCTTAATCGTCTTTTTCTTTTTAATATAAAAGGCTTTCTGCTCTTTTGCTTAAAGCTACCTCACTGAAATGTCAGTGTAAAGGTATACCTTTTGATGTACGCAAGAATCTGGCAAATGAAGCAAAAAAGTCACATAATGCATGCCTTCACTTTTGGCATCACTGACTGCATTCAGAACTTCCATGAGAAACTTTGCCTCATTTCACCTCCTGAGCTTTGATGGTGTAACTTAGGAACAGCAAATAAAATTCCATAGCTGTCAGGATAAAAAAAAATACAAGATACAATAATTATTTAAAAATACATTATGCAGTGACTCTGCATGATAGAGCATGTTAAACATCAATCTCGCCTTTAATGCCATAGCAAAATAATAAAATTGTGCATAAACAATGCACCCTGTCCTGCTCAGACGCAATTCTGTCTGGATTGGCTCTAACTCAACCAAAACACTATGTTGGATACATTTAGTGGATGGGCATTAGCAATAATCAGTAATAACAGCTTTTCGCTACTTTTTCAAAAAAGGTACAGAGTGAAAAGCAGTGACTAAAGACAATACAATATATTTTTCTAAATTTAATGTGTTAATTCTACTGTATTCAAATGAAGTATATTCAAACAATCATTAAGAATATTCAAAGGAGTACAGAAACAGAGTCACCACACAGAGCAATGTTAACTCAGCCCTTAACTAAAATGACATATTTATTGTTTCATTAAACACCAGAAGATGCTTAGTCCTTTTACACTGACATTTCAACACACATAAATAGTGATAAACCAAATGATTTAAAATTGAATTTGCAGCAAAACTAAGGTTTTTTCTTTGTAATTTTTGCCACAAGTGCAATAGCACTTTTCATTTCATCTGCAACCATTTCCTGCATATGCGAAGCATGGCACAGATTTGTACTGATGCAGAGTATGAAACGGGTGACACAGACATAGAGAACTTGCCTGCAAGCACTTTGGGTGCACTACTGCACTGCTAAAATACATTGGCCTGGGTATATGACCACCAACATGCCCCTGGAAGGATCCTGGCTTGGACTGGCTTATGGAATAGGGGAAAGTGAGTACAGATGGCGTTTATGATATTAAAATTTGAGGAATGGAAGCAAAAACAGTCAAAGAGACCTGGACAGGCTTCAGACCTTGGTGCACACTTGAAAAATGCAGTTTAATGTAGAAAAGTGCAAAACGCCACATGTGGGCAAAAGGAGAATAAATTATAAATATGAGATTGGAAATACTGGCCCAAAGGAAGGAACCTCTGAAAAGGATTTAGAGGTTTATGTTGACACAACATTTTCATCATCTAGGTAATACCCTTAGGTTATATTGTAAAAACTGTTGAAGGAGAAGGAACCTAATACTCAGACTATTTGATGCACTATTGAGTCTCCATCTTGAGTGATGGGTGCAATTCTGTTCACCACGCCACAAAAAATAGCGGCATTTGAAGATGGTCAGAGGAGAACACACAAGTGCATCCTGGGACATAAGGACAAATTAAGAATAAATGCATTTAAGACTGAAAGCAGAAAGCACTTCTTTACACAAAGAGTTGTGGGAATTTTTAAACAAATTAAGAGATCATGTTAGTTAAAGCAGAAACCTTAACTTCCTTTAAGAAGTATGTGGATGAGATGAAGTAGTGTGGCTATTAGTTACATAAAACAAACACGATAAACTGAATGGGTCTCCTCTCATTTGTCAAATTTCTTAAGTTTTTACATTACTTTGACCCCAAATGAGCAGTGCAAGTAAGAACCAATGGGATGGATGTGGTAGGCAGGCAGTGTTCTAAGTAGATCAAAGTGCACTGAGCCACATGGAAGAAGCTGTTGTGATTTTGCCTCAGAAATACCCTCAGAGGCAAGCCAGAACTTCACTGAGTGTGCGTCCAAAATAGGCCTCCCCCCAGGCAGCCTAGCTAAAAAAATTCAAAATGCTCCAAAAACACTGAGGGTTCTTAAACTTGAAAAACAATATTCTTTAAATTAAAAACATTTATAAATTAATTCTAGTTGAATTAAGCAAGAAAAAGGGCAAATTAATTTGTCTAAAAAAAAGTCTAAATTGTGACCTACCAAGACAAACCAAAAATCCCCAATAACCAGAAAATCTAAGGAACATACTTAGAATACGATAATGCTTTGGACATCACAAATCTCAATGAATTACTGAAGGTCCTACTTACTTCAACAATGATGTAATGGTGGCTGTTCCTGATTTTACACACAGAAAACAAAACAAGAAACATAGACAAACACATACAAATTAATTAAACTTTACATTATAATTAAATATAACATTTTTAACAAAAATGATAACTGCAGCAATATTGGAGGGAGGCAGAATAAAGGGGACAGCGGTTTCAGCAGTGAAATAATGCTTAGAGTTATTTCCTGAAAATCCCCAAGAAAACTAATTTTAGTGTGTTTCACATTTTGCAATTGGGAAATAGCCTGCAAAATAAATTTTAGGGTGAAACAGCATGTGATAGGATACTTCACTATTCATAAGCAAAAATTTCACCTCCTACAAACTAAGGGCAAGTTGCAGCTCTAGTCGTCTTATCTCAGTTATGTTCACAGATAACAATTATGCTTGCTCTTTTGCAACAAGTGTAAGTCCCAAATCACGAAGTTCCACTTCCCCAAATACTTCCAGCTAAATGGGCAAATACACAACCTTCACAAACATGAAAAGGTACAGTGGAACCTCGGTTCATGAATGTCTCTGAACACGTACAAATCGGGTTATGACCAAAAAGTTCCCCAAACTTTTGCATCTGTTCATGACCACACACTCGGTATACGAACAAGCCAGTTTCCCTTTTGGTTTGTGTGCGCCAATGATTTCCGCACGTGTTCAGTCTCTCTCTCTCTCTCTCTCGCTGCACAGGGACAGAGAGAGAGAGACGACGACGACACAGAAACACACACACACACACGCACGCGAGTGCGAGAGAGAGAAAGAGAGCAGGCTGCATAAGGCCGAGAAGGCAGTTAAAGAATGCACCGGGCTTGTTTTTAAAGAGACTGTTTCGAGCATTGTTTTAACCTTGTTGTATTTAATGAAATCTATTTTCTATTGGATTTTAACCTCCACTTCACTTCAATTTACAGCGATCGGTTCGTAGCGTGCATTGTTGCAATGTTACTTTTCTTGGTTGTTTATTAAATTACGGACTTTTCAAATGTTCATTTTTTTCCCTGTGCTTAAAACTCATTAAAAAAAAGGGTTTTTAGCGAGCGGTTCGTAGCGCTATAGCACGAACTCTTGCAATGTTAGTTTTCTCTGTTGTTCAAGGTTTTCTCTGTGTTTTTCAATGTTTTTACATTTAGTTTACTACTAGCAAAATACCCACGCTTCGCAGCGGAGAAGTAGTGTGTTAAAGAGGTTATGAAAAAGTAAAGGAAACATTTTAAAAATAACGTAACATGATTGTCAATGTAATTGTGTTGTCATTGTTATGAGTGTTGCTGTCATATATATATACATATACACATATACACACACATATACACACATATACAGATATATTATATATACATATACACATATATTTTTTATATATATTTTTTTTTTATATATATATATATATATATATATATATATATATATATATATATATATACGAGCTGTATATACCCGGCGTTGCCCGGGGCAGAAGTAACCTAATCGGTCAAACACTTACATATATACCAAAGTAAACCTAATCGGTCAAACAGTTACATATATAAAAAAACCGAACCTAATCGGACAAACAGCTTCATATATACAGAAGCGAACCTAATCGGACAAACAGCTAATCTATATACATAAGCAAACCTAATTGGTCAAACAGTTACATAAATACAAAAGCAAACCTAATCGATCAAACAGCTTCATATATACAGAAGCGAACCTAATTGGTCAAACAGTTATGCATGTGCAGAATGATTTTACAAACATTATGCGTGTTAACAATCATTAAAAAGAAAAGATTGAGGAACTGTTCTTCTATATGTGATGAAGCCACTAATAAGACAGATTTTTTTCAGGACCCAGCTGTTTCATAACTAAACTACTGCCACCCCAAAGTAATGGCTAATAGTGGTTTTTGGGGTAGCTGTGGAATAAAAAGGGTGTTTTTTAGTCAGTAAGAATCTGACACTACCCTTCAGTACGGGCTGAAGGGTGCCTATGTAAGGTTTTACATGCTTCCCGTATGGAAAAAAAAACATACTAAACTTTTTTTTCATCATTACAGATAATCTCAGTCAAATCGAAGTACGCATTCTCAATTTATTTTTATCTAATTTTTACTTTTTCACAAAGCCATCCCATGCCAATTTGTATGAATAAAGTTTTGCTAGAGAGTTAGCAAAAGTTTATTCATGCACATATTTTAATACGGATAATCTATCTCTAATCAAGGTTCTCATTTTCATTCTAATTTAAAATAATAATAGATACTCATTTTTTTGTTCTGTTTTAGAAAAACCAATGTATGCCACCTACGTCTTCGTCAAGTCAGCTTCATCCAGCTTCATCACATATAGAAGAAGAGTTCCTCAATCTTTTCTTTTTAATGATTGTTAACACGCATAATCTTTGTAAAATTATTCTGCACATGCATAACCGTTTGACCAATTAGGTTCGCTTCTGTATATATGAAGCTGTTTGATCGATTAGGTTTGCTTTTGTATTTATGTAACTGTTTGACCAATTAGGTTTGCTTATGTATATAGATTAGCTGTTTGTCCGATTAGGTTCGCTTCTGTATATATGAAGCTGTTTATCCGATTAGGTTCGCTTTTTTTATATATGTAACTGTTTGACCGATTAGGTTTACTTTGGTATATATGTAAGTGTTTGACCGATTAGGTTACTTCTGCCCCGGGCAACGCCGGGTATATACAGCTCGTTTCATATAAATATAAATTATTAAACAGTATAATCTTCTTCTGTAATTTGCTACCGTGGCAATTTGTGTGTCTGTCCAGGATTTTAAATGACCTGTAGCTCGCAAACCGTTGCACCTATACACTTGAAATGTGATACACATATAGTACGTCACGTCTACGATCCGCTTTATGGGTGATGATTGTTTTAGTCTTTTTATCTTTATTTTATTTTATTGTACAATCAAGTCCTATCTGCGCACAGCAGGGCAGCCGTGGGCGGATGCGTGTGGTGTATTCACTCGATGTTATCGTGCATTGCGCTGTGAGTGGTATTTTGATAAAAGAATTTGAACAACATATAAGAAGCGTATAAATTATTAAACAGTAAAACATTAACATTTAAGAAGTAAAGTTACATTAAGTACTACTGCTGTGCCTTCGGGTATACCTCATTTTTTGTTTGCCCATTACATGCTTAAATGTATACATTTTTTGGTGCACCTACCCGAGAAGACGCGACATATAACCGAGCGTGGGAGAAGCATGGATTTTAAACACGCGTTGAGTTGATGTGCTGGTCTCCCTCGTGAAATAACTGGTAATGTTTGACTAAAATCTACAGCGAGTAAAACGACATTACCTCCTTTTTTTTTTTACGATCTCTGAGATGTTGCTTTTTTTCGGTTCAAGGCTTCATAAGCTCTTTTATGTTCAATGTTGTACTTAATAAGTACTAATTATCCCAAACCATCATCTTTGAATGTTGCAAGACTTTCGCCTTGTATGTAGATCGGGGTAATTACATTCATTGCATTCCTAGTCTGAATCACAATCTGATTGTATGGGTGGTTACCTGGCACTGTAGGGTTGGCACCCGTCCTTTAAAATACGGAATCGTGCCGCGTTTGAGAATGAAATTGCGCGTCCCGTTTTGAATCAATACTGGACGGGATTTATCCCGTATTTTTTTTATCATTTTTTTTTTAAAGCAGCGTCTCATGCAAATCATCCCACACGCATTTTATGAATATGCCTCCTTTCCTACTTTTGATTGGGTAATACTTGATGTCATCGTTAGTTTGATTGGTGTTTTTAACTGTCCAGTGAGGAGGGCGTGTCTTTTAAGTACAGTCTGCAAAGTGTTGGCACTGAGATGTTGCGTCAGCGCCATAGTTGAAGCCCCTAACGTTGCGGTCAGCAAGTCGGCTAACATCCGCCATGTGCCGTCTTTCAGTTGCGAGAAGCAGATCATAGAATGGTTGAAACTGTTGCCCCTAACGTTGCGCCACGGCGTGTGGTTCGTTTATACCTCGTGTCTTCTCATTAAACTTTTATCTCGCGAATATGTTATTGCAATCCGCAGCGGGAGCGTTTCTATAAACTTAATTGAAACTTACGTTTTACACCGTGCTTTGTTTCCCTTATGAACATGCTTGTATGCTTAACTCGCTCCGTTCTCAATTGTTTAATTAATTTTTTGCTCTTCGCTGTTTGCGGCTGTTCCTCCATTTCCCCCTACTTCGTTCTTTTATCTCGCGAATATGTTATTGCAATCCTTAACGGGAGCGTTTCAATAAACTGATTGAAAATATTGCATTTACCTTTTTAGTAAAAGGCGAGCTTTTAAGCCTGAGAAATCACCCCGTAAATGCACACGTTTAATTGGACATGTGTTAATATGTATGGTTACACAGTATTAAAAGACAGTGAACAACGTCAGTTACCTTTCTTTCCCGCGTTTGATAAAAGGTGAGCTTTTAAGCCTGAGAAATCACCCCGTAAATGCACACGTTTAATTGCACATGTGTTAATATGTATGCTCACACAGTATTAAAAGACAGTCAAAAATTAACGTAATTTACCTTCGTTCCCGCGTGTGACTCGTGCTGTAAATGTCTTCCTTGTTTTTAGTTCACGTGATTACGTAGGAGGCGTGATGACGCGATACGTGACTCCGCCTCCTCCATTACAGTGTATGGACAAAAAATATGTTCCAGTTATGACCATTACGCTTTGAATTTCGAAATGAAACCTGCCTAACTTTTGTAAGTAAGCTGTAAGGAATGAGCCTGCCAAATTTCAGCCTTCCACCTACACGGGAAGTTGGAGAATTAGTGATGAGTGAGTCAGTGAGTGAGTCAGTCAGTGAGGGCTTTGCCTTTTATTATTATAGATTACACTGTGCATTCTATGGTATAATTAACTATATTTGTGCTTAGAAATCTTTAATAAAAATATATTTACATACAGTTCCTACGGTCTGGAATGGATTAATTGTATTTACTGGTACATACAAGCCTATGGGGGAAATTACTTCGGGTCACGACCAGGTCGGGTTACGACCAGAGTTTTCGAACTCGAGGTTCCACTGTATTATTTCTGCAAAAATGTTCTACATGAAATTCTCAATGAACACAAAAGGCATAAAGGAGTTGCCTGGAATCATAAGGCAATCTAATGCATACAAAGTCCAAAAACAGAATCCCAAGGTGAAGTTAAAAAACAGAGCAGAGAATCCGGTCAAAAAAATTCAATAAATCTCAACAACCACATGGCACAGCAAAAACACAGAACTCACCAAAACTCCCTAGCACATTCAAATGACCCACCAGGAACTATGGGAGACCCTCTGGATTCATAGGACAGTTCCTGGCAGTGATTGGCAGGTGGCTTTACCTTTTTGGGGCCACCCATAAAACATAATCAAACATACCGGAGGTGGCATAAATACATAGACACAATCAAAAGTAATGAATTATACAAATAATCAATAATGGTAACATTAACATAAACAAAATAAGTAATTTTTAAAAACTAACTAAACAGACCTAAAACATGAATTTGAACCCCAAAAAGCGGAACCCTGGCTGAAACACAACACTCTCATTCACACTCCTGCAAGTTTGTTACCATCTCCTCATGTTTCTCCTTGGTCACTCTAGACTACAAATTCCACACTTTTTCACCTTATATCTACATAATGCATATTTAAATTCCCTAAGCCCTGAAAAGATATCTAGAAGAAAAAGTGGAAATATTGACAGTGTCCTTTGGACTGTTATGCCAGGCAGTCAGTATTTCAGTACTCTGCCAGTTAAAATATCAATACATACTTTAAGTTCAGTAGGCTAGATTTTACAAACCAATGACCTCAGGCATTATGCTGGAACCTTTTGGTTAATAACTCAATTTAATTTATTAATCCATCCATCCATCCTCTTCCGCTTATCCGAGGTCGGGTTGCCGGGGCAGCAGCTTGAGCAGAGATGCCCAGACTTCCCTCTCCCCGGCCACTTCTTCTAGCTCTTCCGGGAGAATCCCGAGGCGTTCCTAGGCCAGCCGGGAGACATAGTCCCTCATGTGTCCCCGGTTCTTCCCCGGGGCCTCCTCCCGGTTGGACGTGCCCAGAAAACCTCACCAGGGAGGCTTCCAGGAGGCATCCTGATCAGATGCCCGAGCCACCTCATCTGACTCCTCTCGATGCGGAGGAGCAGCGGCTCTACTCTGAGCCCCTCCCGGATGACTGAGCTTCTCACCCTATCTTTAAGGGAGAGCCCAGACACCCTGCGGAGGAAACTCATTTCAGCCGCTTGTATTCGCGATCTTGTTCTTTCGGTCACTACCCACAGCTCATGACCATAGGTGAGGGTAGGAACATAGATCGACGGTAAATTGAGAGCTTTGCCTTATGGCTCAGCTCCTTTTTCACCACGACAGGCCGATGCAGAACCCGCATCACTGCGGACGCCGCACCGATCCGCCTGTCGATCTCACACTCCATTCTTCCCTCACTCGTGAACAAGACCCCGAGATACTTGAACTCCTCCACTTGGGGCAGGATCTCGCTACCAACCCTGAGAGGGCACTCCACCCTTTTCCGGCTGAGGACCATGGTCTCGGATTTGGAGGTGCTGATTCCCATCCACGCCGCTTCACACTCAGCTGCGAACCGGTCCAGAGAGAGCTGAAGATCACAGCCTGATGAAGCAAACAGGACAACATCATCTACAAAAAGCAGTGACCCAATCCTGAGTCCACCAAACCAGACCCCCTCAACACCCTGGCTGCGCCTAGAAATTCTGTCCATAAAAGTTATGAATAGAATCGGTGACAAAGGGCAGCCCTGGCGGAGTCCAACTCTCACTGGAAACGGGTTCGACTTACTGCCAGCAATGCGGACCAAGCTCTGACACCAGTTGTACAGGGACCGAACAGCCCTTATCAGGGGGTCCGGTACTCCATACTCCCGGAGCACCCCCCACAGGATTCCCTGAGGGAAACGGTCAAACGCCTTTTCCAAGTCCACAAAACACATGTAGACTGGTTGGGCGAACTCCCATGCACCCTCCAGGACTCTGCTAAGGGTGTAGAGCTGGTCCACTGTTCCGCGACCAGGATGAAAACCACACTGTTCCTCCTGAATCCGAGGTTCGACTATCCGACGGACCCTCCTCTCCAGAACCCCCGAATACACTTTTCCAGGGAGGCTGAGAAGTGTGATCCCTCTGTAGTTGGAACACACCCTCCGATCCCCCTTCTTAAAGAGGGGGACCACCACCCCAGTCTGCCAATCCGGAGGCACTGTCCCTGATGTCCGTGCGATGTTGTACAGACGTGTCAACCAAGACAGCCCTACAACATTCAGAGCCTTGAGGAACTCCGGGCATATCTCATCCACTCCCGGGGCCCTGCCACCAAGGAGTTTTTTGACCACCTTGGTGACCTCAGTCCCAGAGATGGGGGAGCCCACCTCCGAGTCCCCAGGCTCTTCCTCATTGGAAGGCATGTTAGTGAGATTGAGGAGGTCTTCGAAGTACTCCCCCCACCGACCCACAACGTCCCGAGTTGAGGTCAGCAGCGCACCATCCCCACCATATACAGTGTTGACACTGCACTGCTTCCCCTTCCTGAGACGCCGGACGGTGGACCAGAATCTCCTCGAAGCCGTCCGAAAGTCGTTCTCCATGGCCTCCCCAAACTCCTCCCATGCCCGAGTTTTTGCCTCAGCAACCACCGAAGCTGCATTCCGCTTGGCCTGCCGGTACCTATTAGCTGCCTCCAGAGTCCCACAGGACAAAAGGGACCGGTAGGACTCCTTCTTCAGCTTGACAGCATCCCTCACCGCCGGTGTCCACCAACGGGTTCGGGGATTGCCGCCATGACACGCACCAACCACCTTACAGCCACAGCTCAGCCGCCTCAACAATAGAGGCACGGAACATGGCCCATTCGGACTCAAATTGAGTCAATGTCCCCCACCTCCCTCAGGACATGGTCAAAGTTCTGCCGGAGGTGGGAGTTGAAGCTACTTCTGACAGGGGGCTCTGCCAGACGTTCCCAGCAGACCCTCACAACACGTTTGGGCCTACCAGGCCTGACCGGCATCCTCCCCCACCATCGAAGCCAACTCACCACCAGGTGGTGATCAGTTGATAGCTCCGCCCCTCTCTTCACCCGAGTGTCCAAGACATGTGGCGGCAAGTCCGACGACACGACCACAAAGTCCATCATCGAACTGAGGCCTAGGGTGTCCTGGTGCCAAGTGCACAAATGAACACCCCTATGCTTGAACATGGTGTTCGTTATGGACAATCCGTGACGAACACAGAAGTCCAATAACAAAACACCGCTCGGGTTCAGATCGGGGGGCCATTCCTCCCAATCACGCCCTTCCAGGTCTCACTGTCATTGCCCACGTGAGCATTGAAGTCTCCCAGCAGTACGAGGGAGTCCCCAGAAGGTATGCCCTCTAGCACCCCCTCCAGGGACTCCAAAAAGGGTGGGTACTCCGAACTGCTGTTCGGTGCATATGCACAAACAACAGTTAGGACCCGTCCCCCCACCCGAAGGCGGAGGGAGGCTACCCTCTCGTCTACCGGGGTAAACCCCAATGTACAGGCTCCAAGTCGGGGGGCAATAAGTATGCCCACACCCGCTCTGCGCCTCTCACCTGGGGCAACTCCAGAGTGGTACAGAGTCCAGTCCCTCTCAAGGAGATTGGTTCCAGAGTCCAAGCTGTGCGTCGAGGTGAGCCCGACTATATCTAGCCGGAACCTCTCAACCTCGCACATTAGCTCAGGCTCCTTCCCCTTCAGAGAGGTGACATTCCACGTCCCAAGAGCCAGCTTCTGTAGCCGAGGATCAGACCGCCAAGGTCCCCCCCCCCTTCGGCCACT
The DNA here is from genome assembly GCF_900747795.2 of Erpetoichthys calabaricus. NCBI lineage: Eukaryota > Metazoa > Chordata > Cladistia > Polypteriformes > Polypteridae > Erpetoichthys > Erpetoichthys calabaricus. Next base: position 215,609,940 of record NC_041396.2, on the reverse strand, counting down.
ACCCAACTCACACTGCACCCGACCTTCTTGGCCCCTCCCATAGGTGGTGAGCCCATGGGAAGGGGGACCCACGTTGCCTCTTCGGGCTGTGCCCGGCCGAGCTACATGGGTGCAAGCCCGGCCACCAGGTGCTCACCATCGAGCCCCACCTCCAGGCCTGGCTCCAGAGGGGGGCCCCGGTGACCCACGTCCGGGCAAGGGAAAACGCCGTCCAAATTTTTTATTCGTCATAGGAATTGTTTAATAATTAAACAATTAATGAATTGTTTAATTATTAATTTAAATATGATATGAATAGCTTGCAAATAGGTATTTACTAAGAGTGTAGATTTCCCATTTTAGATATTTTGCTGAAAAAATATTTGTTTTGAAGAGCCAATTATTAATGTTAAATGGAAATAAAGCACACGCAGAGTAGCCTCATCACATAACTTGATGTGCAAAACAAGCTACTGGCCAGAAATGCTTCAAATACCTACTGTAAGGGTGGAGTCTGTCCTGGTAGAACTTGGTCAAGGTGGGAATCTGCCCTGGATGTAAATAATTACAGAGATTAAAAGACAACCACAAATATAAAAGTTGATCACAGCATCAGTCACTCCTATAGAAACCAGAGGCAGACTTAGTTTATTAAGTAATTCCAGGAATGGATAAGAGATTGGCACATCTGGAGCCATTTCAAGATAGAAGTCTAAATTTATTTTTTACTGCTGTGCTTAATTCTTTTATTTAATAGATATGCAGGTTATGATTAGTACAATAGCTTTATTAACTTTATTAACTCAAAGGAATGTCGCAATGGCACAGTGCACTTAGGTACAATCTCGTAAATGCTCAAATTGTCATTGTTATATACTCACAACTGTAAATGTTTTGCCTCTTAATATGCCAGAGAATGGTGACATGTTTGATGTTGGTTTATAATACAAGAAAGAATCTCGTGTTGTAAAATAAACACAGAGGAACAAGAAAACGCTTTTGGGGATCCATCCCATATACTTGAAACAAGAGATTGCAAAAAAAGGTCTTTACAGACATGAGCTTCAAAACAGAACTGAATGTGGTGGAAAAATGGCTGGCATATATATGCGACAGACTGGAAGTGATATCATAGACAGGTGGAATACTGGGAACCGGAAATGACATCAGAATGAGGCAGGATCTTGAATACTGGAAGAGGAAGTGATGGAGGATGGCTTCTAAGGACCGGAAAACGGTTTATAGGGTGGGTTCTTCTGCTGGTCTGCATGGGAAAAGGAAGTTAGAGGGTAGCACCAACCACTGGTCTGGCGGGGAAATACAAGTATTGATGCCTGCAGACTGTCTCCTGTGCACACATGTGTGACACTGTACTCTGTGCACAGTGACAAAATGGCTTCTACTACTACTTCTGCTATTCTTTTTATCCTTGTGTTGATCTTTCTTCTACACTAACATGTAGAACACCACTTTCCTTTAGAGTTGTCTTGTTGGTCTGTATATACCGTATATCACAGCATGCTGCCAAGCTGATTTATAATTGTAAGATTAGTGACTGTGAATGTGTTCTTCAAGGAACTTGCATTCCATCCTAGTTTTGTTCATACTACCCTGATAAGATTTGGCTGTTTGTGACCCAGACTACAAAAACATGAGAAAGAAAATGGAGATAATAAGTAAACTGCCAGAAATTTCTGAACAGTTATTATTGGCTTTCTTTGTATTGTAAGTTTTCTAGAGAGGCTCACACTCTGAACATCTTTAATAGTTTAAGGGGTGGAAACATAAAAGTCAAAGGATGTAACTTTATATTCCCCTATTTTCATAAAGAGTGTCTTTTGTCCTCTAACAGTTTTTAAATTTTAATTTTACATATCATTGTCAAATAAATTAAGCTTGAAATGGTGTACCTAATCATGGCCGTGAAGTAAATTGCTGACTGCGCTTAAAATAGAGGTGGTTGAACATTATCTCGTCACTAACATCTAATCCAAGGAAACTGGAATAAAACCAAATGCAACACCTCCTTTAAATTACTAAAAGTCATTCCTACTTTTTGTGATGAATTGTTGAGGGAGAGGATGTCAAGGTAAGAATTAGATTAAGAGCTGTATCCTGTTTAAATGACCACAAAGCCCTTTCTGTTTTCAGTCAGAGACCTTGAAGGGAGAAGTTAAAATAAGAAAGATAGCTATATCCCATTTAAAATGACCTTCATGCCCACTTTCATGCCCCCCCACCCCCATATAAATGACAAGCTATGAATGAAATTGAAAGCTATGTTTTGTTATAATTCCTGAAAAATTCAAGCTTGCGTTTTTCCCAGATGCTGATGGAAATCTATCCCCCTTAAGGGGTGAGATAAGAATAGCATATATATCTCTTTCCTGTTTAAAATTATCACAGCCATGCCCACGTTAGAGTCAACTGCCTTCCTAAATGAAAAGGTAAGCACACAGTCAGTATCTGTTTTGTTTTTAAAATGATCTCAAAGTCATGCTTGCCTTTTTCCAAATTTTGAGTTGGCAAGGTAAGAAAACAGCTTATATTGTATGAGCATAGGAAAGGTGCTATATAAATTAAATGTATTATTATTATTCCTGATTGATATATTTTATAAAAATTACCACAACATCATGACCACTTTCATGACACAAGTGTGAAGGAAAACTCTTTGTTAATTAATAAAATAAGGATAAGATCATCGTCTTTGTCCCATTGAAAATATCATAAAGTTGCACCCATATTAGTGACAAAATGTTAAAGGGGCATTCACTTTTCAGTGTAGGGGTAAAATTATAACTGACCACTCTGATCCATTTAAAAAAACCACAAAGTCACATCCACTTCCATGACAAAGTGGTCTAAGGCACCACACTAAAACCAGTATGTGTAGAGCAGCGTGAAGAAGCTCTACCTAGCTTCTGAATTTATCCGCCAGTCTTTTGAAATGAATAACTAGTACTAATATTTAATATTAGTACTACAGGTCAGCTGCCATAGCACCTAAATATAATTTATTCAGGAATGTTTGATTTTATGGATGGTACAAGTAAGTTCCGGAGCACACAGTTACTTAAGAAGTGTGGATGATATAGTAATGGTAGAGTATAGTACTGTCATAAGAATTATTATATACGGTAAGCTATGGAGAGTCTGGCGAACCTTTTTATTTTATTCCATTTTTCAAATTAAATTGTAAGACACAAATAGCAAAAGAACTAGTGAGCTTGGAGTTGTAAAAAGACAAAGACAGATGTTTACTGACAGGTGGTAGATGGGCTAGAGATTAGCAAAGAAATGCTTGTACCTGAGAGGAATCTTGTATAAAGTGTTAAAAAATCCCTGCATTTACTGTAGTGTGTTGTTACTCTTGAATGTGCAGAAGGATGCAACCTGTTTTGAAATACACTACGTGAAAAGTATATCACAAGACCCACACTTTCCTCCTGTCTATGGATAGCAGAAGTGACATTATAGGCATCTATTTACCAGGAAGAGATAATAAGAGCCTGAGCAGTTAAAGCTGATTACCCTTAAAGAGTCACCAAGACCTTCTAAAGTCTTAAATGAAGCAGGAAGGAAGTGAAAGCCGACACAATCCTCCAATGACAAGAACCAGATGTACAAAGGAAAGGGAGGGGGCAGTGGGCAACAGACAAACACACTGTGAAAATCAGAGGAAGAAGAAGGAGAAGAAGAAGTGAACACTTTAGCCCTGTTTGAAGTGTGATTGGAAATCTGCTCATTTAGAAGGTGCCAGGTTCATTATTTTATGAAGTGCCTAGTAACAGCAGGCTCACTAAAACCTGTTTTGTAAAGTCTGCTTGTAACTAATCAAAATTTTAGAAGGCACATTTCAAAGTGAGTCTGGATTTAGTGAGGCAGAGTAAGATCTGGAAAGATAAACACAAAATGATTGTGGCTAGAACGTCAAGTGCATACTCGCGGCAAGAGCCACTATTCACATTGACAACGTATTTATTGATTTTCTTTTCTGGGTTTTAAAATGATATTTTGTAGTAAAAGCTGGTATAATGCAGAGTGTTAAAAGGACAACTGAGAGAGTGATCTGGACATACTTTTAGTCAGAACACAAAGCCTTTCGGTATCAGGCACAGGTGAATTTTGTGATACTCCATGAAACTTGAATTCTCATTATTGGTGGGAAAAAGTTCCAAGGGTTACCATTGAATTTTTGCTTTTTCATTGGATCAGATTCTGAGACCAGAGATAAACAAATAATATAAAATATTATCTGTTAAGTAATATCTTTAACTTTTACAGCATTTTATAATCTTTTTATCAGATTGTGTTAATTGTGTTTCTTCTATAGCTGATTCCTGCCTTATACCCTTTGCTGACAGGATTCACCCCAGCTCTTTCTGGGATAAGCAGGGAAATTCATGAATAGAAGGATTAATAAATGAAAGTTATCTGTCATCCATTGTGTTTTTTTCTTAAATGCATTTTTGAATTTTTGTCTATCGTTCTTCTGGAACTAATTTCTGCTTTGCTTTGGTTTATCTTTTTTGAATCCGTGTTTAGAAAATGGGTACGCAGATCTTTCTTTTAGTTATTTTAAATGAATCAAATCAAAGTACACTAGCCATCCGTTTTCCTTGTATATTTTGTCCATTGCACAAACACACACACACACACACAAACATGTTTAATTATATTGGACTAATTTATAGTTGGCAATCTTTAGGAAATTGAAAGGAATCTAAATAAGACAGTGAAGCCTAGGAATTCAATCCTGGTACTGTGTAGCAGCTGCATTAACCATTGTGTTACCATGTCACCTTCTGCCCACACTTGCAGGGCTGCATTGACCTGCATCCAAGTGTTAAGAAAGAGACAGCCTTTTATTAAATACCTTTAAATACACAACAAAGAAAAATCACACTTCAGAGGCTGTTAAGTCTGTACCCACCAGCAAGCATTTGTCTAATTGCAATTTTTATTATTTTTGTTTTGTCTATGCACTTTTGGCACAATGCAACCTCACACCTCTTGGCTCATGAGTTAACATCTGAGTCGGGATGCCCACTGGGTGCAGTTCTCATGTTTACGTGAATTTTCTCTCATTGACCATAGACAGAGCTATTGAAATGTAGACTCTCATCTGCTAGTAGTTAACATGTCTGGAGGGAATGTGACCTGAGCAACCCCTCTGGATCCTCTGAGATGTAATTATTCTCTTAATTTTCTTATATTAGAGGTTTTTCTTCATAATCTTTTTTCTTTTTTTTAAGGCAGGCAGTGTGGCCTAGTGGTTAGGATATTGGGATATAAACCACAAGGCTAACAATTCATCCTTCACCACAGACACACTGAGTTTTCCTGGGTGATGTCACTTAACTTGCTTGTGCGCAAAGCTTGAAAAATGTGTAAAGAATTATAATATAGTTCTCTACTTGCAAATCTCATCTGAATAGTGTAAAGCATAGCAGGGTGTTATATAGCATAAAGCCCACAATGGCATCTCTATTTCAAACATTAAATGAATTGTGTGAAGTGAACTCCATCCAGCCATCCATTTTCTGACTTTTTTATTATAGATATTAGGGAGATGGAGATTAACTTAGAATTATCGAGCACAAATCAGGAAATTCAAAAGTTTCAATGTTCCATTGACTAATTAATTTTGCACAGTAGTTTTATTCTATTTTACACTGGGAGTGTGCATTAAAGTACAAGCTTCCATACCTTGAAATCCCGCCAACTACTGGAAAAAAGGCCTGTAAAAGCATTTTGTAATTATTCAATCACTTTGTCCATCATTCATTAATAATTATCATAGTAAATACAATAATAAGGCACTTAACAAAGCAAGACTAAATAAAAGGCAGACACATGCAGAATTAATGCATGAAAATGCTTCCAGGCAGGAAGTAAACACCTTTATTCTTGTGTGACTGGCACAAGGCAAAACGCATCACTAATAGCAGTCACCACTGCCACCCCCTACCCCTCCCCAGAAAGCACATAGCTTATGTGAAGGAAGGAGAGACGCCCAAACCACAGCCCAGAGAGTCAGGAGGTCTACCACTCATAATTGGTAGCTAATGGTCGACTTGGGCAAGCAGCTTAAGTTTCCAGCTTACATCGCAGAAACATCTTTGTGACCAGATATAGTAATTTTTTCAGAGGCCTCACAATAGCCCACCATAACTGAATAAATGGAAGATCGAATGCAGGAGGCATATCAGAGGAAGAAAGCTAAGTGCCAGGGACTTGTGATGGAATGCTGGAAACATGGGTGGTGAGCTCACTGCCATTCAGATGAGATGGGCTGCAAAGGCTTTGCTGGCTGTTCTCTCTGCAAAGTGTACACACTGTTTGGCAGTGTGAAGAGATCAGTTATCAAACTAGTGACAGAGGCTGCCAAGAGAATGTCTAGATGGCTGTAGATGAAAAGCGGTGATCCATGAATGCAATTTGGGGCACTGGATCACCTGGGTGAGGGTGTTTGATGTCTAGATGGCTGTAGATGAAAAGCGGTGATCCATGAATGCAATTTGGGGCACTGGATCACCTGGGTGAGGGTGTTTGATGTTGTGAGACCTGAAATACACAATGACCCCAGGAAACTTTACTGATGATACATCTCAGCACATCCTGGCGAATGTATCTAGTAACAACTAATAGGTATTCATGAACACAAAAAGAATATAGAATTGGAATGTTTCCATCATGTCACATTTAAGTACAAATTTGAAAAGAAATTGAAAATGTAACAAATTACGTAATTTATTCATGTGTACAATATTGTTCTAAATCAATTTAACATGAAAATATTTAGTCAATCTAATATTTTTCGACATATACATAAAGAAAATAACAATTAATTAATTGACTTACATATACTTGTTTTGGACTGTTTTTAAGGCAGTTTGTCCTGGTTTTCATTGCTCTGTATCTTTTGCCCAATGGCAAAAGCTGGAAGAGGCAATGACTGGGATGATATGAATGATGTGAAATCTCTATTGCTTTTTTGTGGCATTGGGAGGTGTAGATTTGTTCCAGAGTGAGGAGGGTACAACCAATCGTTGTCTCTGCTGTCCTGATGACCCTGTGGAGCGCTTTCCTTTCTGAGGAAGTGCAGCTGCCGTACCACACACACAGTCCGTACGTGAGCACACTCTCGATGGAACAGTGATAAAAGGCAAGGAGCAGATTTTTGGGGAGATGGTTCTTTCTGAGGATTCTCAGAAAATACAGCCTCTGCTGCACCTTCTTCAGCAGCTCCTTGGTGTTTGTGCTCCAGGTCAGGTCATCCTCCAGCTCAATGCCCAGAAACCTGAATATTGGTACCCTCTCCACACAGACCCCGCCAATGATGAGTGGCTGGATGTCAGTTTTGTTTTCTCTAAAGTCAATATCAAGCACCTTCATTTTTGTGGAGCAGGTTTTTGACTCTGCACCACTCTGACAGCAACTCCACCTCATCCCTGTATGCCAGTTTTCCCTCCTTGCCCGAGATGAGTCCGACCACAATCGTGTCATCTGCGAATTTTATGATGTTGCTGCTGTTGTGTGTGGGAACACAGTCATATGTGTAGAGGGTGTAGAGGAGCGGGCTAAACACACAACCCTGTGGCGTCCCGGTGTTGAGGCTGAGAGCAGTGGAGGTGTGGGGACCCAGCCTGACCCTCTGGGAGCGACCAGACCAGACCAGTATCCAAATGCAGGTGAGTGGTGGAAGTCCCAGATCTGCCAGTTTGGACACCAGTCATTGTGGGAGGATGGTGATAAATGCCAAGCTGAAGTCCACAAAGAGCAGTCTGATGTAACTCCCCTGCTGCTCCAGGTGGGTCAGGGCAGCATGAAGGGCTGTAGCCACAGCGTCCTCTGTGGATCTCTTTGCTTTATAAGCAAATTGAAATGGGTCCAGGTCTACTGGCAGACAGGCGATGACATGACTCTGCACCAGTTTCTGAAAGCACTTCATAATGGCAGATGTGAGTGCCACTGGGCAGAAGTCATTCAGACTGTTCGTGATGGATTTTTTCAGCAGCAGAACAATGATGGAGGACTTAAGACAGGATGGGACAGTGGCCTGGGACAGGGACTGGTTGAAAATCCTAGTGAAGATTCCGGCCATTTGTTCCGCACAGTCTTTCAGCACCCGTCCAGCCAACCCGTTGGGTCCTACAGCCTTCCTCGGGTTCACCTTCCTCATCACCCTCCTCACATCACACTCTTCCACCGTGAGTGTGTTGCTATTGTGAACAGGCTGTAGTGATGGAACTGCTGTTGATGTCACCTCAAAACAGGCAAAGAAGATGTTCAGCTCCTCTGCCAGAGAAGCATCTCCCTCAGCTTCTGAGGAGTTGCTGGATTTGTAGCTGGTGATGTGCTGGACACCCTGCCACACCTGCCATGTCCTGGTGATCGAAAACCTCCCAGTCCGTTCTCTGAAAGCAGTCCTGCAACTGTTGGGAGGCCTCTCCGAGCCATATGGTAACAGTCCTGGTCAAAATGGGAGCTTGTCTCCTGAGGGGGGTATATGCAGGGATCAGAAGCAGGGACGTATGATCAGACTGGCCAAGGTGTGCTAGGGGTTTAGCCCTATAGGCCTGTCTGATGTTTGTGTACAGCTTGTCCAGTGTTTTTACTCCCCTGGTTGCACACTTTATGTGTTGATGGAATTTGGGGAGAACTGCTTTCAAATCTGCATGATTAAAGTCCCCAGAAATGATGTGAACAGCCTCAGGATACTTGCTCTGTTTGCTGCTGATGATGTCATGCAAAAGCCCCAGAGCCGAGTTAGCATTAGCATCTGGTGCTATGTACACAGCAGTTAGCAGTACGGCGTTGAATTCACGGGGGAGGTATATGGGTCTGCATTTAATTGTCATAAACTCCACGTCCGGAGAGCAGTGTCTGGTGACTATGGTGGAATTCGTACACCAGCTATTGTTCACATAAATGCACAGCCCCCCTCCTCTTTTCTTACCGGAGCACTCTGTCCTGTCTTGCCGGTATGCTGTGTAGCCTGTTATCTCGATAGTCGTGTCTGGTATAAGTGGGTTTAGCCACATCTCCGTGATCAGCAGGATGCAGAAGTCTCTGATGATCTTTTCTGTTGCAATCTGCAGCTTCCACTCATCCAATTTATTCGCCAGAGACCTCACATTTGAGGAAAAAATGTTTGGAAGCAGTGGTTTATGTAGCTGCTTCCTTAGCCTCGCTAGCATACCGCCTCGGCACCCCCTCTTTTGTTTACGGTCTTTGTGCCACTGCCGGCTCCTTGAAGCTGGGATTGTAATCCACGGAGAGCCCGGTGTCCGTGCGATGTCGTCTGGAATGTTGTGGACACGGAGGAACTCGGATGTCGAGCAACTCTCGCTCCGTAAGCCAATAGATAAAATATCCTGCTGGCTATAGGTGTATTTATCCAGGCAGGGTGGAAAAACCAAACTCTGAGTCAGAGAGCACACAGCCACAGCATCTAATCGTACCGCCATTGCAAAGTCTAGTAAAAATTTCATATGTGGGACTCATGTTGCAAACTTTTAATGTAACAAATATACTTTTCACTTTTTCCTTATAATTTGGATCTTTATTGTTACCTAAAAACTTAGAAATTACTTCTTTGAATGATACACATGCCACTTGTTCCAGCTTATTCATTGCACCATCAAGTTCTGCAACAGAAATCAGCTTTCTAATTATCAGGCCCAGCAAACCCAGAAACGTTAGGCACAAATACATAAAACAGGCTCCATCTTTTGATAAGGTCTTGACAAACTACTTCATTAAACCAAAACCCATCTTAATATGAATATCTGGATCCATCAAGCTAGGTCTGATGAAGCTGTAGCATTTTTCTAGCTGTCCATTCTTTCTGAACCCAATGTAAATTTTTGGTTCTTTTCTCACAGAAAACATGGAATTTTGTAAATGCCTTACTGCTGACCCAGTAAGGTACACAAAACTTACAGGCCCCCGTATTTAACCAATGGTGCTTATAGCAGTAAATTTTCTTGAGAATGTTTTCAAAGTTCTCATTGGTTTGCCTTAAATGCACACAGTGAGCAACAGGTATTGATGCGTATTTATTACTGTTATGAAGTAGTAGTCCTTTTAGGCTTCTTTTAGATGAGTCTATAAATAGTCTCCATTCTTCTGCATTGTAATCTCTGCCAAGTTTTTACTAGGCCACTTACGTCAATGCAGTAAACCAAGGATCCATCTTTCTTGAAATATGTTGCAAACCCTTCTTCTCTGTTTCGGTATGAAGGGAAAAGTTGTGTCTGAATGTAATAAGTTTGTATCTTTAACGGATTCACAAGCTGCTACCTGCTTCTATGACTCATAGCCATATTTAATACCAGCTGTATTCGGACCTTATTATCGAATAAAACAAGCCTTACTTTATACATAGATTTTAATATTAGAAAATATTAAATTCAAATTATCATTAAAACACAATGTTGATATTTAATTAGGTATAGCATGAAAACAAACAAAGATCCTACAATTGACATCAAAAAATATGTTTTGTGAAACAATCTAACAAGATGAAGAAAAAAGGTTGTACTTTTTGAAATCAGTGCCCAAAATATAGAAAAATCTGATTAAAAAATCAAAACAATTTTTTCAGTGTATACATGTAGGTAATTTGCATTCCAATCTCTTTCAAAAAATGAAAGAGAAAAAATTTGGCCAAGGAGGTCAAGTAACTTTCTCCATACGTTGATCACTCATGTTTACAGCCAAATTTTTGCTTCAACGGTCCAAATTTATAAATAGTAAAACTAACAAAAATGCTAAGTTGTTTTAAAGAAAGATGATTTAAACATTTGTGAGAGAGTGAAGATTGATGGAATATGACTGAGTGACCATGTTACATCTTCTCATTTGTCCAGTCACTGTTTGTGTGGGAGTTCTTCCAATGTTTTCATGGGCGTTTCTCTAAGTACGAACAAGAGCATGCGTTCAATAACAGGATGAGTAGATATAAATAAACATTTAACATAAATGTACATCGTCACACCTAATCTATCACATCCTTTGTGTTATGAGCATAAGAACAGTGCTATATAAATAAAATTAGTCTGTTGCAATTTATATATATTCAGAACTTTCACTAATTCCCTAATGTTAAAAAATAACTAACCCCCCACTGTAATTTTGTCCTCCTTGGTCATTTATCTTTTAATGTACTGAAACTTTGTTTTATTTTTTATGTTTTATGGTAGAAAAAAATGAAAAAAAAAGGAAATATTCTGTTTGTATCCTCACATATATTGTGTAATGATCCACTATGTGACAGAGAAAGGACTGAACTACAAGCACTGCTAGCATATTACACAGGATTTGCACAGGACTATTTATTGAAGGCACCTTTCTCCTGCAGGCTCCCATTGTTAATAGCCTCATGATATGCCAGCTCTCACCTATGCTGTTTCTAATGTTCAGTGGTTTCAGGAGACACCAACTCCATCAACACCAAATCTGCATAGAACATCAAGGCAGGGTTTGATGCTCTTTGAACATTTCTTGTTTACTCCTCTGCTCTGGCCATTGCTGTCTTTCACCAAGAAAGAAACCTTTGTTTATTTAGGTTGCTTCTTTTATGCCATTTTTCCTCAGGTTTCAAGTTCCAGTTTTCCAGAAGCCAACTAATTTGTATTCTTATCTTGTGGGCTGCTTGTGTATTTCTCAGTAATGTCTGCAGCATCAAAGGCCACTCATTTAGTATTCTTTATCCTACCTTCCAGCTGCCAAAATTCACCTACCTAGTTTGGATTCTTTACTTGCTAGACATTTGTCTTATTGCCCAACTGAAAAGCCATTAGACATTACAATATTCTATAAAGCAACTATTTGCAGCAATAACCTCTTTAGGTCTTTAGGGGTAAGTATGTGGCACAGTGTTTTGGGTCTTTTGATTAAGGTCATTGTCCTGTTGAAAAAAGAACTTCCACCCAAAGGTTAGTTTTCAGCAGACTAAAACATTCTTATAGTAGTTGCTTGTATCATCCATTATCTTTTCCACTTTGTTTTTTAACCAGATGGCAAATCCCATTGATGAAAAGCAGCATCACTTTATATTGCTACCAGCACCAAATTTCACTGTACTTATGGTGTTTTATGAAGTGTGGTCAGTGTTACACTTGTGCCTCACATATCTCTTTGAGATTTGGACAAAAAGCATTATGTCAGTCTCTTGTGACTACAAAACATTTTTGCACATCATAACTGGATCGTTGTCATTTTTGTCTCCAGATGTGCTTTCAGATGGTTCTTTTAGAGTAATGGCTTCTTTTGTGTCACCCACCCATACAGACCAGTGGTATGCAGAGTACCTGATGTATGGTTGCATGGTGCACCTTTACTTGGGTCCCAGCAATTAAAGTGCAGTAGCATGTTCTTTTTCTAATTTATGTATTTGTATTATTTTATCTCGTACTTTGGACTCAGCTGCCCATCAAATTTACAACCTGAATATCAATCCCTAAGTTATGGGGTTTTTGTCCAGGAAATGTGGCCGTTTTGATAATTCGCTGGTCAAGGCCAACAGTGTTTATGTGTAAACTTAGAACTTCCTCAACACAGAAACTGAATACATATGGAAATTTCAGTTGCTTTGTTTAATTTTGAGTAATAGTTCTTTGCAATGAAATTATCACAGAGAACAAGGGTTTCAATGTGCAGGATTCAGTACAATTAGGAGATTGACCAGAGGACTATATATATTGTGAGCTGCATGGGACACTCTTGACTCCTAACCCAGAATGATGCCCAAACATGGCAACATTCAACCAGAATATGGGGTTTATTGACAAGAGCTGAGGGCTCCAGGGAGGATATAACAGAAATAAAGGATACTTTGTAATATACAACCAACAATAACAAAGATTATGTCTTTCTTGGCCTACCTATTGGTGCAGTCACCTTCAACATCTTTGCCTTAATCCAGACTTCTTCCTCAATGCGAGGTGACCACTTGTCTGCTCTTCTCCCCCAAAATATTAGGGCTGGATCCATGGTTCTTTTAAAGGATGACCTTGTAAGAATGTCTAAGCACTAGCTATCCAGCTGAAAAATACTTGTTGGTTGCTGAAGAACCCTTTGGGGAGTATAAAGCTGTGACCTTAGTGCGTCAGGCACCCATAACTGTTGCCAGGACACAGCTGCAGCCTACTGCTGCTTCCAAAAAGACCAGAAGACTAACTTCTTTTTTGTAACCTCCTAACGCTTGGCTTTGTGACCTTGTCTGGCTGCCTTCAATGCCCTGTCCAGGGTGTGGCCTCCCCTAACCCCTGGATGACTCCTTGGCATCCCCTTCGGACAGTGTTTTATGACAACTCCAAGATGGATCTTTGGTATTCTGTCCAGGTAGTGTTCAAAACCAACCCTGAAAGAGAAGAATGACACTTGTTCTCACACACACACACACACACACAGAAGACTTTACTCAACTCTTAAAGGTGTTTTTTACTGTGTACTTCTAAGTGTAGTCACATGAGAAATCTTAAAGATGAGACATCTGACAAAAACAAGTTATTTTTGAAAATCAAGATCTATTCAAAGCAACTTTAAATTGAAACATGCCAGACCAGCTAGTATTTTGTGGCTATTGTGTGGTTTTGAATGTTATTGTCTTGCATCTCTGAAAATGACATGCAAAATAATACTAGAAGGTAAAATTAATGTTTTCAAATGGCACTCTCAGACGAGTTAACTTGGCATCATATGGTAAAATATCTCATTTACGTTAACATCAGGTGCAATTTCAAAATAATAGGTTTAAAAGTAACCTTTCCAACAATTCATTAAGCTTAAACGTCACCCTCTGTTGCACAAAATGCTGAGATACAGCACATTAAATCTAATTAGATATCATTATAGATACACATAGTTTTCAGAAAAGTGCTTTTTAACCACAATAGTTTACTGTTCTCCAAAGAGAACCATTTGTTAGTAAGCCAATGTTTTAGCTAAAAGGAGTAAAAAGTCACTGTATCTAATGGAATATCAGATACTTGTTCATAAAAACACAGAGTATTATTTCAAAAAACAAAAACTGAATGTGCCTTTAAATTTGTTCATATTAATGACAAAAGAATATGAGATTAAATTTGATATAATTTCCTTTAAAGTAAAGTATGACATCAAATTTGGTATAATATGCTGTAAAGTTCTATCTATCTATTTGTAACATTAACAAATCACACTTATCCAGTGTATATATACATATAAGAAAATATATATGAAAATATTCCTCAAAGGCACCATATATTTCCAAAAGGTTAGTTCAGATTGACTTGTTAAGAAAGACTAAAGAGGTCAAACCAAAACTAAATGAACCAAAAATTGTCAATGTCTAAAAAATAAAGTTTTAAATGGGGAATATTTTATGTTTTTCAATTTTAACATTAAAACATTCATATTCCATTGTTAGAGAAAGACAATGGGAAAACAGTTTTTACAAGAGTCAGACTTGCAATTTGGACTTTTGACTATGGTAGTGGACTATAAGCCAAATGGTTTGAGTTCAAGTTTGGTATCACTGTGTGAAATGGTCAAGTCACTTAAACTGATTGTAGTCCAAATGTAAATAGATGATATTACAATGTATTCTAATCTTGTTAGACCCCTTGAATTAAAACATCTGTAAAATAAGCAATATTAGCAGATTATTCAACTGGTTGAGTATGTTCTGCTATATTTTTTGAGTAATCATTTCTTTGTATTTCTTGTTGTTTCGGTATATCTGGCAACCTAGCACTATTCATAGGATCCAAGATGGCACAACATCACATCATGAAGTGGGTGTGTGTGACAATATGAATGGACACGTGTTGCCACAATGACCATTTCTTCATAGAAACAGAAGCGTTGGCACATTGTTCAAATGCATACTTACCTCTGGCATTCTTAAGCATGTTTTGATTTCCTGTTTGTTTTGTTTGAGTCTCTTTTGGCTTTTCCACTTTATCAACTTTTACAGCTTTGAGCAATGGAAAGGCTGTTAACGGATAACTGGCATGAAGCAGAAGAGTAATATAGGTAGGATCAGGAGATGGAACATCATGTCTTTAAAATGAAGTGAAAGTCAAAACAGTGAAATTTAAAATTCTGTGCCCAAAACCCAAACATGTAGTCTAAATAGAGAATAGCAGGAAGTCATAAGCCAACACACCCCTAGAATGCACACTAACTTGTCTTGTTTAGATTCACAACTTCTGATGCATGAGATACATGGCTCCAGCTATTTAATGTGTCACAATGCATGCCCTCTGAAACTATGCCCTCGACATCCACACAAACCAATCATAGCAACATTTCCGCAAAAAAGGTGGCGCCAACAGGAAAAGTAAAATGTTGTTGCAGTAACAACATATTCATAAAAATATTTACATAATTCTAGAACCCTAAAAGGAATACTGTAAACATGCCCACATGAGACCCGAACAAAATCTTCAAAAATAACAATGAACATATTAGAAAAAATTTACCAGAGCAGAAAAGAAATTTACAGATTTTTACCTGTCATTATAAATGTGCAATATAAATAAAATGTGTTTATCTTTTGTGGTGTTTTCTCCTTGTGAGCTATTGCATTAAGGGTAGCTACTGATAGGAATTATTCTTTTACACTGCAATGGATATAAAAGATCATCTGGGCAATCTTTCCCTATTTGAGCTACAGTTAAAAAAATAAAATAAAAAACAAATTTATTGCTTGCTAAAAATATTTGTACTTTGCTTGTTTGTGTATTGATCTTTTACTTTTGTCCTTAATTTCATTTCTTGCTGTTCCATCTGGTCTTGACACACAATTTTCTTTGATCTTCTGCTTTTGACCTGTTTTGATTTCACATCATTCTCCTGGTCACTCCAAATCTGCAGGCATAACAGAATAGGATCAGCTGAGAGAAGCAAACCCTTACAGGTTCTGAAAATGGACATCCATTAAGATATTTAGTGGCCTAATATTAGTGGTTAATAAAGACTAGGGGGCTTCGCCCCCTGCTCGCTTCGCTTCGCCTGCGCTGCATGCCAGTCACTTCGCGTCTCTGCCGCTCACATATGTGGATTTCACTTTCACCAAACAACAAATCTTTTAATTCTCACGGATAGGCCTCTTCATTGGGAAGAAACACTACTTTTCCCTGATGGCAACACAAATTAGATGATCTACAAGTCTTCGACTTAAAGTTTAAAGCCGAACAATAACAACATACTTTTGTCATATCACCTATGTCCATATATTCAATCTCTTTTTCCTCTTTAAGAAGGGGGATCGGAGGGTGTGTTCCAACTACAGAGGGATCACACTCCTCAGCCTCCCTGGAAAAGTCTATTCAGGGGTCCTGGAGAGGAGGGTCCGTCGGATAGTCGAGCCTCGGATTCAGGAGGAACAGTGTGGTTTTCGTCCTGGTCGCGGAACAGTGGACCAGCTCTACACCCTTAGCAGGGTCCTGGAGGGTGCATGGGAGTTTGCCCAACCAGTCTACATGTGTTTTGTGGACTTGGAAAAGGCATTCGACCGTGTCCCTCGGGGAATCCTGTGGGGGGTACTCCGAGAGTATGGGGTACCGGCCCCCCTGATAAGGGCTGTTCGGTCCCTGTATGATCGGTGCCAGAGCTTGGTCCGCATTGCCGGCAGTAAGTCGAACCCGTTTCCAGTGAGAGTTGGACTCCGCCAGGGCTGCCCTTTGTCACCGATTCTGTTCATAACTTTTATGGACAGAATTT
Organism: Erpetoichthys calabaricus; assembly: GCF_900747795.2. NCBI lineage: Eukaryota > Metazoa > Chordata > Cladistia > Polypteriformes > Polypteridae > Erpetoichthys > Erpetoichthys calabaricus. Next base: position 215,593,239 of record NC_041396.2, on the reverse strand, counting down.
CTAGGCGCAGCCAGGGCGTTGAGGGGGTCCGGTTTGGTGGGCTCAGGATTGGGTCACTGCTTTTTGCAGATGATGTTGTCCTGTTTGCTTCATCAGGCCATGATCTTCAGCTCTCTCTGGATCGGTTCGCAGCCGAGTGTGAAGCGGCTGGGATGAGAATCAGCACCTCCAAATCCGAGACCATGGTCCTCAGCCGGAAAAGGGTGGAGTGCCCTCTCAGGGTTGGGAGCGAGATCCTGCCCCAAGTGGAGGAGTTCAAGTATCTCGGGGTCTTGTTCACGAGTGAGGGAAGAATGGAGCGTGAGATCGACAGGCGGATCGGGGCTGCATCCGCAGTAATGCGGGCGCTGCATCGGTCAGTCGTGGTGAAAAAGGAGCTGAGCCGCAAGGCGAAGCTCTCAATTTACCAGTCGATCTATGTTCCTACCCTCACCTATGGTCATGAACTATGGGCAGTGACCGAAAGAACGAGATCGCGAATACAAGCGGCTGAAATGAGTTTCCTCCGCAGGGTGTCTGGGCTTTCCCTTAAAGATAGGGTGAGAAGTTCAGTCATCCGGGATGGGCTCAGAGTAGAGCCGTTGCTCCTCTGCATCGAGAGGAGTCAGATGAGGTGGCTCGGTCATCTGATCAGGATGCCTCCTGGACGCCTCCCTGGTGAGGTGTTCTGGGCACGTCTAACCGGGAGGAGGCCCCGGGGAAGACCCAGGACACGTTGGAGGGACTATGTCTGTCGACTGGCCTGGGAACGCCTTGGGATTCTCCCGGAAGAGCTAGAAGAAGTGGCCGGGGAGAGGGAAGTCTGGGTATCTCTGCTCAAGATGCTGCCCCCGCGACCCGACCTCGGATAAGCGGGATACAAAGGATGGATGGATGGATGGTTGACATTAAATGAGCTAATTTCATAATATATTTTTTGCAGTCTTTTTGTGAATGCATTTTAAGCATGTGAGCTATCCTTTGTTATTTAGTTTGGGGTTCCCTGTTCTACCCAGGAGGCTAGAGGATTGTCTTAAAAGTAAACAAATGAGTGTTTAAATGTTATATACTGTATTCAGTTTACTGTTAAATAAAGAGTATTCATCTCTGTGTTCTTCTTATACAATAGTTACAAAACTGGAGACAAGATGAATGTCAAAAGAAGACCTAAATGGGAATTCCAATCATTTTGAGCCAAATAGAACCAAAAGCCAAGTAGACTCAAGAGCTTTAGGTGAAGTCCTATGACATAAATGGCATAATCATGTTCTTTTTCAGGGCAACTGAAGAATATTGCATGTAAAAAGCCTTTGGACAATGACAAAGTTTTTAGCTAGAATATCCAGACACACTGAACACTGAAGTGATTGTCCAGATGATGATATTGAGCACCCCAAAAAGAGACACTCATATAATTTTATGGGTTTGAGGAGCAGCTACGCATTCAACACTTGGATGTTCTTTGGTCGAAGAAAGTGGTTTATGCAGAGTTAATCAAGTATTTGTGGAAGCATCATGATCTAACACGGTGTACTATTATGCAGTGGTCTCGTTTTCTTTGCTGTAAACAGCGGGCTGGCCAGCCCACATAAAATTATACAGCTGAACTGAAGAAATTATTACTGCGCTGTGATTTTGGAGACCATTTGGAGGACATGCTGTGTAAATGATTAGTTGCGGTGTCCATAATGAAGCACTGCAGTGACGCCTGCTGGTGGAACCAACACTTTTAGAAATGGTTGAGGGAAAAACATTGCCTTTGGAAACAACTGCCATAAATGTCTGTCTGCTTGGGCCAGAACACAAACCATGAATCGTAATTCAAGTGGAGATACATCACACCAGACCTCAAAAGATAAGAAAAAATAGGACCCCATGCGTCAGCAGAGATCCTTGAGAAAGGCAATGTTTTCAATGTCTCACTGTTACATTGACTATTGCTGAAACAAGTGTGGCTATATTGAATGACCTTGAAGAATAAGGAAAAAGTCAGTAAACTGCTTTTAGTGACTTTAATAGAAAACGAGAAGCTCGCTTGGAAAGGCAAGCATGCCTTTCAAGAATGAAAATTTTGTATATGGAATTAACAATGTCCATTTTGAAGGACAAACTTCAATACATAAGTATGCAAACATGCACATAAAATTATAGAAAGAGGTTACGAATTAATATGTTCATTTAAACACAGACAATATGAAAAAGACTACAAAATGCAAAGTATATACACAATGGATTCAATGGGAAAAAATCAAAGAAGCAGAGTGATCCTTCAAAGGAACCAGAGTGAATAAGGAATTATTCTTTGTGGTGTGCTTTGTGATTTCTGAACTGACATTGCTGCATTATTCATACTGAATGGTGAGAAGTACCGTGCAAGAACAAAGTAGTTTCTACTATTGTATTGTATTCCTGAGGTGGCAAAGATAGATTGGCCATCTAGATCTGTGATGAGGATTACTTGTATTCTTTTTTGTGTGTTCTGTTTATCTCATTTTTTGACACCTATTGCATGCCCAACCCACCTGGAAAGGGGTCTCTCTCTGAATTGCCATTCCCAAGATATCTTCCATTTTTTATTCCTACAAAGTGTTTTGGGAGTTTTTTGTTGTCTTATTAGAGAGTCATGGCTGGGAGCTGTCAAAAAAGAGCATGTTAAAGCCCATTGAAGCATTCCTTGTGTGATTTTGGGCTATACAAGAAAGAAATTGTACTTGTTTTAATAGCGGTAGAAATCCAATCTAAGTAGATGGACCCAACTATCACCTTATTAACGTTTTTTAATTGATTAACAAAACCAGCACAGTGTTTATTTACAGCTCATGGACTTCAGTAAACAATTGGGACATATAAACCTTCAGATACCATGTCTTGTGTGGGCTATACAGAATATATTAATAGGTGATATTGTTAAATGGTAAAATAGGCAACATATATAAATGTAAAAATGTATGGCTGTTGAATATTGGCGGTCAAAAGGTATAGAGAGTTTGTGTTACTTATTCAAATACATAAATCAAAAATAGATTTTGACTTTAAATGTCATGACTCAGCTGGAAATCAAAAAAAAATCTAAGGGTACTAAACATGCTACTGACTTGCTTGGCTTTAGAAATACAAATGTAGTGGACAAACACAACACATAGTGCTATGATCCTTAGGAAGCCCTCATCAATTACCTGTGGGAAATAGTTAAAATGAAAACCTTATGTTAGAGGTTGCAAGAACTTGCTTCACTTGCACGATCCTATATCGTTAAATGAGAGCGCCTGCATATGGGACTACTTCCTAACATTCACATCAACAGTTTGCTGCAAATTAAAAAAAACAAAGTATGGCAAAAGTAAGTGTGCCAAAAGCATAATATGTGTTGCTTGTTAAAATTTATCGAAAGACCTGCTGATCTTAATCGTCTCCCCAGGTCACCTTTAAAAAGAAAAATGCCCTCTGTAATTTGGCCAAACTACTGCATGACTTTTTACATTGTGGCCATTATTGATCCTGGAAAACATTGGGAGACCACTGGACAAACAAAACATCATTAAAAAAAAAAAATCAACTAAATAAAAAAATTAGCTTTTCGGAAAGTGTTCCGTTTAGAGAGTTGAACTTCAGTTCATCTTGTTTCTTGAATATAATGAAAAAGCTAAGCATATGAATCAAATCATATATATGCAGTAAGAAATGTCTATATATTGTAAAGAGACAAAAAGGCTCAAGATAAAGGGCCTGGGACACCACGAAAGCAAACCCCGTATATTAAAGTACATAAAAGGTGTGAAAAGAAAACGCGTGGTACTACGCAAGTGAGATGTCGCAGATTCTCAAGACGATCTGATCTTAAGATCCCCTTTATGAAAAATTCTGGGAGGAAGAGGCAGGTCCAGGTGGTATGATGCCAGAAGTGACATCAGAGTGGGAGAGGTGTCAATCTTCCTTTCTGCAGAAGGAGAAGAGAGAACATTATTTGACAGTGCCCCCTCATGTCTCGGCGGTAAATCACACTTACCTAAGCCCTTAGGTGGCTTCCCAAGCACACACATGTGACAATATATATTAGCAGTCACCCATATATTATCCCTGGCTGCAAAAGGGTATTGAATACAGCACAGAAGTTCACTGCTTGAGTTCCAAACTGAACTGACTTGTGAAAAACACGGCGGCTTTAAAAGCCAAAATCTGAAGTGATGTCATTTATGGACGGAACCGGAAGTGATGCTGCTCTAGGCGCCAGAACCAGAAGTGATGTCCGTCTTGGCGCCAGAACTGGAAGTGACGTCGTTGATGTTGAACCAGATAGGTTTTATTGTATTTGGCCTGCAGAGACAACAGAAGTAGGTTTAGCGCACCCTGCCACACCCTGGCCTGGCGGGTAATTACCTTCACTTGGTCCACTCAGCTTCCTCCTAATCGCACATGTGTGACAATATATATAGACTGTATATATAAATATATATACACACACAGCATTAATTAAATAATGCTGTAAGGCAGGAGTTCTTTCAAAAATAATGTCATAAATATTTTTGCTAAAAATTAACAATCTTATTAGGTGCAGTAAATGGAAAAAACACAAATCAAGTCAGTATTTGAGGCGACCATCCTTTTCCTTAAAAAGTGTAGCAATTCTCTTAGGTCCAATTCTATGCAGTTTCTGAAGGTACTCACACAGGCTGTTCCAATCCTGGAGAACTTGCCACGGTTCCAATGCAGAGTTTGGCTATCTTACTTGCCTCAGTCTCTGCAAGTAACCCTAGACAGGTTTGATGATGTTGAATTCAGTGCTATGTGGAGGGCCATAAAATCTGTTGCAAGATTCCCTGTTGCTCTTCTCATGGCAGATAGTTTTTATGATATTTCCCATGTGTTTGGGGTCATTGTCATACTGCAGAATGTCTTCTTGATGGTATTTCATGATCGATAAGAACCTTCCTTTACTTGTCAGCAGTAATGGGGCTATCAATTTTAATCAAATTGCAAACTCTATTTGCAGTAATGGAGCCCAACACCAGCATAGAACCTCCACTGTGCTTACTCTATCTTGCAGACATTCATCAATGTACCATTCTCCAGCCCTTTGGTGAGCAAACTGCCTTATGTTAGATCCAAAAATTTCACATTTTCACTAATCGGTCTAGAGAACCTGCTGACATTTTTCTGCACACCAGTCCTTGTGTTTTTGTGCGTAGGTGAATCATTTGGTGTTATTTCCACCTAAGAGAAATGGCTTTTGGTTAAAACTCTTCCTTGAAGACCACTCCTGAAAAAATCTCTCAGTACTATAGATGGGTGTTTCAGGCTAACAGTGGTTACTGCCATTTCTGAGCTAATAACAGAGCTGACTATGTTTTAGTTGGCTGGATGAATTCCTTGTTTGCTGAAGAGTAGCTTGGAGAGAACACATGAAAACACCTGTCTGCCATAAAATGTCTGTTTAAAAGAGACCTTGATGATGTAGGACGACCACCTTGTGTCTTGCCACTATGCATGCTTTTCCCATGGTGTAAGATATGCAAGGTAAACTGCCACTTCTACCTCAGCCTTACCTTTTTAGTGTGGTTGTCCCTTGGCTAAGTAAGAACATTTAAATATCATATTTTTCCTCCTTTGCAAAAGTAACATTCAAAACTCTAAAATATGTTGCTTTCTACTTTCTATTGACACAGTAATCCAGAAGACATAAAATGGTGGACTACAACACCATTTTTGTGCCTAGAACTTTTGCAAGTATTGTATATACAGCTTACAGTAATAAGCCTCATACTTATTCTCCACATCTGAAATAACAAGATACTGTATATAATTCATAAAAATTATACATTTGTTTTAGCATACTAAGGATAGTTATGAAGATTACAAAGTAGAATTGAAACAAAAGACATAACAAAACCTACTGCTCAGTTTGGCATCTCTACACAGATCCTTGCTGTTATGTCTGGTTTTGTGGTTTCTCAGCGTCCCCACTCCTAAAGTTCTTCCCATTCTCCTTCCATATCTCTCATTCTCTCTCTTCACATAACCTCTTTTCCTTAGGCCAGTAGGAATTTCTCTTAATTCACATCTCACACTGCATTCTGTCTATCAACTCTCTGACCCACTAGAGAGATAGAGAGACATAGTGAGAACCTTCCTCTCTGTAAGAGGTACCATCACAATTAGAAGCCCTAATTAGCTCAGCTGAGTAAACAAGTGCTTTCTGATTTGGAGGCCCAGAGTTTTACCAGCCAGCCTCTTTGAATGAGGATGTGATACAGGAAGGGTGGGACCTTGTCTAATTTCTTGTCAGTGACTTTTGGGGGCTTGTGTAGAATCACTTAGAGGAAGGAGGGGTGTAGTCAGGAGCAGTACAGCTGAAAATAGAGAAAAATGGAGACTTAAGAGAGAAAGAGAGAGAGAGAATAATATGATAACCTCACAGTTGCAGTTTAGAAGTCAGAAGACCCCTTGCTCACCTGGGAAAGGGGAGTTCCCTTTAGCTCTGTAGGACAGGAATTCTGATGTGTATAAAGATGAAGCATCATTCTACTCTTTGCTTAATGGTATTGTAAGGTTCCAACTTTTTGCAGGTGGTCATGGGCCTGAGTTTACATAAAACACATCACAATGGCGGACTGGACCCTAAGTGATTTCTCACCGATGACATGTGAGGGTTTGGAATGAAGTGAAGGGCAATGAAGCTAATGAGAGAGAGAGAGAAAGACCACCAGGACCTAATATTACAGTAGCAGTTAATATGACTTGCACAGATTGAGTTCCCTTTAACTGAACAAGGTAAGCAGGTGCTTTGTGACTTGGAGGGCACAAGTGTGGGCCAGCCTCTCCATGTGAGAATACAAAATGAAGTGACACCTTGTAAAGTACACTAGATCATACCTGAAATCCCTGCTTTGCTAAATACTTTGCAACCAAGTGAGTCTTGCAAGACATCTTTCAGGCTGTTTGTTCCCAGTTATGGACCAAGGGTTAGGGTCTCACCAATCCCAATGATGGTCTTTTAAACTTGCTGAGTTTTTTTAATCACTTCCAGTTTCCCAGTGTCATGTTATCAATGTGGCTTCAGCTCTGAGATACGTAGGTGTATGTGGGAGTGCCTCCCTGTTATTGTATTACTTTTGTAAATTTTTATAAGCTTTGACCATATACTCACAATATATCAGATAAACTGTACTGAATTAGTGTACCTGGGAAACAGTAATTCATCAGTCCATCTTCTAAACCCACTTATCCAGAGTAGAGTCGCAGGAAAGCTGGAGCCTATCCCTGCATGCACCTGGCATAAAGCAGGAACAATCCCTGGACAGGGCATTAGCCCATTGCAGGGCAACTGCACATTAGAGATAATTTAGCATCACTAGTTGACCATGTCTTTGGACTGTGGGAGGAAATCCAAACAGACATGGGGAGAACATGCAAGTTTAATGGAGGGAGCACTCAGGATATGAACCTCAGTAAACATACTGTCCTCATCCGTTAACCTAATTTATTAATACCACATTTTATTTATATGACATGTATGATTGAGATATTTCTAATCTGTTCTCTCAGAAGTGTCTTGTGAGTGTAATACAATTACTCCATGTCCATGTTGTCCATGTCCTTTGTTGAACCTATCTAGTTCATACTTTTGATCTTTGCAGTTCCTTTATGAAAGGATGATGCAGAGTCTACAACAAAAATTGCTTTATGATATTTATATTCATACAAAAGTAATGCAAAAAGGAAAAAAATAAATCCTTTTTCTTTTAAATCAGTGTGGCCATTTTCTTGGTGTTGCCTCACACATCCTGTGTCCTGTGTTCAAATGCCACACCTGGTTGCTGTCTTTGTGGAGTTTGCATTTCTCCTCGTGTCTGTCTGAATATTCCTGTTTTCTTCTTAAACCCCCAAAGATGTACAGGTTAGTGTAAATGGTCCTAATCTGGTCCTGTTTAAACATGAACGTTGGTGTGTGGGAGTGGACCATACAATGGACTGGCTCCCTCTCTAAATGTCAGTTCTGCCTTGCACCTGACCCTGTCAATATAGACTTCAGCCTTCCAATATGCTTCCGAATTTGATAAAGCAGTTTTAATGATGCTATGCTGTGCTTTTGAATGAATTTTTCTGAGGTTTCTCAGTTTTCCAAATCTTTGCATTGTCCCCTTTAAAAGCTACACTTTTATGCCATGTAGAACAGAGTGCTTAAAGTTCAGCCACACCAATACTTTCTACAGTGTGACTCTAAATTTAGAGACATAGTGGCAAGGTTTGGGAAAAGAAGCCTTCCTTGAATGGTTTTCAGCACTTAGGCGCTACTATCCAAATCAGACCACAAAAACCCTCTCCTGGTCACGTTTCACTTGAAAGCACTGACCTGAGTTTCATCTTGTCCTATGCCTTTTATAGAAATGAGAACAGGCTGTAAGAGGTTATGCCAGAGAGCTGGATTTGCACTTGCAATCCTGGCATGCAGTAATTTTGAAACCCAACATCAAGTTATACACATTTCCTGCCTGTGAAGTGAGGCCAAATCTGTTTATTATCGCAGACCCAGGTTATTCTGCCTAGTCTTGCAGTGAGGGCATTAACTGATGCATGAACAGCACAATATTCAAGCCAGATCAAATAAACCTGAGATCAGAGGTATAACATTGCTAACTCAGCTGCCTGGCTAACTTTCTATGGTAATAGCACAGGATGCCAGCCAACCTTATTTGGTAAGAAAGTAACTTTTCATTTCATTTAGTTGTTGATTATATGATGATTGTTTGAAAGTATATCTTTTATAAAATGAGAACGACCTGGGTAGAATTGTTCGCTAATCATCATGGCAAAGGAACAAATGTATGAAAAATCAATGCAATATGGTGGTGCAGTGATTAGCATTTTTGTCTCATGGACCCAAACTTCTGGGTCTAAACCCCGTGTGGATTGTGCATGTGCATGACTGTCTGAGATTTCCTCTGGCTAGTTTGGTTCTTCTTCTGCCTTAAGTTAAGTGTCAATTCTAAATTGGTCCAGTGGGTGTGTGTGTGTGTGTAAGTGAGTGGGACCTGTGATGGATTAGTATCCAGTCCAGGGACTTGATCAACCCCATGGCCCAGAATTGGATTAAGTGGGGTTTGAGAATGTTATGTGATTTTGTTATTTAATGATGTATGTAAGGGATATCTAATCTATAATGGAGAATCTTGACAAGTTTCAAGTATTCCAACTGTGGGTTAAGTATAGACAGCTGGTCCACCACAATTACTCAGCAAAGTCAATACGTCTGTGAAGTACTAGTTTTCTGTGAAAGCTGCACTGCAAATTTATTTCTTTGTTTTCCCTAATAATTTCTGGATCATATCAAGAACCATTTTAGTGAATGGCTACCTACTTGAATGAGATTCTTTATGAAGATTTGTGGAATGTTAGATTTTCTAATCATTAGTGGGGTGTATAAATTTGCAAAATTTGAAATAATTTGTTAAAATGTTATTCAATAAATAATATAACTGAATTGAAAGAAAAAGAATTGACACTATTTCCTTTTAAACTAAAGAAACATCCCTCATGCTCCACCTGTATATCTACATAATGCAGTATATCTTCATCCATCCATTTTCTAACCTTCATTATTTAATTCACAGAGGCAAAGTAAAGTTAATGCCAGAGACCAACTTTAGATAGAACATACACTCACACACACGCACAATCACTCTTAAAAAATTATTTATTACTGCCGATAAATCTAAACTACACATTGCTGGGATGTACCCAGTGAAAAGTCCACAAATACAGAGACAGAAGTTACAAAGTCTGCATATAGTGTGAATGGTCCACAATTCAGCCCCAGACTCCTAGAGGTGTAAGACAGCAGTGGTAACCACTGCACTGCCTTGCTGCCTGGTGTCACTGGCCAACATTATGAAATTTAATTAGTTTAATTAGTTAAGTTTTTCATTGATGGATAACACTGTAAATTGAGATGTCTTCAATAGTGGAAATCAGTCATTTTCTAAACTGCTTAGTCCTGAACAGGGTCACAGGAGGTGCCAGAGCCTCTCTCAGCTACGTAGGACAGAGCACAAGGCAGGAACAAACCCTGGACAGGGTGGCAGTCCATTGCAGGGTGAACACATTCACCCACACAGACTATAGACTAGGCCAAATTAGTATTACCAGACCACCTAAACTGAAGCAGCCAGCTGAAACCCACACAGACATAAGGAGAACATGCAAACTCCACACAGGGAGGACCTGGGGTGAAAACCCTGGTGTCCTTACTGCAAGGCAGCAGTGCTATTGTGCTGCTCCTTAATAGAGGAAGTACCAATTGATTTAAGACCACTTTTAAAGGTAATTTTTTACTGTTGGAATTTTACATCACTTTTGAAAAAAACAATTACAAACGGAACGTTTTTCCCTGCACAATGCATAATGTAAATTTGAAAAAGTTGTAATAATAATCACATGATTTATGGTTCCAAAATAATATATTGTTACAATGAATACATATGTGTGTGTGTCAGTGCTGCATATGTGGCTTCTTGTATTATAATATAAATTGTATGAAACACTAAAGCTTAGAATCATCCAGAAACACGTCAGCTTTGCAGAAAACAAAACTTAACTTCATGTTGCTGCTTGTTTCAATCAACATCCTCACTTTTGCCCAGTAATCAATATTAGTCTATTCAAGAGAACTGAGAAGGAATTCAAAAATATTCAGATATGATCCAGCATGTCTGTTCACATAAGAGCAAGTACAGCATGTCTCTATTTCCTTGAATAAGCTTCACCACACAGCACATACCAGTGCTGCATTGTTCATGAACAGCCACACTGATGATGCTTGGTATGCAGAGTGTTGTAATGTTTAGGTGGAAAATTAATTGCAGTGAAAAGGAAAGTACCTCAGTTTTGCTTATCACTCACATTTTGTCACATGTTGTTACTGAACCCACCTTTCCCATTACTGGGTAACAGTAAGATTGTGGCTAACTCTACAAAGCAAAATGGAACCCCACCCAGGATAGGATAGCAGCCCATTGAAGGAGATAATCACTTACACAAACTGGGCCAGTTATCCTCATGTGCCTGTATCTTTGACATACAGTAAAGTTGAAAACGGGAGACAACACAAAGAAACTGGTAAAATTTGTCCATTTGTCACAAGCCATGACTGAGTACGGAAACAAATATAGGTTCATACCCGCTGTGCCATCATGATGTTCCTCTCTGGAATAGCAGCTATTTAAAGTATAAGTATTTTTCAAGTTGAAGTTTTTTCTTCAAAATCATGATAAATTACACACACACACATATATATATACACACACGGTACTCTCACTTCTCATTCGTGTGAATGCTTTTAACAGACACCGTTCCTGCTCTCTCAGCTTCTATAAATTTTAATGTTTTCCTCACTTTAAGTTCCCAGTTAAAGAAGATGTATTATGTCTAAATGTTATTGAAGAATTTTATCACGAAGGCTTATCAACAGAAAAAATGAGTACATGGGCAATCCTAGCATCGAGAAACGATGAAGTCAAACGACTTAACACCAAAATTGTTGATTGGTTACACGACAAATTGGTTAAATGCTGTTGAACTTGAACCCTGGACACAGACAGTCACAGACTCAGAATGTCCAAAATCACACACGTTTATTTCTTCTTTAATTCCTGCACACAGCACAGTGCACCAAACAGCCACATTAATTCAGTTCATTTTCTTCTACTGCCTCTACTCCTTTCCTGCTAAGCTTCATCCACCTTCCACCCGACCTTGGCCTCCCGAATGGAGTGAGGCGGCCTCCTTTATACTGCACCCAGAAGTGCTCCAGGTGTCTCCTGATTGACATCCGGCAGCACTTCTGGGTGTGGCAGAAGTGCTGCATAGGAACTCAGCTCCTCTTCTGGCAGCACTTCCAGGTGTGGCAGAGGTGCTACATGCCCAGACTCCGGAGCTGTCCAGGCGCCCCCTGGTGATGGCCACGGACCCCCACCAGGTTGAGCTTCTGAGCTCCAATTCCATGGCCCAGATGTAAACCAAGGGGGCTGCCCCCTCGTGTCCCGGGGGAGGTACTGCTGGTAGAATGTCCATTCCCCTGGTCTTTTCTTCAAAAGGGCATCCTGTCCGGGCAAGATCCCTGGCTGTCCATCACAATGCGTATCAATCAACTTTGCTGAAACAGTTGGTGGTGATTATGCAGAAGATGAAAACATCAACTTACAATATCCCGTAGAATATCTACAACCATTCTTCCAATGCACAAATTACTGTAGAAAGAAGGATATATCCAAGAAAGGTAATGTAATACATCTTCCGCGGATAACATTAGACAACAAAGGAGATCTTGATATGCCATTCATATTAAAACGTTAACAGTTTCCCGTTAGAATAGCTTTTGCAAAGACAATTAACAAATCTCAGAGCCAAACACTCGAAAAAGTTGTTTTATTTAATAGAGATAAAGAAACGAAATTCAGTCATGGGAAGTTATATGTTGCGTTGTCACGATGAAAGTACAATCACAGAATCAAAATTCAATGCGATATTGATGAAAATTTATTTCTAAAAATTGTTTTTACTGAAGTTTTACAGTAAAAGTGTAAGTTTAAAAAGTATTTGCCAATCAGAATGAAATTGTATTACGCAACGAATAACTAACGCAACATGAAACACAGTTTACTTTCAAATTATTATGTTTTACTATTTTTTAATATGGTTAATTACTCACTGTAATGTAAATTAGTTAGTTCTATTATCCATATGTAACAATTCCCATGAAAATAACAATCTGTTTAAATTGTACATCCGCATCACCATACGCGACTGGCATAACCGCAAAGAGGCTAGCGCGTAGCGCAGGCATGGGGGTTGGCGAGCAAAGTGAGCAGGGGGCAAAGACCCCTATACCACAAAGAATTATTGTTCTAAAGAGTTTTGTATAAATTATAATAAATATTTATGTTTTATAAAATTTTATAAATATTTTGTCTGTTCTTGCAGCTCTATGGAACTCAGTGTGCATATGTCATACAAAAAGCCTTAAAACTAAACCAAATATATCCACTTTGAAGTGGCAAAGGATGTGATTGAAGAAAATGTGCCTTTATAAATCATCCTAGAGTACTTGAAATAATCATTTTATCACAGATTCAATCTATGTAGTTGTTTTACAAAGACCATGAAGCAAGGTGCATACCTAATGAGAGCATAGTGAAAGGAGCACATAGGAGTTTTATTTTACTTTATACACATAACAATAATTCTGAACTGAACTGATTACACTGCATTGCATTAAAAACAAAAACAAAAAACTGGTATATTGTTTTAAAGAGCCAGGCCAATTTTGCTGTGTTTTGTCTTGCATACATTAAATACAAAACAAAGCTTCAGAGAAATGCAAGCAATATTCTCCTTAACTGAAGCAGATGTGTGCTTTATCAGTTCAGCCGGAGTAGGCAGTATCTTCCACATAGTGAAAGAATATCTGTAATCACAAGTTTGATTTTTTTTTTGTTATTATAGAGCTCTCTACAGAGCAGAAACAACAAGGGTACAGAGGAATAAGATGAACGGGGGAAGATGGCGAAGACATGAGGTTCACAGAAGGTTTCCTTTTAAAGTAGCTAAATCTCACAACAATAGTTTGAATTTTGCTTTTTTCCCCTCTTAAAATGACATAGACACACTGTTTTGCAATATATGTGTAATCTCAAGACAATACTCTTTAACATATATGACTTGGTAAGTTTTAAGGCTTTTTCTATCACAGACTCTGGGTTCCATAGACCCCATTGTAAGCTGCAAGAACAGACAAGACTAAAAATTCATACAAAGCTTCACTTTAGAACACAGATTTTATGTGGCATATTTTTATATACCAACTAAACACATGAAAAATGTTTTATATGATGACTTGGCAATATACATAAAGGGGAAAACTACATCAAAAACAACAGTCTCTGAAGATGGATGTAAAAAATAAAGACAAGTAGCCACATCAGATACAAACAGACTGGTAGAAAACCATCTTTTTTAGAGTATTTTGAATTAGATTTGTGAACAAGTTTCAGTTCCCTAGAATACACTGCCTTAATGTCCATGCCTGGTTTTTGTGTTGTGTCCAGGGCTTCCAGGGAAGCCTCTGGCCACCCAAGACCCTGAGTTAGATTAAATATGTTTGAAGATGCTATGTTATGTTATGTACAAGAGTCAATATCTGTATGAGTTCATTTTAAACCAAGAGCTAAAGTGTTTCAGTCTTGAAGATCAAATTCTATTGATCTTCAAGACTTTCTGCACAATACACAAAAGTAGATGACCAGCAACATTTTTAGAGAGGTAGAGGAATTGTTGAAGGATCATCTTAGGTGACTAATTAAATCTGCAGAAGCTGTTACTTTCAAGGACTGACAGAAGCATGAATCAACCCTTTGAAATATAAGCAATCAGTAAATGAGACTTTCAAGAGTGCAGTATATCAAACTCAATGACCCAGAAGCTACTGCTCTGTTATAAAAGGTTACTTAATTAATACAATAAATTAATCATTCTTAATAAAACACAAAGTACTTTGAGAGACTGATGAATGAACAGAACAAGAGAGAGAAATGGTTGCATGAAGTGGAGATAGGGAATCAGAAAGTGCAACGGATTAGCAAGGAAGTAAGGACAGCTATGAAGAGGATGAAGAATGGAAAAGCTTGGTCCAGATGACATACCTGTGGAAGCATGGAGGTGTTTAGGAGAAATGGCAGTGGAGCTTTTAACCAGATTGTTTAATGGAATCTTGGAAAGTGAGAGGATGCCTGAGGAGAGGAGAAGAAGTGTACTGGTGCCAATATTTAAGAATAAGGGGGATATGCAGGACTGTAGTAACTACAGGGGGATAAAATTGATAAGCCACAGCATGAAGTTATGGGAAAGAGTAGTGGAAGTTAGGTTAAGAAGTGAGGTGATGATTAGTGAGCAGCAGTATGGTTTTATGCCAAGAAAGAGCACCACAGATGCGATGTTTGCTCTGAGGGTGTTGATGGAGAAGTATAGAGAAGGCCAGAAGGAGCTGCATTGCGTCTTTGTGGACCTGGAGAAAGCATATGACAGGGTGCCTTGAGAGGAGTTGTGGTATTGTATGAGGAAGTTGGGAGTGGCAGAGAAGTATGTAAGAGTTGTACAGGATATGTGTTGTACAGAGTTGTCCAGGAAGTGTGATTGTGGTGTGGTCTTGTGGTAGGAGTGACGGATGCATTTAAGGTGGAGGTGGGATTACATCAGGGATCGGCTCTGAGCCCTTTCTTATTTGCAATGGTGATGGACAGGTTGACAGATGAGATTAGACAGGAGTCCCTGTGGACTATGATGTTTGCTGATGACATTGTGATCTGTAGCAATAGTAGGGAGCAGGTTGAGGAGACCCTGGAAAGATGGAGATATGCTCTAGACAGGAGAGAAATGAAGGTCAGTAGGAACAAGACAGAATACATGTGTGTAAATACTTGGGATCAATGGTACAGAGTAATGGAGATTGTGGAAAAGAAGTGAAAGAGTGCAGGCAGGGTGGAATGGGTGGAGAAGAGTGTCAGGAGTGATTTGTGACAGACTAATATCAGAAAGAATGAAATGGAAAGTCTACAGGATGGTAGTGAGACCAGCTATGTTATGTGGCTTGGAGACGGTGGCACTGACCAGAAAGCAGGAGACAGAGCTGGAGGTGGCAGAGTTAAAGATGCTAAGATTTGCATTGGATGTGACGAGGATGGATAGGATTAGAAACAAGTACATTAGAGGATCAGCTCAAGTTGGACGGTTGGGAGACAAAGCCAGGGAGACGAGATTGTGCTGGTTTGGACTTGTGCAGAGGAGAGATGCTGAGTATATTGGGAGAAGAATGCTGAGAATAGAGCTGCCAGGCAAGAGGAAAAGAGGAAGGTCTAAGCGAAGGTTTATGGATGTGGTGAGAGAGAACATGCAGGTGATGGGTGTAACAGAACAAGATAAAGAGAACATGAAGGAAGATGATCCGCTGTGGCGACCCCTAACGGGAGTAGCAGAAAGAAGAAGAAGAATAAAACACAGCATATTACAAAAAGAAATGCATTACTAAAAGTGTCTGAATAAACATGCATAAGGTATTAAATCATTCCTTGCAAAATGTATTTGAGCATTGAAGTCTAACATCTTTAAAACTTAAAAGTAATACCCAATTCATCTAAAAGAATGGAAAGAAAGGTAAATTAAGAAAAATGTGTTTTTGCCAGAATTATCTGTTCACTCTTTCAATTTTATCAGATGTTGTTACATTGTAGTTAAAGGATAATCATGCATTGCAGTTTACCTTTTAGCACAGAAGGACAATCTGCACACACAGCAGAACAATGCCCTCCTACTCAGAAATTATTCTGTAAAGTTTTTTGAGAGGTGATATTGGGTCAAGCGTAGGCTACAAAGGGACATTATGAAGCGTTTCTTCTTACTGATCTGCCATATTCTATTGAAAAGCATACATAACATAGTTACAGAAAGTCAACCAGCTACATGCAGTGGATTCAGAAAGTACTCAGACCTTCATTTTCTGCACACTTTATTGTGTTGTACATTTAATTTTAAATGGATAAAAAGCTTTAATTCAGCACAGTATACAAGCCCCTTTGGCAGCAATTACACCTTTGAGTGTTCTTCAGTGGGTGTCTACATGTTTTGCACACTCAAAGCTTGAGAGATGGTTTTATACTCTTGCCCCAATCTATGACTCGCCACAACTTTATTGTTGAGGTCTACAGAGAATTGCTTGGACTTCAAAGTTTGATTTTTGTCCTGATATACAAAGTGAATTGTGGGACCTTACATACACAAGTGTGTGCCTTTCTAAACTATAACCCATCAATTCAGCCTGCTGCAAATGGGCTCCACATGTCAAGGGAGTTTATAGCAAACAGGAGATACCTAAACCCGAATTTGGAGTGCCACAGCAAAGAGTTTGTGTACTTATATAAATGAAACTTTTTAATGTGTTTTCCCTTTATCGTTATGAGTTATTGTGAGTAGGTTGATGGACAAACGGCAAATTTGTTAGTTTAAAATTAAATCTAGAACACAATCATTTGTGAAAAATGTGAAGACATCTTAATACTTTCTGAATTCTGAATTGCATGCTTGCCCCTTTTTCTTGCAGCCAATAAAATGCTGCAGTATGATGAACTTAAAAATGAAATGACATATAATGTTAAAGAAGAAGGCATTTAAATACAGAATGAGGAAAAAACACTTCAATTTTCTGTTGGATTGTTTATACATAATCTGTGGAGTCTTTAAGTAAAAGAGAAGTGATAAGTTCAGCAAAACCAAACTGCACATAAACTAGTCTTGTAAGTCTATAATGAGGGGGGTGTCTGCCGAGCCATTGACAGCAATAAGGTCCCAACGAGGAGGGTACAGGACAGTGTTAAGGCCCAGAGGAAACCCCCGGCATTACTGACAGCTAGTGGTGTCCTGAAGATGTCAGATGCTTGGTACATCCTGTATATATGTTGCATGTAGACAGAACAGTAGAATGAACCAGGGGGAGAACATTCATTCCCCCCCTAGAATTTGAGTTGGGAGTCTGACAAACCAATGGTGCATTTGAACACCTGGTCCTATAAAATTGGTGGAGATGCATGAGATGGTGGTCCCTCGAATAAAGCTGGTAATGGAATAGTTTCCTTGAAGGCTCAGTTATTTACAGGTCACTGAAGATTGAGTGGTGAAGAGACATTAGAGGCCCCCAAAAGGAGTTCCAGTGAAGTGCAAAGTCAGGAGCAGTATGGGATGAACACTCACATACCATGAGAAAGAGAGACAAGGGTCTGTAAAGAGTAAAACAGACAAAGAAAGAGAAAAGAGGAGTACGCTTGGGGTGATACTGTGGTGGAGAAGAAGGAATGTGCAGTCCCACCGGAGAGACAGTGGGTTCAACAGCCATTTATGTAGGTACAATCAGTTATGCTATAGGTTTGTGTTTTTCTGATTTTCTGTACTGTGAGTTCTCCCTGTGACCGCCTCTCTTTTCTGCTTATTTTTGTAACTCAAGGCCCCAATTCTTCACGTTTTGCCTCTTTAGTGTTTGTCAAGATCAGGAGGCCTTCCACAGGGACCCGATCCTATCAAACCAACCTAAAAGAATAAGCACTAATAATTAACTTTAAAAGTGAGGAAGATTTGTATAGCACTGGCACCATAACTAGACACTCCAAAAGTCAATTCAGCAAGCACAAAAGACGTCCACATCGAAGGAAGAGAAACTCAGCACATTGCATGTGTTAGTGTTTACAAAAACAGAAAGTATTGATCAGGAGCCAGGCTTCCAAATCAGGGCACGGCAAGGATCTGCTTTCAGAGCATTGCTTTTTCTCTGCATTTAAATAAAAGACTTAGCCAAGGACATCATTAATAATCTGTACAAGTCTGCAGATGGCAGGCAGCTAAGAGGAGTAGCTGTTCTCCTATGGCAATGTCAACAAAACAAAGAAAATTAGTCCGGATCTAAGCATTGAGAAACACATGGAAAGCTAATGTTGATAAATGAATGTCTTGCATGTCATTTGGAAAACAAAACGAGAAAAGAAAATAAATATCATATGAACAGAAAGAAAGTTCAAAAAGCTGTTTATGAAGGTTTTAGAGTTTTTGCATGTGAAACGTTTACATTTGCGTAGTGTGGGAAAGAAATGTACAAGCAAACAATAAACTAAATGAATAAAACACAAACAGGAAAAATAAGACCTGTACAGAGAAATGTGGGTTGCCAGTTGCAAATTTTTAACATTGACCTATGAAGTTATCATTTATCATAATAAGCAACTGATTATTTTGGTAAACATGTGCTATCCATCAAAAGTCCATGGGTCCAATATGCTTCCAGAGAAATAAACAAAAATTAAAAGCAAACAGCTTTATTTGTGTATGCACACACCAAAAAAAGCCAATAATCACACCTGAATAAATGTTTTGATAAATTATGGAAAGGCAGCCCTAATCAATTCTGTTGCTTAGACAGCTCTGAGCTAGACCACACGGCCCCCTTTAAAATGCACTGCAAAGCTCACAAAGTCACAATTGAGCAGGCAACTCCAGAAAGCTCCACTTTTTCCATTAAAAAGTGAGGACAGCATTAGACACAAAGGCAGGAAACAGTTCTAAATACAGTAGGTTATCAGTCTGGCTCACTCAGACACACAGGCCAGATTAGAGCAGATAGACTCAACAGCATCAGACATAAAACAGAAATCTTCCCCGGCAGTGTCAGTGCAAAGAAGGAATCATTCTAGATGGACAGCCAGTAACTGAAGTGCCCACCCATATTCACACGCACACGTGCACCTGCACAAAGCCAGTTTAGAGTGACCATTTAACCTGATACTCGTTTTTAGGAAAACCTGTGCAGTTGCTTTGAAAGCCATTAAAATTAAGTGGGTTTCAATATATGTGAAATTAGTCCAACATGCATGCTTTTCCAATGTAGGAGTAAATTGAAATAACCACTGAAAGTCCATCTGGACACCCTAAGAGCATTCAAACACAAGCAGTCTCCAGAGTCAGAGCTGAACCCCACTCACTAGTCCTGTTATGCAGACATCTCACATTCATACACATGACAAACAGTTTAGCTTTCCCAGTTACCCTAACTGCTTTATGGAAACAGACACAGAAACACAGGGAAAATGTAATAATTTTTGTGTTTAAATTTCTGTCTTCAGCAATAACCCATGGGACAAGAAAGCAGATTACCAGCAACATTTTTAGAGCTTCACAGGAAGAATTCAACGATCGCTTTAGGTGGCTAATTAAATCTGCTGAGGCACGTAACTGTTACTTTCAAGGACTGACAGAAGCATGAATCAACACTTTGAAATATAAGCAATCAGTAAATGAGAATTTCAAGAGTGCAGCATATCCAACTCCCTGACCAGAAGCTGCTGCCCTGTTAAAAGGGTACTTAATTCATACAATAAATGAATCATTCTTAATGAAATAAAGTATATTACTGAAACAAGAAAATTACTGAAAGTGCCTGAACAAACATACATAAGTAGTTAAATCATTTCTTGCAAAATTCGGATGAGCTTTAACATGTAACATCTTTAAAACATAAAAGCAACACCTGATTCATCTCAAAGAATGGAATGAAAAAAAATTGAAAAGAAAACTGTTTTTGCCAAAATCGCCTCTTCACTGTTATAATTTTATCAGATGTCTTTACATTATAGTTAGGGGTGAATCATGTATTACGGTTAACTATTCAGCACAGGAGGACAATCTGCACACACAGCAGGACAACGCTCTCCTACGCACAAATGGTTTTGTAAATTTTTGGCAGAGGTGATACTGGGTCAAGTGTAGGCTACAAAGGGACATTATGAAGTCTTTTTGATTTGCCTTTTTATTTTGAAAATCATTCATATTTACAGGAAGTCAATCAGTTACATAATTTGTCCTTTTTCATTGCATTTCTGACATTTTGGCTTGGTACACCCCATTGAGCATTATTCCATTACAGGACTGCAGTCAATTCATCCTGCTTGCCTTTGGGACATACATGCAAAAAAGTCATGTTGAAACTGGAAGAAATGATAAACCCCACATAAACAATGACATTTTAACCTAGAGATACTAAGCTGTGAGGAACTTTTTCTAAATACTAAAGCCAGCATCACATTACATTTCTTCTAGTCGAAGACTTGTTGACTGTAGTTGCTAACCTCATCACCCGAGTATGTCAGATTACAATTAGAAATTGTAAGCTATGTCAAATTAGACAACTTTAGGACACCTTATAGCACAGTTTCACATTTCCAAAGTTTTGCAAACTCGTTTCTTTTTCTGACAGTCAATAACGTGCTGCCTGGCGGAGCTGGTGTGAATGTAAAGGCTTTACGGGTATGGAGAGTTCAGCCACAATCTCAAATCTCTTTTTGCTTCTTTCCATTCTGCCTTAGAACGTTTAACACAAAACATCATATAGACATGGTTCTCTTCTTTTTGCAACATATTCCTTATTCCTTGTAGCTATATGTAACAGTCCAGCTGCCTTTCCTTGTGCTACATTATGTGCATTGTGCTCATTGGCTGTTACACAGAGCCTGTTGTAACGACTAAAGCCAAAATCAAACCTGTCACAGGCTGGTTAGACTGTGTTCCTGGGAATATCATACTATTTAAGTGGCTTTTACAGGAGCTGTCCCAGACTCGCTAAGATTATATTCATGAAGTCTGCCAATGCAAATCGCCAGAAAAAATCCAGAAAGTATGATAGGGCAATTAAGAAAGTGTGACACCTCTATTAACATTAACTCTTTTAAATTTATCACAATCCTGAAAAGTAATGTCTAATGGTACAAAGGGTTCTCTAAGAGTGTGTGGAGGCCTGCACAACATAAAGAGTCTGAAAGTCATCTAATGAGCATCATACAACAATATATTGTGATGGATTGCCACACCAAGCATGTCAAGATCAATTGTAAATTTAATTTATTTTAATATAGTATTTTTGACATTTGGGTGTCTTGAATAACTGTTTATTATTTACTGCTTGTTGGCACAATTTTGATGACATTACTGTGTACATCCCACTTTTAGTAAATGTTCATATTCCTCTTGCCATTGTGCCTTTGCTTATACCTGTATGTCAATTGGTGATGTGCCATATTATTTAAGAGTGAGAGGAATGGTAACTCCTCTTAAATTCTTTACACATAAAATAGAGACTCTCCAAATCATTACGTATTTAAACAAATCATTGCATTCTGATCATAAATGTATGCATCTTTGACTTTAAATTGTCGTTTTGTCTGCTCAATCAATTGACATTTGTCTACCCTCAGTTATACATGGAATGTTTGATGATCATAAAATAAAATGAACCACCACCTTTGTCAAAAGCATCCTTGCTTCTTACAGTAGGGATTGTTTCTTGGCTTGTGTTCAGTACTTCCAGGATAGGCTCGAGCCCCCACAATTCTGAAGGGGATGAACTGATGCACATAACTCTGCAAGCCTTCTGCCATCCCATCTATTCTAGTCTGTTTTCAACATATCTCAATCAAATTCATTTTTATTGAGGAGAAAAAAATTGAAAGTCCCAAAAATAAACTGCAAGTGCAACAAGGGAAATTCTGCCTTAGTGTACTTATGTTAAATTCAAGTTTAATACTGAATACCTGTTCACAATTCTCAATTGTTTAAAAAAAAAAAGTTTACAATATTTAGAAAAAATATGCAGTCTACTTTGCCATAGGAACAAAGAGTAGCCCCCTTCCATTTTAACATCATCTGTCATATTGCCTTTTCTTGCACTTAAAACAAAACCGATACTCATCTAAAACAGAGGGGGTTTGTTATAAACAATCATCATCATTATTTAGATGATGTAATACAATGTAAGTAATTAATATATTAAAAAGCTTGTATCTGTAGCCGGTTATACTTCCTTAGAAGGCTGGCGTCCTTCAACATCTGCAATAAGATACTGCAGATGTTCTATCAGACGGTTGTGGTAAGCGCCCTCTTCTACGCAGTGGTGTGCTGGGGAGGCAGCATTAAGAAGAAAGACGCCTCACGCCTGGACAAACTGGTGAGGAAGGCAGGCTCTATTGTTGGCATGGAGCTGGACAGTTTGACATCTGTGGCAGAGCGACGAGTGCTCAGCAGGCTCCTATCAATTATGGAAAATCCACTGCATCCACTAAACAGTATCATCTCCAAACAGAGGAGCAGCTTCAGCGACAGACTGCTGTCACTGTCCTGCTCCACTGACAGACTGAGAAGATCGTTCCTCCCCCAAACTATGCGACTCTTCAATTCCACCCGGGGGTGTAAACATTAACATTATACAAAGTTATTGTCTGTTTTTACCTGCATTATTATCAATCTTTAATTTAATACTGTTTTTTGTATCAGTAAGGTGCTGCTGGAGTATGTGAATTTCCCCTTGGGATTAATAAAGTATCTATCTATCTATCTATCTATCTATCTATCTATCTATCTATCTATCTATCTATCTATCTATCTATCTATCTATCTATCTATCCAAAATAATAATAACAAAGAGATGTAGAGCAACAGAAATGGAATAGATAAAGTACAAGATTTTTTTTGTTTTATTTTTAAACATGAGAAATAAATCTTGGCTTAGTAGGGTTTGGCAGGTGATGACATGGCTGGGTGGTGTGTCACTTATGTATGTTTATGTGGGTCTGCGTATCTGTGCCTTCAGAGTAACAGGGTACTCCGGCCATGTCATGTTGATTGAAATGAAGTGAAATTATGCACAAAACACTTGGGTAAAGATAAACATGTTTTAAAGAAAACATTTTAACAATGAAACAAAATGTTTTAAGTCAGATTTGTTAAATTATTGTTCAAGGGTTCATATTACTTTCAAGCAAATAGATGATCTTTTAAGAGTGCCCAGAAAGTGTTTGCTATCTGAGCAACATTTTAAATTATATGATGAGCAACTGCTTCATTTTTATGTTTCTTTAAGTTTAGAATTTATTATTTGGCTAAAATATGAGAATCTCCAGCCATATTTTAAAGTAAATGATCACCACATAGACATGATGAAACAAGGCAAATGAGCTCAATGACTTCAAACTGTCCTCAACTGACTTAGATAAATAGGCCACAATGCGGTCACAAAAAGTGCAGTTTAATCAAAACTACAGGCTTCATGGTGGTTATTATTGTAAACTGTAATTAAGTGCGACAGACAGAAACTGTCAAGAGAATGCAAATATGAACATAATTTTGTAAAAATATGAAAACCAGAATAATAATTATTAGGGCCGCTACTCATTTTACATTTTGCACAAGAGTATACAGTCCCCTCTGTTGTTTAGAGAGCATTAGAACATTAGGATTAACAAAACACCATACTCTTATAGAAGGAAACAAAGGTTAACACATACTATGAAAAACATTTCCTACAATGAACATATTTTTTGTCATTTTTTAATTTTGTATACCAAAATATACTGTATGAAATAATAAGTCCTGCTTTATTGTTAATGCTTCAAATGTTGCTGACCAGATAAGTGTATTGACAGTTGAAGTATAATCCTATCAAAGATTCTAAAAATAATACATTATCTTTTAAAATTATCCAAACTATTTTTATGATTCATCCTGGTCACACATTTCAAAAGGCACCAAAATGGCACCAGAAATGAATGCCACACCTGTACACCCTAAAAGTCTGAAACAAAACTGTAGGCCTCCCCATTCCAAGCTAGCCTAGCCCTAGCCCCTAATTCAACAAGTAGACTTACAGCGTATACAGGCCCAATATTGTGGAAATAGCTTTAAAAAAAAAATCCACCTCTGGCCCACAAAAGCAAAAAAGCATTACTTTAATAATTAAAGACTTATTCAGAATTCAAACATTTTTCAAGTGAAAGCAAAAACAGAAATGAAGAAAAAGGAAACAAAAACATGTGCCTAAGAGGTAAATTTGAAAAATTAACAAATACATTCCAAAATCCCATAAAATACACCTTTGAATGTGTACAAAATTCTAATAACAAGAGCAAACCTGACTGTTTCTTCAAACACAATCACTTTTTGAATCACATACTAAAGAGAACACTGTGAATGTTCTCTTCAGTTAATGAAATGAGTATTTGTAGATTGATCTGATTGAACCTTTGATTTCATGGGTGTAGCTATAATATTTCTAAGTAACTGTGACTTGTGTTGTATCTTGATGATGTAATCATTGGGGAACAATTAAAAAATGCATTATGACAGATGCAGTGTCTTTGTTTTCAGCTTAAATCTAAATTTGATTTGTCACATACACATTATATATATAATACAATGTGTAGTGAAATGCTTATTTTACAGAAGCCCAAGAAAAAAAGATATATGTAAATAAATGCTTTAAATATTATAACAAACAAACAACAACCCCCAGACAGAAATAAGAAACATCAGGCTTGAATAACACAGCTACTGCTGTCAGTCACAGGCTTGTAGGTGGGAGTGAGACATGGTCAGACCTGCTCAGTGACCCTTTTATAAATAAATAAATGAGAGTTTTACTTAGAGTACTTAGGGAAGGTAAACCAAGAGAGTGTTAAGACTTTGCTTGTTAAGATTTTTATTTTGCATATTTGGGCTGTGGAATCTTCACTTCCCACTGATTCATCGGTACAAGAAAACACCCACATATGATATACAATTCAGCTCTTCCTGATATCTTGTATGCAAATTCTCAAGCTTCTTTGGGGTTTATCTTAATTTATGGCCCTCTACACCAGACAATCCACATGTTTAGGCCATTTTAGGCCATGGTTTGATCATATTTTGTGCAGGAAATTACACCTTTATGATAAAGAGTACACTAATAGCTGTCTTCAGCCAAAATGTTCAGAATAATTTGAAGTTGTGCATGCCACATCACCTAACCCCAGGGTTTTACCTCCTAATGGGATAGAAGGCGTCAAAGTTACTCAGAAAACTTTGAAAAGTGGGTATTGATAAAATAGGCATTTGGAACGTCATTTTATGTTATTTCCGGGTTACTGATCACAAATATAATATTTATACTGGTGGCTCTAAGAGCCACTCCCAGAAGGTTAAAAATGAAATTTCAAACAAAAGCATGTAGGGTATCATATTTGACTATTTCAAGGCCAGCAATCACAATTATGATGAAATTTTTGCTCCTTTACTATGGATCTAACCCTCAGTGAATCTCCATTAGAGGGTGACAGGCTACAAATTTCTGTTATAATCAGGAATATTTAGACTTTTAAACATTTAAATCAAAGAACACATTTTAATATTTGAAATATTTGATGTAATTATTCTTGTTTATTATGCACTTTTTCCTCATAAAGTAAACCATTACATTCCTTATGAACACCCTCAATTAGGGCGGATTATACTAATTCAGATTTTTTGGTTTTCTTTTCATTATCTAGAACTCTCACCTATCCCCAACAACAACTTAAGTATCACTCCTTGCATATATTATTTATCTCCCAATATATTTTCCAAACCACCAATATGTGTTCCTGCTAAACGCTGGTTCATAACAGCAGACTTATTTAACACAAGAAGGAACAACAGTGATGTACACTGCACAACTTGTGTGCCATATTATTCTGTTGAACTGGAAGAATCAAAATTCACCTACTATAGTACATTGGAAACATGATGTTCTATATCACATCAATACTGAACTAGGTAATAGATAAGTAGAACACAGATGTGCCCACCAAATAGACAAGGGCAGGAAGGGCAATGGCAGCCTGAAGGGTCTTTTGTATATGTATCGTATGGTTGTCCGAGGGAATGACAGTCTCGACAATATAAATGTTGGGACGCAAACCTGGCCATTCCCATTTACTTCAAACAAAAACAAATGTTCAATGGCATCAAAAATAGAACAAATAGCAGCCTCCTATTAACACAGGGAACACTAATTCTTGAAGTAGCTAAAATTCATAAAGGAGCTCTGTCTTTCAAGTTTCTTGGTCATGAAGTGATGCCTCCTTCCTGGAGGTTTTGTTTTTATAACCCAGGGACCAGAAGTGGAGGAGACAGTTGCCCTTACTGGGTGGTTTCTTAGTACTGTGGAGGAAAAGGAAGTAAATACAGTTAGCGGCATTGCCCTCTCTCTGTCTGGGGTGAAACTACATACCTTGGATGGGCCTGGAGGAAGGCACTCAGATGCGCAAGAGTGACAATTGTGAAAGCATTGGGTGAAGGAAATAGAAGGGTAAGGGTGTGTCACTTGTGACTATATGCTTCATATTAAATATGTAATCCCATTAACCACCAGGAGAAGTTCAGGAATATATTCATATTATTAAACATTTTAAACAGATCCGTTTACAGTAGTCATCAGTTTGTTAATTAATATTCAAACAAAGATTATATATGACCCATACAAGAACAAGTACATTTAAACTGTTTAAAACTAATTACCCTTGGTATTAGTGAGATTGGACCTCGGTTTGCTAATCATTTCGTTTTTTCAAATAGGGACTTGTTTTGTCTTATATGGTCATCCTCATGTTTTCTGTATAGTTCTGCCTCCTAGTTTCCATTTCCTTACAAGCTCTTTATGTTGATAGGACTTTGCTGTTTCATTACCTCTTTTTACTGATGTGACGTGACCAAGCCTCTCTGATTCAAAACTAAAGCACTAATTAAGAAGTTAGTGGATTTCCATTACCTTTCTTTTAAATTACTGTAAAAGCAATATTCAAGGTTTCCAAAACTACAGATAATAATTACATTAAGTGATTTCAGTAATTTATTGTTTAAACTACAAGAAATGTTGCATGTAATTATTTTTACTTAAGGAGGCCCCAGTGAGCACAACGCAAGAAAAATGAATGACAAAACAAAATAACATAAAGAAAAGTGTACCAGAAATGAGAACAGACAAAAAATGAAAATGCAAAGTGAATATATTAATAATGAATAATATGTATTTTATTTGATCGATTCCTTAAACTGCCATCTGCCTGATGGCTGTCAAAACTGATAAACATGGTTAAAGATAATACTGTCTATCAAATTGTACTTTTTTCAGAAATTGACTTTGCAAACTAAAGCAGGAAGGAAAAGATGTATACTCGAATCAGAAATGAAAAAGAGTGGAGAAAATCAAAAATGCATCATTAAAATAAGATGATGAGAAAGAAAATGAGACAAGGCAATGGCAAAAGAAGCATGACAAGGTGCAAATAATAAGTTCAAGCTGACTTAGGAGCCTTCTATCACCCTTAAACATATGAAAATATGCACTACTCAGCATAGCACTTACCAGTTTTGACATTGGCTAGTTATTATTTTTACAGTCCATCTTCTGATTTCAAAATGACTGCTGCTCTCTATATAGTCAGTACACCTTGTCTTTAACTATTTTTGTAACAAAATTGGGGTAAGAACTTCTGTCATATGGAAATCCATCCAGCATTCACCTTGGAAATGCTAAACAAACTAAAACTAGCTGCATGTGGTATTCAGGACAAAAAGACTCCCTAGCAGTTTTACTCTATTTATGAACTTGGAGAGGCGTCAGCTAACTCTTAAGAATTTTCCAGGGCAAAGTTATATGGACCCACCCGTACTTGATGCCCCACTGGCTTTCATAAGAAAGACACTGGCGATACCGTATCTTAGCTGTATCGCTAGCATATGAAAGGTGCAAGCATGAAAAAATTTAAAAGTGCATGCATGTGACGTGCATAGTGGCTGTGATTGTGTCCGATCACTCTGAGCAATCCTTTTTTTGTGATTAGTCAGTTTCACTTTTGTAACATGATGGAAAGAGGAAGCGTAAGTGTGAGATACATAAGGGGAAGTAAAGGTGTAGGAGCCATAGTGAGCGTTCCCTTCAAAGACAGGAATTATAAAAGCAGACATGGCACCTCAAAATGACAATGTCTGAGAGGCAGGCTTTATGGGAACGCGGCCAACAGATGCAACACCAGTCAAGAGAGGAAAGGACCTGATTTTTTTCAAAAAGACAAAGGAATAATCTTAAAATCAGGAACTTTAAGGGCTTGCTATTGTGTGTCTATTACTCACTTATTGCTATATAACACTAACAATGCCCATTAATGTCATGTTACATATCAGTAAGTAACTCATAGATGCACCATTGATAACCCCATTGTAGTATTGTCATTGGTTATTTGTAAGTCGTTCAAACTAAGAAAAGTGTTTACTAAAGTCTTTTTACATAGTAACTTGCTAACAGATGCATGCAGGTAATCTCAATTCTAAACTGTTACTAATAAAGCTGCAGATCTTAAAAGTTTTTATTTACAAAAATGATGTGCACTATGTACTGATAAACTCTTCATGGTTTGCAGTTCACTGTATGTACATTTCATATCATTTTTGTTTTCAGTGTCTGTACTGAATTGAATAGGATGGGTTTAAAAGTAGGGTGGATGCAGAATATTTTTTGCTCTGTATTAATATTTTTCATTCATTCAGTTTCTGAACTTGCTTATTCCCATACTGGGAAATTATAAAACAAAGCAATATTAAAGTAAACCTTTTGAATATGTTCAGCTCTCCAAAAGAATAAATTCTGTGTGAGATCTTCCCCATAACACATCATGCTACACACATCAATAAACCAGTCCAATAGTGCCTCATTCAGGCATTCAACAGTTCAACATCTTCATGTAGGATACTTAGCCATTAGAAGACTGAAGGTGAGGCATGGAATGATTAGAGGGCGTTAACTGACTAAAATGTGTCAGAAATAAAAGAAACATCATAATTATCTTCTAATCTTTCCAAACTAAATTCCTGTAATTCGCCCACTTGCACAGCAGAAAGTTCTCTTTAAGAAGGCATGAGATAATTTAATATGAGCTGAGTAACAATGAAAGTTATTTTTGTGCAATCCTTAAAGGTCAGACAGTTTTTAAGATGGATTGTAATGACAAACAAGTTGTCCTAAATAAAGCATGCCTTTTATTGTGGTTTATAAAAGTATGATTACATTGATCAGAACTAAAAATCCATCCAAAGCAATTACTAGTATGGTGTGCAGGTAGTCACGTACTATACTGATTTTCTGCACATACTTACAAATTTAGAGCACTGTGTGTTTGAATCCATCCTCCCTTCCCATAATCTGACTTTACTTTGCTCCTCTTTTATTGGTCACATGCAAGCCTACATGCATGTTTGAATTTTATCATTATCAACAAAATGGTATAAAGGAATATTTATGAAGAATTCTCCTTTTTTGGTAGTGCTTTAAGTTGGTGTTATTAGAACATTAAAACAATTGTGACTGCAACAAGCCATTCTACACAATAAGACTGTCAATCATGTTCACCTGCACTGTAAAAAAAAATAACATAAAGTCATGATTTGAAGGTTCCTAAAATCGTACTCTCTACACATAGTATTGTATCCCATGTGTCTATGGTTCTTTGTGTGAAGAACATCTTTTTTCCAATAATGCAAAATTTGCACTTCACAAATTTCCACCCCTGTCCCTGTATTATTGATCAAGAAATTTTTTTTCATTAAGAATTGGAGTCCACTGTACTGATTCCCTTCATAATTTTAAACACTCCAGTCATGTCACCTTTTAATCTTCATTTGCTTAAACTCAAATGGTTCAATTCTTTTAATTTCTCCTCACAATTCATATCTGTCAGTCCCAAAATCAGCCTCTCCTCTGCACATTTTCTAGTGCTGCCATATCTTTTGTGTAATATGGAGACCAAAACGATACACAGTACTTGAGGTGAATACACACTGGTATGTTAGTTAACTAAAACCAAACCTCCCTTGACTTGTTCTGCACACATCATCATATATAACTTAACATTTTATTATTCTTCCTGCTTCTGAACACTTTTTTTGCTATAGATAATGATGAGTCTGCTGTGACTTCCAAACACTTCTCATAAGGGGTACTTTTCAAATTTCAAAACTCCCATTGTGTATTCAAAACTAGAATTTTTCCACCTACTTGTAATATCTTGCATTTACTTACATTAAATTTTATCTGCAACAATTATGCTAATGGTGCATTACCTACCATTTCATCTAGTTGACATCATTTGCAAACTTAACCTGTAGTTTATTCTCTTGTAAAGCAGTGGCCCCAACACTGATCCCTGAGAGACACCACTTTCAACATCAGCTAATTCTGAAAAACTTTCTCTTATCATAACCCTTTGCTTCCTGTGTTTCAGTAAATTTGGTACAAACATTCACATTGTACCCTAAATTCCCAATTTTTTTAGTTTGACCACTAGCCTTTCATATGTTACAAAATCCCTCAAGTTAAATAATATTATATGCATCTCTCTTATCAGGTGCTTCTGTTGCTTCCTCATAGAATTTCAGCACACAACTGAAACACAACATTCCCTGCCTCAAGCCATACTGACTATTTGCTAATACACTTGTTTTTGACATGTGCTGCTCAGTCATTTTTTTTAATAATTGCTTCCATTAATTTACGTGTAATATACATCAAGATTAATGACCCATAGTTACTTGAATCAACCTTTTGATACAATGGGATAATTTTTGTAGCTTACAGTCTTTAGGAATTATTCCAGTGTGCAAAGATTTTCAAAAATTTGCATCAAGGGTTTATATGTACAGCATATTCACTAACATCCTTAAGCACTCAAGGAGAAGGTATCTGGTCCTGGTGATTGGTTAGATTTCAGGATATTTCATCTAAGCAGTACCTCCCACTCTGTTACTTTTTTATGGTCATCGGCTTCTTCACATGTATAAACTTCAGAAAAATGTAAGCTTACTTTATTTGCTATTTCACTATCTATATATTCTAACTCACCCTTACCATTCCAAATACTCACGCACAACTCTTCTTTTACTACTAAAATATTGGATGAATCTCCTTAGGTCATCCTTCAGTTTAAACGGTTGTGTTTTCCTTTGAAATGTATCTTTAAAGCTCATTATTTGCTATAAATGCTAAAAACTTAAACTTAACTATTTTAGTTTTTGAATATGTGTTATGGCAAATTATTATAAATTATATATGGTCACTGGATCCTAATGGTTCAATCAATCCATTCCCTGCACCCTCTCGATTATTACACAATACTACATCTAAACAAGATTTCTCCCACATTGGTGCTTTAACAAACTGTGATAAAAACTAGTTATTGATTACACCCAAAAACTCCTGTTGTTCTGCTCCACCTGTATCATCCTTATATATAAGAGAAAGAAAATTACTTGAAAATTGTGGAGTTTGTGTTTCAGAGATACAGGATGTTGTATAGAGTGTAACAGAAATCAGGTCTGCACCTGCTGTTATTTTCTATCTACATGCTCCTGTTAGGCCACATTATTTCAAAACACCATGTGAACTACCACAGTTATGCGGGTGAGGAGCAGCTTTACTTATCTATAGCACCTGATGATCCAGAAGCTCTAAAGCCTCTAATCCGATGTCTTATGAGAATTGCAGAATGTCTTACTATTAATGTCCTTAAAAACTGATATTTTAGCTATTCACAGCAATAAAATAGTATGTTAAGAGAAGTAAACATGATCATGTGGTTTTACAAATCAAGCCAGAAGTAAAGAATCTAACTGTTTTTATCGAGACAGACCTCAACTTTAAATCCATCATTAACCATATTACTAAGACTGTGTTTTTCATTTAACAAATATTGCAAGAGTTTGGTCTCTTAAAGCATCTCAAGATGCTGAAAAATTAATAAATGACTATTATTAGTATGCTATAATGCACTTCTAACAGGATAACCTAGGAAAGACAAATCAGCTGCAGCTAGATCAGAATGCAATAGCAAGAATATTAACCCAAACAACAAGAATATTAATCAAAATAAAAATCTGAGCACATTTCATTGGCCTTTGTGACATTACACCAGCTTTCTGTATCTGCATCCCCTAAATTCCTAATTGTAATCCTATATACTCTAACACTGTTTTGCTTAGTATTTTGAGGCAGACTTTTCTTCTTATACACCAAAAATCTGGAATGTTTTACTGATAGAGATATGATGGCCCGTACTTTTGAATAGTTCAGAAAATTCTATAAACCCACTTCTTTAATTTAGCTTTTTCATAATTGTTTTTTTGTTGCAGTTGTAATAGGTAGTGAAATATCATATACTCATAAAATTTTCACTTGTCACTAATAACTATTTTTCTCAGTTTTCTGAGGTGGCCTCCTGTGCCAATGCCAGCTGATGAAAGAACTCTTCAGCCACCTTTGAGTTCAGCAGGGATGTGAATGAATCAACCGTTTATGAGACCTGGGCATCAAATCATAACAATAGCAAATAACTTTATCATATTTTGGTAGAATGACCTGGGGTTTTAGTGGCTAGACAGTGTTTTGGCTTTAGAGTGCCTAGAGGTTAATTTTCAGCAGTCTGTAAAATCTAAGCTTCCCCTTGGGACGAATAAAGTACTATCTAAGGTATCGATCTATCTATCTGGAGTTTTGTTTTCCTTTTCGTCCTGGACATCTGATCATACCATTAGACTTTTACCATTATGCCTGTTAAAGAATTAAAAACTAAGTAGAGTTTATAGTAATTTAAGTTAATCATAGTGGAGATTGTTTCATTTTTTTCATTCATTGTCTGTTTTATTTACTTATACATGCTTTTTGTACTGTAATTGCATTTTTTCATTTACTTGTGAAGCACTGTTGAGCTACAATTTTATATGAAAATTTCCTATATAATAAATGTAGTTGTAAATGCTGTAGTTGTATAATGACTCACTGAAAATGTCTCCAAATCATTAATGCATAACAGACAAGCACAGTTATGACAATTACACTTCTATAATTTTTAAATACCTCCAAATTAAAAGAATGTAAGTATGTGCATGTGTGTTTTTTTGGAACCTGCTTTGTACTCAAACAACTGTATTGAGCTGTAACACCCATAAAACTGAACTGGAGTAAGAAGGTTTCCAAATAAATTAATGGACAGATTTTATACAAACAAAATCCCCTAGCACTTAACAGGTATAGCAAAAGTGAATTGTTCAGAGGGCTGGTATCCCACATATTGATTCAGTGTTGTGGATTAAGCGTTTCTCTTGGACTTTATGCTGAAACTCTGCATTGTGTTCTCATTAATGACCATCTATCTTTCTATCCATTTATTTGAACCTACCCTTTCCATTATGGGTTTCTGGTGGCTATAGTCTGTCTGTTCAGAACTGGTTGAAGAATAGATGCCTACTCTGTATCAGATTCCAGTCCACCATAGGACATACTCATGTACACATTTCCATTTGGTCAATTAAGTCAGGTCAAGTCAGATTGGGGTGCAGGGACTGGTACAGTGCATTGCCGCACCCACCACATGATAAAACAGCTCAGTATCCTGATTGGCAACCGCCCTGGCAGACACGCAGTCCAGTCCCACCCTCTGGAAATGACCCTCTATCTGCCGCAGCCCGGTGTTACGTGAGCATTCCCATTGTCTGGTCCAGCCACTCTGTTCCTCAACAATGAGGATACTGTGAGTCGGATCACCCTTGGGGAATCGTGCCACATGACTATAGTGCCATAACTGATGCTCCCTCACAATGCAGGTAATGTGCCTCATTCGGGACTCCATAAGCAACCACTCATTCAACACAATGTCAAACCAGCAGTATCCAAGGATTCTCCGAAGAGACACAGTACCGAAGGAGTCCAGTCTTTGTCTCAGGTCACTGGATAGCATCCATGTCTCACAACCATATATCAAGACAGGAAGCACCAGGACTCTAAAGACTTGGACCTTCATCCTTTTGCACAAATATGAGGAGTGCAACACACCCCTTTCTAGCGGCCTCGTGACACCCCGAACCCCCCCCCCCCCATTGTTCTGCGAATCTGTGTATTAACTTCATAGGAAGAGTCACCAGAGACATGAATGTCACTGCCAAGGTAAGTAAACCTCTCAACAAGGTCAACACTCTCTCAGCAGACAGACACACTGCTGATGGCTGTGCCCAAGATGTCAATAAAGACCTAGATCTTGGTTTTTATCCAGGACACTCGCAAGCCCAGACACTAAGACTCCTTGCTCAGTCTCTGAAGAGCCTCCATTGACTCCATGAAGATCACAGCATTGTCAGCAAAGTCAAGATCAGTGAATCTTTCTTCACCAACGGATGCCCCACAGCCACAGGACTTCACATCCTTGCCCAATACCCAGTTCATGCAAGCATTGAACAGAGTAGGAGCAAGAACACACCCCTGATGAACCCCAGAATCAACGGGGAAAAACACAGAGGTCCTGCCTCCACTCTGCGCAGCACTCACTTTACCAGTGTACAGGCCGGCCATAATTTCCAACAACCTTGACTGTCATGATATCTAGCAACCTTTAGTGTCAGGAGGTAAATCAACAATCACATTTTTAGGCTTTTAAAGAATGCTAAAGTCTTTGGAGAAAATTTAAATTAATGGTGGCAGAGTGGAGGTAATGGGAAAACTCCATGCAGGAAGTGATTGACCAGGTTTGGTATCAAACTTAGGCCCCTGGTAGCCACAGCACTGTCTTCTGCCATTGTGTGCACTGCTCCACTTTCCCATGTGTCTTTAGTTATTTTGTCTTTCATGTCTTTGGACAACCTTTCCCATTTAAAGTTATGGCTATTAAAGGCATAGTTTTGCCACAGCCTGAAAGAGTTTTTTTTTTACCTAAAGTGTTCATTGAAACAGTATTATGAAATTAAAGTGTAAACCAAAGTGACAAATAGAAGAATCAGTCCCAATATTCCCAATGGGGCAGACTGTAATTGAAACTATTGTACTAAAAGTAAAAGCAGTAAGAATAAAGTGAAAATACAATCTTCTGCTGAAGTGGACAAGTCTACTTTTATTACCATGGGTGATCAAGAACTGAAATACAGTAGTAAGGCTGTAGTCTTTCTCTAAGCAGAAACAAACCTGCTTTACTGTATATGACTACATAAACATTTATTATTTATTTATTGATTGATTGATTGATTGATTGATTGATTGATTGATTGATTTGTTCATTTTAATAAATAATAAGACCAGCTTATTCTAGTACAAGTTTCAGGGGAGTAGACAGTGTGGTGTAGTTGTTAAGGCTTTGGACATCAAAACCTGAGATTTTGGGTTCAAATCCTGCTACTGATGCTGTGTGACCATGAGCAAGTCACCTGACCTGCCTGTGCTCCAATTGGAAAACCAAAAGAAATGTGGCATGAAAGGTATATAATTTAACATATCACCAAATATTTCTCTGTATTTTAGAATAATTTTCCTTTAGGACATATGATTTTAGTTAATATTTAAAAGATATGTTAAAGTTAAGTAAAGGATTTTGTTCTTATTTTTTTGTTCTTACCTTCCCATAGGTTTAATTTTGTTTTGACTTTAGTCTTTGTATTTTTTGTCATCTACTTCTTTCTTTGTTTTATATTTTTCTAATAAACCAGTCATCAGGTTAATCATTTGGCTGTCTTTTATTTGTCTAGTTTTGTTTAAGCTTTTCTGGATCTCTTCTTGTTCTGTAATGCTCCTCACACTTTAAAGAGTTAATGTATTATTTGGTAATGTCAGCCTTTTTCTCTTTAAATTATTCAAGAATTTGCACATAAGCATTCTGAAAGTTCAGCAGGCAGTCCAGTTATGCAATAATTTTGACTTGGCATATGCAGGGTGGTGTTTAATGTTTTGGAGGTATCAGGTATCTGCTTATCCTTGAATGACATGAATATTGAGTAGTATTTGGCAGAGATTAAAAGTTTATAATAAAAATCTAGTTGTAGTTGCTAATGAGTGAGCATTTCAATGCAAATACTTGGGATGGCATGATGTTCTGTACCAGAGGTGTCAAACTGAGATGCTGGGGAGTCACAGTGGCTGCATGTTTTCCTTCCAGCCATTTTCATAAGTAGTGACCAGTTACTGTTGCTGATAGAACAGACTTGTTTTGTTTTAAAGGACTTATACCAAGCAGACGTCAGATGACCACCTAATGTGCACGACCTTATGGGCATTTATGTGTCTTTCATACAACATCTGTTTCAAATTAAACATGTTAAAAGAACAAGTGAAGGTCTAAGAAATACTGCATTAATCAGTTCTGGTTCACAAAGCATTGAAAAAAGCAACAATTATGCAAATGTATGGCATGCAAGAATGATAGCACTAATACTAAGATTGGTATGTTTAAACATTTTTGTGCAAATTTCTTCCCTTCTATCTATATGTCTTTACTGTGGTTTAGAGACTCAAGTTTATTTAGGTGTTGAGAACTGGTGAGGTGTTTATTTAGGTTTTGACAAACTTGAGAATCTTTTTAGGTTTTACTGTGACACCATTTTGTTTTTCAATAGGCACTGCCATTCTGGACAATTGTATCAGTGTTTTCCATGGGAATCTTACCCAGATTTCTCCGGAGTGCACTCACTTGTGATGTGATCAAGGTATGGATATATATATGTTGAGCTAAATAGTTCCTGGGTATCCAAGTTTGATGGATTTAATTTGCTACACTAAATGCCTTTATTTTTGATATCCTGGTTGACAAATTTTTGCTCTTCTTCCTGTTTTTATCCCTCTTACTATTTTCTACAAGTCAGTATAACTAACAAGCCATAAAATTAAATCAATTTCAGTGAGTGAAAATGGTGGCCTTCTAGGAAATACAATGTGAAACCCTTTAGTTTACTCATCTTATGTTGGCTTCTACTTTGCACATCTTTATTGTTTGGTTGCTGGTTTAGGTCAAAAATAAACAATGATGCATTATGAATTATGAAAGTCAATTAAAACCACAGGAAAAGAAGTCTGTTTAATTAGCAATGGTATTTGGTGACTAATTAAGAAAGTGGCTGGAATGAAAACGTACAACAGATTTTGCCCGTCTAAGGTCCAAGGTTGACAGCCCTGTTCTCCACCCATAACTGCTTCATATTGTCTTTTGGTTTTATCTTTAATTTTCAAATTTGCTTCAAAAATAGAACTGTGAATCAGAGGCCATTCCTTTAAAAGGTGCATTCACAACAGTTAATGACACTGGCCACACTTACAACACAATCCTATGACTTCATTATATCCTCATTCCCCTAGACACTTCATCCTTTCATTTCATAGTGTGCTTAATTCTAATTCATGGGCACAAGTATGCAGAGCTCCAATCCATTTCAGGGCACACTCAAGCAAATAATGATACTTGATCATTTGTGCTCAATTTAGAGCAGGGGTGTCCAACTCTGGTCCCGGTGGGCCGCAATGGCTACAGGTTTTCATTCAAACCATCTTCTTAATTAGTGAGCCGTTTTTGCTGCTGATTAACTTGTTTTGCCTTAGTTTTAATTGACATCCCTCAGACCTCTTAGGTATTTCTTTTTCCTTAATGAGCAGCCAAACAATAATGAGACACAAAACAAGCCGCCACATGACCAGCTAACCTGAAAATAAAGAAAAGTGAAGATCTTGATCATGTTGATCTGCTCAGGTCACCAAAACATCTTGACGGTGGTCTTACAAAAACAAAATCAATACTCTGCTGTGGTAGAATGAGAGCAGCAACAAGTCATGACATTCAATAATGGCTTTAATTAACAGCAAGAAATGGCTTCTTATTAAGAAAATGTGAAATTGGCTGGAGTTTGACATTCAAATTTATCTGGTCATTTGTTGGCTTGTTTCATATCTCATTTCTGTTTGGCTCCCATTTAATGAAAAAACAAATCAATTAAGATGACTGAATCCTTAAAAACAGAGCTAACAAAATAAATTAAAAGAAGTTAATTAGCAGTGAAAACTGCTCGCTGATTAGGAAAAGGGTTAGAATGAAAACCTGCAGCCACTGTGGCCCACCAGGACCGGAGTTGGACACCCCTGATTTAGAGTCATCGTTTATGGTAGGTTACATGTCTTTAGGATATAGGAGAAAAGAACTCATGGAATGCATTGAAAAACAGAAAGAACATCTGAACTCTATCTTGCTACGAAAGCAGCCGCACTACTGTATAAATGTCATAAATATTTCAGTATTTTAAAATATGAATAAGATCTTACAGTGTGTACCTGAAACCCTGTAAGAATTTAAATGAAGCAAGAAACGTTGTTCAACTCATTTAGCTACAATGTTTATGTTATTTTTAATTTAAAAGTCCAAAAGGCTTCCTCATATATGTTCTATGTTGGGTTTTTGACACAGGAAGAATTAATTTCTGAGGTTATTTGTGTTTTGTCTGTTTAGGAGTTTTTACACATTAGTCTTGAAATTAAAAAAATGATTTTTGTTCTTGTCCGTTACAGGAGATGTTTGTCTGAGGTGGAACCACATTAGCAGCGGTGTTATTTTTTTCTCTTTTTTAATCATCCTGAGGTATCCTGTATTTACTCAACCTAAGGGGGTTCAATTACAGTATGCATGAGTGGTAGATAGAAGACTCAGAAAGAAACAGAAAAGACAGCTAAAGCTTCATCTAAGCCTACATAGGCATGAAGTTCAAGCTCAAGGTGCAGCCTACAAGTGACTGATCTGGAACAGATAGGCAAAAGTACAGATTTCCCGGGACCTGATGCTGCTGCATCGTCTCCAGCCGACAGCTGGACTCACTTATTAAGCAAAGATCAGTTTCTTCTGCACAGAGACTGAACTGGTCAAATATTCCATACCAGCTTTACAAAGTAAACTAGAGGTGTTGAAATTAAAAACGGTTTTAGTTACTGTCTTGCTTTTCTTTATTTACGTGACATCTGGTTAGTTGATTACGTGACTGCGATCATCATGTTGATGTCATCACAGGAAGTGGCCATATAAATATGACAGCAGTTACACACTGCCTTATCTCTCCATTGATACAAAACCCTTCATTATTCTTTGTGATACTCTCATAGTAGGCCGTAGTAGTAGTTTTTATTTCAGTTACATGCTTTTATTTGCATTTCTTCTTGTGCCTTTGTTTACTGGCTTTCACGATATTCTGACCACTGCCTGTCCTGACTATGGCTTATTGATACTTTAATCATCTCCTGCTTTAATTATGCTCACAATAATCCTCAAGTAGATATAAATGTTCACAACATCATTGAGCACAGACAAAGCCACGAGCAAACAATGCCTTCATTCCACCTGAAATACGCTTTAACAGCACAATGGTAATTATCTTATTCATGCACACTTGAATAACAACTACATATGAGTCCTTGGTATTAAAAATATTCATGGTCTGCCAATAACAGATAGTTATAAATATGCAATCCACTATATGTTACCTTTATTATTGAAAGCTCTAACAATTGGGTTGAAAGCACATATCAGGGAATCTAAGAGTATGAGAATGCTTAGGGTTAGACTAAAAGCTAAGAATGAGGTAACTTTAATACTACAAATGTATCATGGAATTTGTTCCTCTTAGACCCAAAAATATCCTATCTTTGTATTACTGCTTTAGTGTATGGGACAGTATTTGACCACATAAAGGATTCTCCTTATCTTAACCTGCCTATTTTTGGAAGGTTATAGGGAAAGGATTCAATTCAGTCTTCAGTTATTTTGAGGCAAGAGACCTAACCAGTTCTACATACTACCAATCTCATAAACAAGAACGCACATTTTTTGATGGCCGACTCTTCAGTTCTGTCGCACCACAGAAAGCTCACATCATCAGACTATGACTGATATTCATATTCTTGGATGTAGCTGTTTTTAGGATGTAGGGATTAAGCTGGTACAGTGAACTAGTTCCAGAGTGTTGACATGAGAGCCAATAGTGGCATTATTAACAGTGGAATTGAGCACATGAGTCAGACACAAAAACATAGAAACAGGATAAGTATTTGATTAATGACAAACAGAAGCCAGCAAGCAGACAAAGACACAGTAAAAAAAAAGCAACAAAAGAAATGAAAACACATTCCGTGCTTCGTACCAACTCCCTCCAATTCAAGACCAACCAGGGAAAACAAAAATCAAGAGGCTAAAAGTTCATGAATACAGAGTAAATAAAGTCAGACTGAAACAAAACAAGGACTTAGAATAAGCATTTGATGATGAGATGCAGAGCATGTACTTAGCGCACACTAGCCCAGATGAGCTTGTGGATCAGTAGTTTGAAATGTGAGAAAGTGAAGTTGAGACAGAGACATGGCATATTGGACCCATAGATTATCTAACATATGCAGTCATTAATTAGATCCTCAACTATAAAGTGAATGTCAGGTTCAACGTGCAGATAAGGCTAGTTTACTTTAAAATCATCTGTAGCATTGTCATGCTTGTCTTATAATTTCACTTACCATGTGATCACTGACCACCATTTGAAAAAGGCTTTTTATACTTTTCTGTCTTTTCTTTTTTTATGTGTGCTGCATTGTCTGCTTTTAATTTTTAATTATTCCATCAAACACCAGTAAAATTACATGAGTCGTTCAATCACCACTGACTCCATTTAAAGGGATTTATGACCTAATGCTACTAAATCCGATGTGAAGTGGTACAACCCCTGAAATGGTACAGAACATACTTGACTGTATGTGAAACTAAAGTCTGTTCATTTAATTCTCTCAGGAGAATTTTCACTTTATGAAACTGATATGCATCTTTAACATATAGTATACCAGGCTGTTCAAAAACACAGGTGTACTTTTGTCAGACAATCAAGGAGGCAAAATTGTGGGAGAACAAGGAGGACAATCAGGGAGGCAAAATTGTGTTTTTCAGTCTGAGCACTTGTGGGATTATCTTTTCCTAAATTCCATTGGATATGTAAACTGCAATTAAG
Organism: Erpetoichthys calabaricus; assembly: GCF_900747795.2. NCBI lineage: Eukaryota > Metazoa > Chordata > Cladistia > Polypteriformes > Polypteridae > Erpetoichthys > Erpetoichthys calabaricus. The sequence goes on along the minus strand of NC_041396.2, from coordinate 215,552,016 downwards.
TAATTTTGGGCACCATATATAATACATTTAATATATAGTATTGTTTCCTTCAGTCTTACTGTAATTTGGTTCTCAGATAACATCATTAGAATTCTTTCAGCTGTTACTGTCAACAAGTGTGAGAAACCATGTTGGCTGTTATCTCAGCAATCCACAGCTGGATGCTATAAAACAATTATCATCTTTTTAATTCTTTAGGGAGAAACTGAAACTTCAGTTACAGCAAAACCTAAATCACCCATTAACAAACAAATCTAATCGTCCTGCCTCAAAGTGACAGATGTGAAACAGCACAAGTAAAAAAGCACAAACAAATACGTTGTTCCTTTACCTCAGTGTGCTTAGTCCAATATAGGGTGTTTGCAACAGTGACAATACAGTCCATGCAAGGCAAAAACACACCCGATTAAGGATATCATTGAAGAGGACATTCACACACACTGTCAATCATATATGACAATAATTTAGAGATGGCAGTTTTGCAAACTTGCATATTTTTGAAATGTGTGGTGAAATCAGAGTACCTAAGAAAAACTGGTATGAGTAAACAGACAGAGAGTAGTTGGGCCAGGATTCGAGCTGTCCCTGCAGGCGGGAGACAGCAGTACAGAATACTGTGCCACCATGCCACTCACAAGACACATTGCTCCATTTCAAACCTGTTTAGTCATCTTTAACTTAAAGAGAACAAAAACACATGGCAACCAAAATTTTACTTGTTTGAAGATTAAACTTGAAAGTTATAATTGTTTATAGCCATTGAGCATTACAGACTACTGTTGGAAACCAAATGCAGACAGCAGCAGCCTGGGATATGCAGGCATTTTCATTGCAGCTAACATGACTGTAGGATTATGCAGGAGTTATTCATTCACTTATTCAGATTACTCTTTTTTGTGGTTACATGTATTCCATTTTACCATTTTTCCATCAATATTTAGAGTGTTTTTTTATTAAACAAGTATTTTAAGTTCAGCACCTGTTGCTTACATTGCTTATAGACCAATGTCTATTTGGAACCTGCTCCAATATATCACATGATGAATGTGATATCCATATGTAGTCCTGCTGAATCCATATGTAGTCCCAAGTATAAATCCATTTTAAAGTACATCTGTAGAAATACTCAAGTTAAATTCTACGGGGAAGACATAGACAATGGACCAATTAGTTTCGAGTAAAATTCTTTCTTGGCTTAGACAGCTGCATTCCAACCTCATTGTGTAGCCCGAGAATTCTTGAGTATCCCAGGCACAAAGTTGGGATGGCTCTTTCAATGAAATGTGACATATAAGAATAAAGTAATAAACCTCAAATATTAATTTTCATTTTAATATTTTTTATTCACCAAAGCTTCCACCAAGAATATAAAATGGGAAACTGTAAAGTAAAAACTAAGAATCCCAAAATGACAATTGTTATTATTACTCTCTCCTTCTCTTAGCCCTAAATTAAGGAGAAGAAAGGAGGAAATTGAGGGGCCAAGACACATAAAGACTGCAGTGGAGGAATATTCGACAAGAAAAATATACTAATAAGGTGCAACGTTAAAAGAGTACTGGGCACAATCACTTGCAAAAAAATGTATATTTTTCTTCTATATATTGATGAAAACTGGTGAAGAAAACTATTGGCCACAAGACAATTAATTCAGAGTTTCAAAAATATAATCTGTGAAGTTGTAGTCTTGTCTGTTTCAGTTAAGCCTACCTTGCTTAGCTGCTGATGAAGCTTCCATGCTTTAGGCTTTGACAACCTTTCAAACAGAATCCATTTCTGTAGGTTATGCTCCAGGACATTAAAGTTCTATTCATCTCAGTATTTTGAGAGATGAACTGCTCCATCATCATAACATCATGGCCACCAGTTTAACAGCCATTTTCTTAGTTTGCCTGGGTTGGCCATTTTCAACCTAGACATCATTTCCTCCACTCTGCACTGTCCTGGGCATCCTTTGGGTTAAGATGTATTACTTTCATATCATCCCACACCACTTTTAACCCTATTTTCATTAGCCTTCCTCTTGTCCTCATTCACTCCACCACAATCCTAGTGCATCTCTTCATCCGGTGATCCAATATCTTTCACATGGCCAAACCAACGTAGTCTGTTTCTCCTCAGCATGGCACCTATCAACTCAAAATCCAGTCATTCTTTTACCTCTACATACATCTTCCTCTTACTCTGTGACATTAAACAAATCCATCTGACCTCTTTAAGAGCTATGCCTCACTTCTACAGAAGATACTGCTCTTCGCACAGCTTTAATACAATTTACCCACAAGTTTTCTAGAGAAGCTTTTTTAAAAGTCAGAATCAGAGACAATTCCCAGAATTGTTCCCATGCACCTGTCTTCCTGGCTATCACTGTTTTGCCGACACTTCCATCTGCAATCCAACATGTCCCCTAAGAATCAATACTTCCCTACTTTCTCCAAAACATATCCTTTGCAATTATCTAACATTACAATGTATACATTATCAAACAGCACCCCTTTCATACCCTCTCAAACAAAAGCCACACTTACCAGATGCAGGCTACCCTTCATATGACTATGTCTTTTATGCACCCATTTCAGACCAACAGTGCATTGGACTGAGCTTATTCCATGTTCCATCACCTTTACCACACATGATACAAGACCATGCACCCACCCATGCGTCCAGCCATCACCTTGGTCTTTCCAGCATTTGCTTTAAGGCTTTTCAATTCCAAACTAGCTTTCAATAATAGCATTTTCTGATTCAATTTCTTTTTTTTAATTTTTGCCAGCAAAACAATGTCATCAGGATACAAGAGCTCTCATGGCAATCCTTTGTGTACTTCCCTGGTCACTGTCATGGAAATAAATGAACTCAGAACAGAACCCTGGTGAAACCCAACATATATCTGAAAACATTTATTACCCCCATCTACTGTCCTGACCACTGCTTCAGCTTTCTTAAACATTGACATCACCACAGTCAATAACCATTCATCTATAACTAACTTCATTAATGCCTAACTAACCACCTCTCATGCTACCTTCTCAAGTCCCTTCTCCAGATCTATAAATGCATAATGCAACTTCTTTCTCTCTCACATCTATTGATTCCATTCCAGGTATGAAATACAAAATGCATTTCACTAACTTTCAATTGATCCCTGATTTTTTTTCTGTATCACTCTCTCAAATACCTTGATTATTTGCTCCAGTAGCTTAACTAATGGATATGACCCACACTCCAATGAATGTTCTTTAATTTTGTGTAGTGTAAGAAACATACTTCATTTCCAATCATAAGGAATTTTCCCTTCCTACCACAATCATATTGTAGTAGTTCATCAGCCATTCAACTCCAGCACCTTTCAGTGCCTTCAACATTTCCAACACCATTCCAGTTGGGCTCACGGCTTTACATATCTTCATCTTTTTCTGTGCTTTTGCAGTCTCCTCTTTTCAAAACACAACTCAATCCTATTGAGTATTGACTATCATTTGTTCTCCTTATTCAGTAATATTCACAGCTAAACCACTTCCTTTTTTAAGTGAGAAGTCGAGCAAAATGACACCTTTTATTGGCTAACTAAAACAAATACAATATGCAAGCTTTCAAGGCAACTCACGCCCCTTCTTCAAGTAAGATGTAATCAATTCCTTTTTTAAGGAATTTCAGGAAATTTTGCTTTGAGGTTGCCAATTCCACTCCAAGTCATATCATAGTTCCTAGGATGCTGGGATGTTTTAGTAAAAATACTAATAAGTATATCCCTCATGAAGTGTTCAACATGGTGAAAACTTAGACAGTTAATGCTTCAGATGAACTGACTTCTCACATAAAAGAGTGCATTCATTGTTATCTGCAAATGTGAAGTGTGCACTCACACCAACTACACCAATTGCATATACTCTATCCATCCATCTATTTTCCAACCCGCTGAATCCAAACACAGGGTCACAGGGGTCTGCTGGAGCCAATCCCGGGCACAAGGCAGGAACCAATCCCGGGCAGGGTGCCAACCCACCGCAGGACACACACAAACACACCCACACCCTAAGCACACACTAGGGCCAATTTAGAATCGCCAATCCACCTAACTTGCATGTCTTAGGACTGTGAGAGGAAACCAGAGTGCCCGGAGGAAACCCACACAGACATGGGGAGAATATGTAAACTCCATGCAGGGAGGACCCGGGAAGTGAACCCAGGTCTCCTAACTGCAAGGAAGCAGCGCTACCACTGCGCCACCATGCCGCCTTGTATATACTCTAGCAATATTTAATTATCTTAGTGTTCAGTGCTTCTCAATTTATTTATCTTTACTAAGCACAATGCAGTTTGAACTAAAATGCCATCCATAAAATAATTTTACTTGTCAAAGATGTTTCTTTCAGAGTTGATATTTTGGGTTTTTTGATAAATGAGTAATCTGTTCATGACTAACTGAATGAAGAGGCCTGTTGTCTGCCTGATAGTAGATGTTTTTTATTATAAACTTTTTAAAATCCTGGCAAAATTATTATTATATATCATAAGCCTCTAACAGAAGAATGAGGTAATTGGAACATTATGCAGAACTTCTATATTTCAGCAACATATCACTTCAGTGTAAAAGAGTCATAAACTATAATGAAAAACAAAATCCGTAATAAAAAAAGGATTTCATAAATGAGCTTGATGGACTGAGTGATTGCCTCTCATTGATTCCATCTCATTTGTAAAATATCTTACATCCTTGTAAATGAACTAAAAAGCAACCTGTTGTATGAAAAACATTCTTTAGGCACAATACTGTACACAATTTACTTTCTTCATTAAAATTTCCAGTGTGTATTACTTTGTAAAGCAGTATTACCTTTGTATTGGAATGGTGTTCCGTCTTCAAGCCTGTTACAGTGCAGTGATGACACTCTTCAGCAGATAAATGAGATGTGTGGGGTCTTAAGGGTCTTGCTTCCCATGTTAGAAAGAAGCTATGAAGACTGGAACTGAGGGTTGAAGAGGTGAGGAAAACAGTAAGGGAGATGCCATTTTGAGTTACACCATGCCAAATGAAGGGATGGGCCATTGTCAAGGATAATACATTTTAAATGAGAGAGAATTGTTCAGAATTCAAGGTGTGAACCTTGCATGGTTGCAGTGATAGTACTTTCCACAGTTAACCTCTTTTTTTACTTCTTGGAATGTTGTATTTGCCTTAAATCGGTAAGTACTTGCATTGTCTAAAGCTCCCTTTTTTATTATTAAATTGAAAAGCCATCAAATTAGCTATCCTCCCATCAGGTGCATTTAAGCAAATTATACATCATACAGAAAGATGCAAATACAGTTAGGAGCAGATTTGAAGTTAGGCCATACAAGCTGAAAAAAGGTAAATGCTTTATTATCATTACAGTATAATTTACTGTTTTTACATTTGCAATAATTCTCTCTATATATGCTTTGATTTGCACATCATGTTACCATAAGGGGTATAGGACACTCAGTGTAACAAATTAGAGAATGTTCTAACTTCATTTTCTGCGTAATTAAGTTATTATAGGCTTGAAAATGCTACATTTCAAAAGTACATATATCTAGATAAGTTCTTTCCTAACTTTTTCCATGGCATCCTCAAATTTCTGCTCAACACTTCAGCAAGATTTTAGATTGGGAGCAGAAAAAATACAAGTCCATTTTCTTAAGTTATTAATTCACATATGACTAGAGAGTTTTATAAATTTCTTCGATGTTTGATTAAATGTGAGATATAATTGATTCAAATTTCTATGTCAACCATTTGAAAACTTCCTGTAGTTTCATGCTTTTATACAGTACTATATTTTCCAATTTTCCTACTATTATAATGCCTTAAAGTTACAATTTTTCAATGTCAGCAATGTTCAAATAACTACCTAAATTAACATGCAGTTAACACACAGTCTGCATCTTAGGTGACTTCCGGTTTTTGATGCAGTGATGAAAATTAAATATTAAGGTCACCTGTATTATGCTTTTCTGGAGCTGTAAAGGAACAAAAAGAGAAAATTACTCTAATTTAGTAACCTATGTTGTTCACTGACTGTCAGCTCCTACACAAGGGTTCCGGGGCTCCCACAAGTCGAGTAGGCACAACACACTTGATCTATTGTTTTCATGCTGTCTTTTTAAATATTTTTTTATAATATATCTATAAATATTTATATAATAGCTGTGTGTGGGCTTAAGGAAAAAAAACAACCCGAAGACGTTCTAGCACTTTTATCATATTGATGAACTTGCAGAGGTGTCAGGTACATGGTCCGGGAGAGGTTGTATCTTGTCGAAGACGGACATGTAGTCGAGTGCAGCTGTGATACAAATTGAGCAGGGCAGACTGGAACCTGTCTCAGGCAAATGTAGCTTGTTGTGTGAATGTACAACATACATGTACCACAAATCTGAGTTTGTCTTCTTGGGTTGAATGACAAGTGAGGTGCATGCATGCGCCATCACACCAAGTGCAAGTCAAACTTGTATATGCTTCTGCATCTTCCATAGAATTCACACCAACTCCCGTGGCTGTGGTTGAGTGTGAGCAGAGTGGACTGCTCCATAAACACAAACACACACACGCACACAAACACACACACATGTCTTTAATAGTGAGAACTGAGGTGCATGCAAGGGCCAAAAAAATGTTTAAAGTGCATGCATGTGCCATCTAGTGGCTGTAGTTGAGTGTGAGCAGAGTGGACTGCTCCTTACACACACACACACACACACGCACACACACACACACACACACACAGATCTTTCATTTATATATATGTCTATACATGTATATATATATTGTGACAGATTAAGGTCTCCGTGACCCCTTGCACCCTCAGACCAGACATCAGACACCAGATAAAAGTCCAAATATTAATATTTATTATAATAATAAGTACACAAAGCACCCTCCTCTCCACAATACTCATAAACAATAACTATAATCAATAAACAATAACCAATTCTCCACTCCCAGACGCGTTGCCACCCTTCCACCCAGCTCAGCTCAGTGTCTGGGCTTTCCCACAGTCCTTTTATACCCCCTGACCCAGAGGTGTTCCTGTCCAACAATCCACAACTCCTTATGACTTCCGGGTCAGGGTAAAAGTCCTTTTCCTCAACCCGGAAGCACGTCGTTTCTTCTTGTCATGTGATCATGACGCACTTCCGGGTTATAGGGCACGTAAGAGTCCTTGAGCCTCCCTACAGCGTCCTCTGGTGGGCCCCATGGTGTCCAGCAGGGTTGGGAATAAAAACTCCATTGTCCATAATTCCCTGCTGGTCTTCGGGGCACTTCCATGCTACAGGGAGGGCTCCATCTAGCGGCCTGGGGGTATTGGCCGGGGTAAATGGCCGGCCATCCCTCACAATATATATGGGTTTTGGGTAATGTTAGCCTTTTAATTTCAATGAATTCAGTAACAGATATTCATCTTGACTTGTAGCTGTTTGGATTGAGTGTTAGAAGCCACTGCTTATGATTTCCCAGTATTCTAAGTACACATCCCAGCCATTCTGTCTCAGGGAGTATTTGCTGCTGGGTGAGGGAGGTAACACTTGGCAATCCCACAGCAAAGACAGCACATGTCACTGATTGTAACAAGAAGCATGTGCAGCCATGTAATAAGCTCTGTGACAGGTAAGCGGTTAGATAGTCAGCTGTGTGTTTAGCTGAGGACAGGTAGACCTGCTGTTTGTAATTTCTGGAGTGCCATGTACACATCCCAGTCATGCTGTTACAGCTGGTGGGAGGAAGAAGTAATGCTGTTTAAGATCATTTAACAAAGACAGCAAAAATACAGAAACAAATGCTAAACAGCAAGTGTCCAAAGATGCTTTCAACACCATTTTTACTCTCCTCTAAAGGTACACAAAGTTTTGTTGTAACATGTTATTTGTGCAGAGAAAAATGAGACAATTTAAAACATTTGAGTAATAGAATATTGTTTTTTAACATAAAGAAAGAAAGAAAGAAAGAAAGAAAGAAAGAAAGAAAGAAAGAAAGAAAGAAAGAACAGAATCTTTGATGTACTAGTTTTCTCTATTTAGTCAACACACACTCTGAAAAATCCATTAGTAAAGTGCTATTAATATTTAATTCACGATTTGATTAAAATATTTGTAATATAAAAAAAACAACAGTCCATTTGGATTAAAACAAATATACATTTTTTCATCTTCATTTCATTTGAGTTTAGCTGTTCACGTAAACTCCTAGCTCATTTTAGAAGCACTGAGGTGCTGACATGAAAATTTAAGCCTTTAGTATTTATTGCCAAATGGAAATTTGATCAGGCTTAATTTAATGTTTGGTTTCTGGAAAAAGGAGGAAAAATGTAGCTGGAAGAACTAAATGAGAATAATTACCTACCATCACGCTTGTCAAACACTTCCTTTAATTTATGTACAGTACACGTATTTTGTGAATCTGAATGATGGCAATTGATTAGTCAGATAAAGACTAGGAGATATTATATAAGTAACATGAGATGGTCACTTTTTAAATCACCCTTAGTGTTTCAGATTAAAAATTAATGAGATAAAAATTTAGGATTACCAAAGAATATTACAACTTTATCAGGAAGGTTGGAATTACTTAGCTGATTGGAAGCACAGGTAATATAAGAGTGCCAACTCTTTATCCAGATTTGCTTCACGGAGCTCACTGCACTCAATCCCCCTTCTACATGCTACTTTTTATTTGTGCAAGACCAGTGTTACCCTGAATCTACTGCTTTCCCCAGAATGAATTGCTCCTAGTCTTTGACTGACATCATCTTCAGCCCTTATTCAGGATAAAAAGTAAATGACAAAGCTTGCATGGAAGCAGACTCTAATGATTTAAACAGTCATTTGTGAAATTACTTTATCTGTAAAAAAAAAATTCCTGGGGTGTATTTTTGATGGATGGACAAATAGACAACTGTACAGGCTAGAATATTATCAAGAAAACCATTAGCCACCATGAATGAAAAGATATAATGCATACAACCAAACCATCTGCATAAATAAAACATAAAAAACAGTTTCAATTACTTTTAATCTCATTTGCAGAAATAAAAGACAGTCTTCACCTACCCAGATGGTACAAGTTGTATAAACTCTAGGAGTCTTGCAAAATGCAGTGGTACTCTGGCAAGTTGTTTTTAATAGGGTGGTCTAAGAGTGTGACAGATCTAACTGTTGTAATGGCCTCTAAATTTCCACTGGTGTCTTTTAATCATGATTTAATAATTAAGTTTCTACATTTTTCTGGCTTAACATTATAAATGCCTTTGAAAATTTTGAAGACCTCGAATAGACCTGCACATACTTTTTTCTGCACAAGATTAAAGACGTTTAGCGTTTTTAGTAGCTGTGGTTTAGTCTAGGAGCACACTTTGTTGCTTTTCTTTACAGCTTTCAAGGCAGCTGTCTTTTTTGTACAGCAATGCACACAAGTGCATACAACCCTCCAGATATGGTGTCACTAGCACTTTAGAATTTCGGTATAACATCTCTTGATTGATGCTTCTAGCAAGTCTAGTTAACTATTTTGAATTTGTCATGCTTCCAGCATTTTGCACAATTTCCATTTGCCTGAATTATTCCAGTATCTGTCCAGTTTTGAAAATTGTCCTAGACTAAATGGATGAATAATATTATTGAAGAATGATGTGGTTAGGTAAGCTAAGGTATATTAATCAAAGCAGAGAATCCATCCATCTTTTCTGAATTTTCTAATACAGAGTGAAAGTACTGAAGCCTATACTGACAGCACTGAGCAACGGATTGGAACCAGAACTGGATCGGGCATCAGTCCAATGCAGGGCACACTCAGGAGCATGCCCATGATTACTCAGACTGAAGTCAATTTAATTTTATCATTCACATTTTGGAGGAAGAAGAAAACATAAATAGATGAAGGAAGGTCATGCAAATACTATAAAACAGCTACAAACATTTTTGGTTTCCCTAAATGGGTGTGTGAAAATTTTGACATATATGAGTTGTGGTTTAGAAGCAAAAATCTGAATAACTGCAACTCAGGGATGAAGCAGGGGAATGGTGCATGGGATTTAATTTGAGAAACTAAGCCAAAGTAAAATAAAGGGGTCTGACTTTGTTTACAGCCCACAGTCTCCATGGTAGCGAGAGTTAGGAAAGCATTTGTTATAAAATGAGGATGACATACAGAAGACAGAATGAATTTCAAGAAAATGTCACAATGAGCTGCACACATTAATTAGCTTGACGGCTGGTTGCCATGAAGCTGTCCTATTTACAAAATAGCATGCAAAATGTTTTTTGGGGGGTCTATAATTTACCAAAGCCATCATTATTCAAAAACTTTTCTTATTAGTTTATTAACTGTTTAGAAGATTTTATTTCACCGGTTACACCATTGTATTACTGCCTTCTATAATAGCTTTGTAGCAAAGGGACATGCAAATACCATCTGGACAGGTCATTTAACTGTACTGAAAAGAATGAATTGCTCTTGGGACATAGTTGTAATAAATGGAACACATGCAAATATTTAATCTTGTTTTGTTAAGTAAATAATGCTAAATTAGAGCAATCTTGTCTACTGGTTTATGCAAACTGCCTTGCTCTCACAGAAATGGAAACAATGGTGAATTTTTAGGTGACCAAAGCAGATGTCAGCACATTAAACATGTTCATCTAATGTACATCTGATTTGTCTAGTTAAAGTGAAAGTATAAGAAAGAATGATGGACAACTTCAGTGGATATAACATTCATGTGAAGCTAACCACTGTGATTTGTACTTGTGATGCCCTGGACCCGCAGCCATCAATTCTGGGACATCAATAGTCATGACTGAGGACGGACCAGGGCAAGTGAGGCAGGCAAGCAAGCCTTTAAGATCAGATGACTAACAGTTTATTTTAGAACTAAGACTTTCAGTGCAAAAATGAATCCATCAATAAACAGTTCAAGTAAGTAAATCTCCTAAAACTTTGCCTGAAAATGACTCAATGTCTTTGGGTGTTTAATTAAAAGATAATCCAAATGAATAAGGTAAGATCCCAAAAAGTAGAGAAGTAAAACCCTTTTCTTTCTTTCATTCTCTCTCTGTCCGCATCAAAACACTGTCAAGTGCCCCTTATGCAGCTTGCTGCATCCCACCGATCTGCCACCTCTACCAGTCACCGCCATTATTCTTGCTGTCTCTTTAATTCGTTAGCACAGCCGATGCCACACTTCCCAACCTCACACTCTCTAACGCTATTCCATCAAATGAGCTCATCTTCAAAAACTACCGTAATTCTCGCTCTCTCATTTCTTTTATTTCCTCCCTGTGGCTAACCCACTCCCTCTTATTCAAACCAACCTGCAGCTGGTGCCTGTTGGTAAGTACGCTGCATGCCAGTCATTTCAGTGTAAGCTTCACACTGGAATGAGCTTAAAATAGGTTGCACCAGATTTATTAAATAAATCACTCAATTAAAACACCACCAGCCTTCTTTTACTGATTTTATACTTTAGTAACATTCTTAGAAAAGAACTAGGAAGATATGAATGCTGTCATTTGAACAGTTAGCTTAAAATCTATTTATCTTATAGAAAATAAAATAAAAGATAGTGGGCACATACTTTAAAAAAAAATAGTAGTGCCAGCTTTGATGTAGATATTACATCTAAGACTCCCTTTCTGTCGGATTAGCAGCCACTTTCTGGGTACTCCAATGTTGGCAGCTTGCTACCAAATATTAGGGGCTTTGAAGCAGAGGTTTTTACCACCAGACATTCTTATTAAGTAACCACTAACTCTTAATTGACATTGTATGAGTGTGGGTTTGTGGTTCTTTGGATTTCGCCAAAGGCTGAAGTCCTCTCCAAGACATTCTCATTTTCTTGCTAGGCACCAGCTGTCATTAACTCTACAACTGGCTTAAACCGTCATTGTCTAACTTTGTATATATTAATATATTATAATTAATATTAATATTGCTTTACCAGGGCAGCACTGTGTGGTAAAACACATTTGGGGTCCATGTCAGTGCAAGAGTTTTGTTTAAAAACAGTGTGTTCAGGCTCCTGGCAGGCATAGGCGCGTATGGCAGTGTGATGACGAAGTTGGTGGAGCCTACGTTCAGTGCAAATGTGCGCAGTTTAGCCGATTTCCTCATTAGAGCTCTAGGGTAAGTAATTTGGCGCCTGCACCCACTAAAATTATTTTTATTAAAATATAAAAAATCCTGAGTAGGACATTAAGTTCAAGCAAGATGAGAAAAAGAAATGAAAGGAGAAGTTCAGAGGTTAAGCAGAAAAAATGAAAACCAAAAAGAAGCAAGATCATGAAAAGATAATGCTTTTATTGGAGATTATTTATTTAGATATAGATGAACTGCACTGTTGTTTATTTTTAACACTATTGTTGTGAATAAAAAAGCACAAAACACCTACCTTGATATGTGTCCTTATTGCCCACTTCCATTTTGGTTTCATGACTATCATTGATCCGGGTACAAAGGGAATGATTCAAGCTAAAGGTAAGCTGGGGATCATACATAGTGGTGCAGTGATAGTGCTGCTGTCTCACAGCATGGAGACCGTGGTTTATATCCCAGGTTCTCCCTGTGTGGAGTGTGCATGTTCTCCTGATGTCTGTGTAAGTTTCCTCTTGGAACTCCAGTTTCCTCCAAAAGACAAGTAGGTTAGGTTAGGTGAACTGATAATGCTACATTGGGCTGTGAGTGTGTTCACCCTGTGATGGCCTAGTGAACTAAGGATTGTCCTGGGATGGGCTCCCACAGCCCTGCTCAGGGCAAAGCAGGTTTAGAAAATTGGTGGATATTTACACTAATATTTATTTTTAATTAATATTTTATCTCTATCACTTAACTGTTTTTTTTTTTTACATTTTAATGGCCCAGCATCACATGCTGCCAATGTCCTTGATGAGTCTAAACAAACTATCAAGCTGTGCTGTGGTCATACTGTATATGCATGAGCAGTGCATGATGCAAAGGCAACCATTTGGTTTAAAAGTATAAAAACTACATAGATCATTTATCTAAACTCTTTTATACGAAGGAAAAGTGAAATTCTAGTGATTCCGTGAGAAATTATCAGGAAAAAATTATATAAGTACATAAAGGTTAGAACTGAGATAGTGTGTACCTTTTCTGTTTTAACAGATGACTTTATTATTTTAGACATCAGCTTTTTCTTGTTTAATGGGCTGTAATCAAGCTTCAAGTCTAATTTAATAAATCTTACAATATATCTTACTGTTTTACTGCTGCCTATGTACTGATTCATTAGATTGCAACATCAGTAGGTCCAGTAAATGAATGAATGGATCAATTTTAGCTTGGTATCCTGAAAGCAGATGTGTGGAACCTGATTCAAATGTAGGGGTGATAAGGAAAATTCATGAAGGACAGTCTATCCTTACTTTATAGAGGAGGCACAAACTACTAGGATCAACCTGTTGTGAAGCAGTTGACTGCATCATATTTTTCAAGTTTGAATTTAAAGAAGCTTTTTTTTTAATAAAGACTAATGGAAAGTTTTCTACAGATTATTAACAGTAGCACCTATAGCAATTAAAATGAAGCAAAAGACTAAATAAAGTAAATCCTAAATAACTTCAAACTTGTTAACAGCATTATTGTAAGGTAAACCAAACCCTTAAAACTCAACCACTAGCCTACTTTTTTGATATCTGCTCAGCACTGAGTCTTAAATGCACAAAATAACTATCTTTAATCAATTTCACACAGAAATTCCACTGCTTTAACATACAACATAAAATCAGGTATTTTTCCTGTCCATAATGGTTAATGTGGTTTTACTCCTCTAATTTAAATTCAGATCAGACACTTAAAGTGTAGCTGTTTTGTATTTTTTAATGCTAAGGCAGCATTGCTCAGCCAAGGATTTTTGTCACTATATGCAAGTACAATACACTTGTAGATTCCGGAAGATTTTTCCCACATTGACGCCAGTGCATCTGAATATATTTGCACATGTCGCAAAAAAGATTTTGATATCATTTTCCAAAAAAGGAAGTGTAAGGCCACATTCCCTAAAAACTGTTAGGCCTGTTGATTGTTAGGTGGAGTTACATCTTCAAACGATGTCTCCGTTATCAATACCGTGAGAGAGTTCCTTGATGAACAAGTACGTCGAGCTTTTGTGTACAATGTGTTTCCAGACAGGATGCTTTGTGATTCAGCTAGGTTTTTTTCAACGTGGGAATTGGAGAGTCCTGGTTTGAAGAAAAGGATGCCAATTGTCAACAGGAAACTTCATAGTACTCCAGGACACAATCAATTGTTAGTGTTACACGTCAACACGGTAGAAGGAGCTGGAGTAGGTGCAAAAGTGTGCAATATTTCCTGGACTATTTTTGGGCTTTACAGGAAAACCACTGACATTCATTAGAGTCAGAAGAGATGCAGTCTCAGGTTTTGCATGTGGGACTCATTCTTATTAGAATGCTTTTAATGTTTAACAAAATCTATCATGAAACGTTTAGTTCTAGATATGAAAAGATAACAACTAGACAGTCTGCTTAAACATACCTTCATCCAATCCGTCCACTTTTTTTATTAGAATTTTTCCAGGATAAAGGTAGCTAATATATTATATCAAGAACATACTCAAGGGGGCACGATGTTGCAGTAATTAGCACCGTTGCTTGATAAATCCAGAAATCCAAGTCCTGCCACTGTGTGGACATTACATGTTTTGCTTCTCTCCATGTCAGCTTTCCCACACCTCAAACATCATTTGTCTTAGATTTTTTAGAAACCCTAAATTGCTGTGGACCCTGGTGTGAGAGTGAAGGACGGATCCTAACCTGGCTTGGCTCCAGCACTATGCACACTCCTGCCAGAACATGCCCTGGCACTCCGTGGCACTAAATCTTGTTAAGTATTTAAAAAAAATGGATGGATGATTACTTCAATAGATGACGTTTGCTGCCCTCAAAGAGACAAGTATGATATTGCAGCACTCTTCAACTCCTTTCTCATTGTTTCTCTTTTCAGTTTGACTATTTTAATATATGACATAATTAAATATTTTCCAGGTCATGTTCTTTTTTTGATTTTTTTTAATATCAAAGTGATACACACAAAGCACGAATCAAGAAACACTTCAGCACCTATTACGGACCTGCCTTTAGTAACATGTGTAGAAAGGATTGCTTTCATCTTCAAGCTTCTTCTCATTTCTTATACTTTGTCTCTTGTGCCTTTCCTTCTTAGTCAGTTCTGGACACCCTTTATTCACACCAAAGAGCCCTTCATTCTGTCATCCTTACTGAAATCACAGTGCACTCTATAGAGGTGTTTATAAGGGTGAGATGATTTAAACATCGATAGACTGCAGCAAATCACACCCCCTTCCTTCCCCACCAAATCATTTCCTATGAAGTGCTAGGACCCGAAGATAACATCTTTGTGTGTGTGTTTACATCTGACCTCCAATACAAAGCAGAGCTAATCTACTTTATTTTAGGGCTTTTCACTGCCACCTTGCAGAGATCCTGTCCATTCATTTTCATTCTTGCACCCCTCATTTATAATTGTATTCTATGGTTGAGCATTTCTGGGACTGGGCTCCACTGGTAGCCCAAACATTTACATGTGGTTTGCTTAGTAGCACACTGACCTGGCCATGCTTGCAGGCAACACTAATCATGTGGCAATCACATGATTTGAGGAACAGAAGCACTATCTTTTGGTGATGCTTACATTCTATGTTAAGCCTAAGCCTATGGTAGGTTTTTGCAGAAACTGTCTGTATTTTTTTGAAATCCACTGAGTAGTGTTTTATTTAGTTCTTCCTTCATTTGCCTTGTTGCTTAGTTTTTGATCATCTGCCTCTTCATGATCCTGTCTCTGACTTATGCATAATATTTTTACCCTGTCCCTTGTTTTTCACTTTTACTTCCATTCCTGAATCTTTTCTCACTGCATGTGCTCTCAAGGTAAAGTTGATTTTTTGAGGACAAAGGGATAAGTGTGGTTCTACTATGTTTGGCCAGACGTAAGATCCATGCTGAGCAGGTGGACTCACCCTTTCAGCTGGGAATGTAAAGGACAAATTTCTTAAAAATTGCTAATTTTTTTGTTGTTGTAAGAGCATTTCTTGAGAACTGAAAGCCTGTTGTTTACTCTCCATGACAAATCCCCCAGCATTATTATGTTCTTCAGTGAATGGAATAGCACACTCAGCATTTCTATTCACCTTCTGTTAGGGAGCAGAAATACCCTCAACACCCTTCTTCGTGTGTCTATAATAGTACCTCTGTTATTTGATACAAAAAAGTGTCTGCAAAGTAAGAAGAACAACAAACATACAGCAAGTGAAGCACAAATGAAATAAAATAACACACTTCACTTCATTTTATGACAACGAAAGTCATAAATATATATGTTGAAAAAAAGTGAAAGTTAGGGGGAACCAGAGAGTCCCAAACCTCAAACAGGAACAAACAAGACAGTCCTGGTTCAAATAAAAGGTGTTTAATCCAGAACACCTCAATATATACAAGCACAAAACACAGTTATCTCTCCTCCAGTTCACCTCTCCTTTCTCACCACCACATTGCTCTCCTCCAGTCCAGTGTTGCCTTCCTTCCTCCCAGCTCCAATTCACCTGGACAAGGCAGTGTGGTCCCTTTTATTGAGTACCTGGGAGTACTTCTGGCGCCAGGGCTGTTGCCCATTTGATGTATTTATGGGACACATGGAAGTCACAGTAAATCTCCCTGCAGCACCTACCCATGGACCCCAGCAGGGCTGTGCTGCAAGACTACAACTCCCGGCATTCCTTGCTGGTTCCTGAATGGGAAAATAATAAAAGAACAGTAATAGCTTAAGTACACAAAACTGCAGTTTGATCATTAGATAAAATCCAAACAATGAATGAAAGCGATTTACTGTTAGATTTTATACAAGCCAGCATATAGAGGGAAATGATGGACAACGGTTAAAAAATAAATTGCCTGAGCAAATTCAGATTATACTCTAACCAAAAGAAGCATCAAGAAGTTTCCATGAATGTCAGAATAGCACAAAGAATCTAATGTTATCTCTGGTCAGAGCCAGCTGTAACAAAGATATTGAACAAACTTGGTCTATATGGGAGATCTCAATAAGGCACACAAATACACAAATAAAATCAAACTGGGTGTTGAATAAGACTTCTGGAAAATCGTGCTATGAGCAGAAGAATCAACAATTAAGTTATCTGGTTGTTAAAAAAGTAGAATTTAAGCATTAGTCTAAAAGGTTGAGTTTTCAATATTCTTTTTATTGTGCCTTGCATCCAGTGCCGGATTAACCAATAGGCACATGTAGCATATGCTACGGGGCCCGCAATTTCGGGGGCCCCCAAATGGTGGACCCAATATTTAATGAAAAAGTGTAGCATTGAAAAACTGGTCTTTAAAAATATTATCTTTACGTTTTTAAACTGTAAATTTCTTACACAACAAAACTTTAGGGGCCCAACACATAAAATTCACATAAATATTATAAGATTCTTATTATAATCGAGAGTAAAATAATTATTTAGTCCGGTTTGAACTGTTCAGAATCTAAACTTCAGATGATGCAGACCAAAAGGGCCCCCAAATTTGAAATGTGCTACGGGCCCCCAAAGCTCTTAATCCGGCCCAGCTTGCATCTGATCACACCTTTAGCCATGGCCACCACCAGTAATGGAAATTAGTCCATCATCACCCAACATTCTGATTGTCAAGAAGGTTTTCACATTCTTAGGCACATGACTGTCATCCAGCTATAATTAAGTTTTTCTAAGGCTCCTTGCCTATTCTTTTCTTTGTATCTTGTACTTGTGCTTTTGACATTTGATGTTTTCTACTACTGGCTCTAGAAATATTCTGTAATTCTTTACAAATTCTTTTCAGCTATTCAGAATTTAAGGATTAATCTTGTATAGCTACATACACAATTATAAACACCAATTACAAATATGAGTAAATTAGTTATAAATAGTTCAAAAAACTGCAACTCAAATATAGAGTTTATGGACATTCATAATGTACAGTACTTTGAAAGTACAGATTTCCATATTGGTTATCCAGGTGCTTTACGGTTATCTCAGCTTATATAGGCTAAGAATTTTTTTCCCTTTCACATTAATAAGGCTCTTCTGTAAACTAGCTTATGCTTTCAGTGTATTGCATGTTACAGCATGTATTATGGAACTGTACTGAAATTCTGATTAAGTGGAGAATTTGCATATCAAATTGCAGCATTTTGGACACAGTATATCTTGGTATCTAATTATTCCATTTCAATTTGGAAATGTCATCTACTTTTACCTCCTTATTCATCAAAAACTAACCATTGTCATATTGCCTTATTTGGTGGAAATTGAAGAATGGTCATTCCATTGTGGTTATAAGTGAATAATTTACTCACTAGACTAGAATCTTTGAAAATCGTCTTGTATCCACTGATAATTTGTAGTACTGACAAAACAACAGTCCTTTCTCCAAATGTGGGATGATGCTTAAGAGTTCACCTCTTATGACATCTCTAAGCACTCCATAGGCAGGTTAAGATGTCCATGGGGTGCTTTACACTGTATTATTGTTTTGAATTGTGTCTCTCATTTTGTAGGATTTGAAGCATTTTTTTTAATTGGGCACCCTTTCCAATGCTAGGCTCTTCTAGTTACATTTTAAAATACAGAGGCATCCAGGTTATTATAGTCTAACCAAAGATCACATAACTATTGTATTAATAAAAATTATACTTTTACAACTAGCACTACGATTGCAACTGTTTTTCATAATAATAATAACAATAATAATGATCATGGATGTAACAGTAATAGATAGATAGATAGATAGATAGATAGATAGATAGATAGATAGATAGATAGATAGATAGATAGATAGATAGATAGATAGATAGATAGATAGATAGATAGATAGATACTTTATTAATCCCAATGGGAAATTCACATTCTTCAGCAGCAGCATACTGATACAATAAATAATATTAAATTAAAGAATGATAATAATACAGGTGAAAAAAACAGACAATAACTATGTATAATGTTAAATATTAACGTTTACCCCCCCTGGTGGAATTAAAGAGTCGCATAGTTTGGGGGAGGAACGATCTCCTCAATCTGTCTGTGGAGCAGGACAGTGACAGCAGTCTGTCGCTGAAGCTGCTCTTCTGTCTGGAGATGACATTATTTAGTGGATGCAGTGGATTCTCCATAATTGATAGGAGCCTGCTGAGCGCCCTTCGCTCTGCCACAGATGTTAAACTGTCCAGCTCCATGCCAACAATAGAGCCTGCCTTCCTCACCAGTTTGTCCAGGCGTGAGGCGTCTTTCCTCTTAATGCTGCCTCCCCAGCACACCACTGCGTAGAAGAGGGCGCTCGCCACAACTGTTTGATAGAACATCTGCAGCATCTTATTGCAGATGTTGAAGGAAGCCAGCCTTCTAAGGAAGTATAACCGGCTTTGTCCTTTCTTGCACAGCGCATCAGTATTGGCAGTCCAGTCTAATTTATCATCCAGCTGCACTCCCAGATATTTATAGGTCTGCACCATCTGCACACAGTCACCTTTGATGATCACTGGGTCTATGAGGGGTCTGGGCCTCCTAAAATCCACCACCAGCTCCTTGGTTTTGCTGGTGTTCAGGTGTAGGTGGTTTGATTCGGACCATTTAACAAAGTCATTGATTAGGTCCCTATACTCCTCCTCCAGCCCATTCCTGATACAGCCCACGATAGCAGTGTCATCAGCGAACTTTTGCACATGGCAGGACTCCGAGTTGTATTGGAAGTCCGATGTATATAGGCTGAACAGGACCGGAGAAAGTACAGTCCCTTGTGGCGCTCCTGTGTTGCTGACCACAATGTCAGACGTGCAGTTCCCAAGACGCACATACTGAGGTCTGTCTTTAAGATAGTCCACGATCCATGCCACTAGGTATGAATCTAATCCCATCTCTGTCAGCTTGTCCCTAAGGAGCAGAGGTTGGATTGTGTTGAAGGCGCTAGAGAAGTCTAGAAACATAATTCTTACAGCACCACTGCCTCTGTCCAAGTGAGAGAGGGATCGGTGTAGCATATAGATGATGGCATCTTCCGCTCCCACCTTCTCCTGATATGCAAACTGCAGAGGGTCAAGGGCGTGTTGAACCTGTGGCCTAAGGTGGTGAAGCAGCAGCCTCTCCATGGTCTTCATCACATGTGATGTCAGAGCAACAGGCCGAAAGTCATTCAGCTCACTAGGACGTGATACCTTTGGGACTGGGGTGATACAAGATGTTTTCCAAAGCCTCGGGACTCTCCCCTGTTCCAGGCTCAGGTTGAAGATGCGCTGTAGAGGACCCCCCAGCTCCGATGCACAGACCTTCAGCAGTCGTGGCGATACTCCATCTGGACCCGCTGCTTTGCTGGCACGAAGTCTCCTCAGCTCTCTGCTCACTTGCGCTGTTGTTATTATGGGTGGGGATGTTTTTCCTATGCTGGTATCAGCAGAAGGATGTGTGGAGGGTGCAGTACTCCGAGGTGAGAGTGAGAGTGGGTTAGGGTGGTCAAACCTGTTAAAAAAGTTGTTCATTTGGTTTGCTCTCTTCACGTCTCTCTCAATGGTGGTACCCCGCTTCGAGCTGCAGCCAGTGATGATCTTCATCCCATCCCACACTTCCTTCATGCTGTTATTCTGCAACTTCTGCTCCAGCTTTCTCCTGTACTGCTCCTTTGCCGCCCTGAGTTGGACTCGGAGTTCCTTCTGCACGCGCTTGAGCTCATGCTGATCACCGTCTTTAAAAGCCCTTTTCTTCTGATTCAAAAGGCCCTTGATGTCACTTGTAATCCATGGCTTGTTGTTAGCATAGCAGCGTACTGTTCTTACTGGAACTACAATGTCCATACAGAAGTTGATGTAGTCAGTAGTGCAGTCAACAACTTCCTCAATGTTCTCATTATGAGATCCCTGCAGGATATCCCAGTCTGTAGTTCCAAAAAGTTCTCTCAGAGTATTCTCAGCCTCCGGGGTCCACTTCCTGAATGATCGTGTGGTTACAGGTAGGACTCTAACTTTTGGTTTATAGTGAGGCTGAAGCTGAACCAGGTTATGATCTCCTTTCCCAAGCGCAGGCAGCGGGGTGGCGCTGTATGCGTCTTTAACGTTTGCATACAGTAAATCAATAGTCTTATTTCCCCGGGTGTTACAGTCCACATACTGGGAGAATGCAGGCAATGTTTTGTCCAGCGTCACATGGTTAAAGTCTCCAGCGATTAGCACAAGCGCCTCAGGGTGCTGCGTTTGTAACTTAGCAACAGCGGAATGGATGATGTCACTCGCTGACTCCACGTCTGCCCGAGGAGGAATGTATACAATAACAACAATGACATGTCCAAACTCTCTGGGCAAATAGTAGGGACGTAAACTTACGGCCAACAGTTCGATATCCCTGCAGCAAGTGGAGATTTTGACGTTAACATGTCCAGAGTGACACCACCGTGTATTAACATAGAGAGCGAGTCCTCCTCCTTTGTGCTTACCACAGGTACTTGCATCTCTGTCCGCTCTAACTGTGCTAAACCCGGGTAGCTCCACGTTGGCATCTGGGATGGTGTTATTTAGCCACGTTTCGCAGAAACACAACAAACTGCATTCTCTGTAGGTCCTTACATTTTTCACCAGCGCAGCCAGTTCGTCGATCTTATTTGAGATTGAGTTTACATTCCCCAGAATCACAGAAGGCAGTAGTGGTAGAAGCAGTAGTAATAGTAGTCAGATCTATAGGTATATATTGAATATTAACCATCTGCACCCTGCCCTCCCCAACATTTTGGAACTCTAACCCTAGTCTACCCAGCAATTTTCAACAATTTTGAAAACCAAAACTTTTAACTTATAAAAGTAAAGTCGTATTATATGATGATGATAATATGATGATAATCCACACTGTTATAACCAAAGATTGATACTATAGACCAAGCTGTGTCACTTTCATTTTCTACCAAGGACCTATTGCCAAAACTGTACCTTTGAGTGATATGCTTCAAAACAGTTTTTAGCATCAAAAGCAATGCTCAAGAACACTGCACAATATTTTCACCTTCTTCCTATCAATTCTTCCGCGTCTCTCCTTCCCTGTGGGGCTTTCGCTTCTGGCATCATGTGCCCAAACTCCCTCGGGTACAGTTCAACCCACTCTGGGGACTAGTGGCAGGTGGGGAGATATACCTATCACATGGTAGTGTAGATGTCCTAAGGCGAGCTCAGCAGTCTAACAGTGTAACTAGACAGTAGTATATTACAGTATGTGCATAGAGTAATGTAGCAAAGGCCAAAATTCTGGCCAGCAGAGTAATGATAACAGAGAGGTGTAGTGGCCTTTTGGAAATATGCCTCTATGGCAGTGGACTGCAAGATGTAGGGACTAAAGTAGCGTATATAACAGTAGCGTATTGTAACAGATATGAGTAGGCTGTTATTCAGGCTAGCAGGGTTATGACAGTAGATAGGTTGGTTGTTATACCAGCCTTTGACGTCTTTGACCTGTTCTTTCACAGGTTAATTGGTGACATTTATTTCCCTGTTCTTGATCAGTCAAAAGTAAAATGTTTACATTTATAACAAGTAATACATTTAGGAATTTGGAATTTTACAAGTTTACACTTTCAGCATCTTCATCTTAGGAAAATAAATACTAAACCACTGCTTTTTAATTTAACTTGTCATCACCTAGTTGAAAAATGTTCAAGATGGGCCCATCCATCCTTTTCCGCCCCGGCAAAAGTCCATAATAGATGATCCAACAGCTTGAACCTGAGTAGTTTGCAGCTATCCTTTAAAGACACAGGACCTCCATGTCAATCCTTCTGACAAAAAACTAGGAATGCAATCTGACTACTCTGTAAAGAGTGTTAAGACCTAGCAATAGTTTCAATTCCAAAATTGCATAAACCATGACCTTAGTGTTTTATTGAATGGAGCAAGACTGGAAATAAATCTACCTAACATTACTTGTATAAATAAAAGAAAGCCCTAGAGATCGCAATTATGCACATAAAGCCTTATTATAATTCAAGGTTTGAAAAACGTTTTCCCATTTTAAATCATGAAAGAATTAGTATTCAAGCACTTTATTAAAGAAAAATGAAGAATGTTTGGTATTTTGTTATCATGTTGATTCAGCAACTTTAAGCATTTTTTACTACAATAGTCTGTTTAAATTATTAAAATATAAAAACAGGACATTTCTCAATGAGTGTCATAACAGATAAAGCTAAACCTAAGACAAGAACAACAAGGTAATGTATCAGTATTTTATGTGCCTTTTGTTTAAACTTTTGCATGCAACTATTTACAGTAATATCAGATGGTACACAGACTGTGACATTGACTACATCACAGCTTTTGGGGCAGTATTGAGTGAAAAAACCTGTATACACAGCAGCATTGATATCTAGGGTCATTAAGCTTTCCCTGCAGTATAACCACAAGAAATTCAGGAGATAGATAGATAGATAGATAGATAGATAGATAGATAGATAGATAGATAGATAGATAGATAGATAGATAGATAGATAGATAGATAGATAGATAGATAGATAGATAGATAGATAGATAGATAGATAGATAGATAGATAGATAGATAGATAGAAGTGTATTTGTCCCAAGAGGGAACTTTAAATTTTCATTCAGGCTCAGTAAATAAATAAACATTAAACAGCAACATCCCTCCCTTCCTTTCACTCACACCACAATTTGTGAAAAGAAACTACTGAACTGGCAAAAGATCAAAAGAGCAGTCACAGTAGGGAATTATAAGGGTATATTGCTGCTGGTATAGAGCAGGCCCAACAGTGTTTCTTTAAACTTTTCTGTTGAATAATTAATTGGCTGAAAGTCCTCAGTGTTAGTGTGTGTGAGAGAAGACGAGCAGCATTGTTCATAATGGCTCTCAGTTTTATTTAATCATCTCCTTTGCTACTATCACCAGAGTGTCTAGAGTGCATCTCATTACTGAGCCTTTAATTAGCTTGTTGATTTGGTGGGGGCCTCTCTTGAAGTGAAGTTACTGAGCCAGCACACCACAGCATAGAAAATTGTTGAACTACTCACACTAAAGGAGCACAGTCTCCCCAAAAGAGTGTTTGCTCTGCCCTTTCTTATATAGTTTCTATATGTTGAAAGACCAGTTCAGCCTGTCATTAATTTGGACCCCCAAGCTGCTGTAACATCTCCCTGAGTTGTGAGTGGACATAGAGGCTCTTTGGTTTTGCTGATGTTAAGTTACAGACAGTTCTGCTGCACCAAGAAACAAAGTTCTACACCCCACTTTTGTACTCTGTCTCTATCCTCCTTATCAATGTACCCCATTAGTGCAGAATCATCTGAGAATTTGTGCAGGTGACATGACCTGTTATTGTATTTATAGAGAAATGGAGACAGGGCTGTTTCTTGTGGTGCCCCAGTGTTGCTCACATCCACATCAGAGACACAAACTGTGGTCTGGAACGAGACAAAACAAATGTAGCCAATACTTACTTCTGCTTTGATAGTTGCTGGGTGGAAGCTAAAGTTAAATAGACATTGCTTATAAATACTTTATTACATGGTGACCTTTTGTTAAATAGATGATTCATTACCTACTTTTAACTAATATTGTACTATACTGTTGTGTGCATCATCCATGGACTCACTAGTAATAAAAGACAGTATGCCTAGTTACTTAAGTGTTGTAGCCTGCGTCCGGGGCCCTTGCCCGGCCGGGATGCCTCCACACTGGGAGGACTGGGAGAGAAAGTGTGGCCAGAGCACTACATTTCAATCCCCCTGGGTTGCAGCGGTGACTTGAACTCCTGCAGGGCTTCATGGGTGTTGGAGTTTGGCGCAGCGCTGTTTGGATCCGCAGGCACCGGCATGGGGTGGGGAGGGATTATTGTTTTTTATTATATTGTGTAATGTCCTGAACTTCTGTAACTTAGCATTTCACTACAATTTTCACTATGTATACAATTGTATGTAACATAAAATTTTATTCAATTTGATACCACCAAGACACTCCCAAAAGAATACAACAAGGAGGAACTGGCAGCATCTTTTAATATGCACTTCTGAACTGGTGGCAGAGCAATCCATTAATTAAGAACACCTACGCTTATTCTTTATCTTCAAAATTAATGGTTAAATATATGTTTATCTGTATTTTTCTATTTCTTATATTCTGCAACATAAATATTTCCATTCATCGCTTGTGTTTTCTATGGTATTCAGTTAAATATATTTGATTTAGTATCAAAATACACTTCTCTCCAAATAAAAATTTTAAATACAGTTTTCACATTATTCAATGGCATATTAGTGGTGTTTCATGTCCATAACAGTCTGTTTGATGTGTGTGTAACTCATTATATTGCACTACCTGCTGTACTAAGTTCGTTAAACCTCATCATGAGGTGGTCTAAATTAGTATGCAAGTTTGTTCCCCTTCCCCAACTTTAACACGCACACTGCAGCTGCGCTTAGCCTTGGTCTTGGTCTCGGTCCACTTCTAGTCCGCAGCTCTGAGACACGCTGCAACAGTGCTAAACCCAAACAGCACAGGATCATTCCAATCTCAATGCATGCTACAACTGACCCCTTTGATTTCTTTGTTCTGTTCTCCTTGTCTTTCCAGCCAAGGCTCAAGTCCAGAATACTGGATCTGTAAGACCGCACGCTAATCACTGTGCCACTATCCTGATCCAGACGTAAAGTAATGAAAAAAATTTACTTTGACGTTTGGGAAAAAGGTATGTACAGAAACTATGAACAACATGGAAAGAGAACAAAACAACAGATCTGAAAAATAATGTGATGCAAAAGTTACTATAGAAAAATATATTACATATATTGGGAATGAAGTAAGGCAAAGTAAAATTCAAAAATTTTAAACTGCAAATGCAAAAACGGTGTGAAAAATTCAGATCATAAATTAGGATCATCAGCGCACTGCTGATCAAACTATAGAGAATTTTAATCACAAAACTGAACAGGGTAAGTTTTGTGTAACCAATATTTGGAACAATAAGAATAGCAGAAGAGCAGAACATGATCTTAGTTGTCTGTTAAGTTTAAATTCTTTTTTAAACAGATGGAGGCAGAACTTTAGCAGATTTATTTTGAGGTTCATTGTTGTTAAACAGAGAATTGCAGTAATCTAGGTGAGAGATGATAGAGCAGTAATGATGGAGTCAGATGAAGTCTTCTATGTGGTTGAATGAAATCTTCACAACAGATGAGACATGCGTCTAAAGATTTTGATAGTTAATCAATATTGACAAGCTTTTTTAATGCATAGCATGTTATCAACATCATCTTAAGCCATTTTTTTCATTAAAGTAGTCAATATTGATGGAAAATATCTACTTGGACAAGTCTGCAGGTCCATTTCAGTGCATGCAGTCTCACACAACCCTTAGTGTTAACAAACAGACCTGGTTCTGAGCTTGTCAGAGAAAACGACTGTCACTGGAGGAGACTCAAGTGAACACAGAGAAGACACTCAAGCATGGAATCAATTCTTGTTAAGAAGTCAAGGCTATTGATTGCACTGCCTCTCCTTAGGAATTCACTGACAATGCCAAAACCCCCTCCATGAGATGGAACTGCTGTTGATGAAAATTCAGGACCTTGAGATTAAACAAAAAGCTTGCTAACCAGATAGTCTAAAGAGATAAGCTGTACTCAGCCAGCTGCAAACAATGTTGCTATCCACAAGCGGTGTGTCTGCATAAAGGCTGGCTGCCTCTCTGACTCACAGTGTGCATCCCTTCCCCAACAAAATCAAGGTTATAGGACTTATCACACACATGCGAATAGGAGGAAGCTGAGTGGACTGAAAGAAGGTAATTCCACACCACGTTTTTTCTGCAGACGAAATATGGGAAAACCTGCCTGATTTCTCTTCAAAGACGCCTCTTCTGGTCCTGGCAGCCTGAAAAATATCACTTCCGGTCCCAGCGCCATCTTGAAAACATCACGTCCGGTCCCAGCATCCACTATAACATCAATTTCGGGAGCTGTTCTATGAAGATGCCATTTTTGTCTTAAGAGATCAGTTCATACTGAGAACTCGAACTGTGCACATCAGTGCGACTACTAAAAACCTTTTGCAGCCAGGTATAATATATGGATGGCTGTAACAAACCTTTCTGTGTGTCCAAGGCTGATTTATTTGATAGACTGTTCATCTCTGTTTAGAAATTTTTATTCAGCCTCCCTTGTCTTTTGCCCCGCCTGTTACACTGGATTCTAACTTGGGCAAATCTGGATCATGGCACCATTTGTCTCTGCTCAGGAATTCACTCAGGGTGTCACTCCTGGTCCCAGTTGCTATCCTTCCTGAGACAGCACTGCTGTGACTTAGACTCAGGGCCTTAGGATTAAATAGCAGTCTAGTCAGCCAGTTGAGCTAAAGAGAGAAAAATCCACCCAGCCAGTTGCCTGCAAGGCAGATGACTGCAAAAAAGGCCCAGGCACAACAGTAAGCTCTCTCTGTGACCCTCTTGGTGAACTCCTCTCTTTCTACAAGGATCAACATGGAAGAAAAGAAGGATACATTCATCCATCTGTTAATTTTCTGAGAAGTAAAAAGGAGGACTATACAATAATAAGTAATATTGTTACAATGGAATTCTCTTTAAAATCAGTCTAATTAATTTCATGACAGATCTCATAGAAACACATTAGCTATATTTTCCTGTTATGAAGTATGCATCCCAGTTTAGCTTACATGCAGGAAGGTTAATATTTGATCCCTGATATGCATCAGTTCTCTTCCAACTCTCTCAGGATTGCACAAAGTCAAAGCCTACCATAGCAGAACTTGATGCTAGTCCATTGCTGGGCATATTTATTCACAACTCACACAAACTTACCCTGAGACAAATTAGAGCTGCCAGTTAACCCTAACCTGCACATTTTTGTGATGTGGAAGGAAACCAACAGCCCTGGAGAAACACCCCGGCAGATAAAAGGATAACATTCACACTCTGCCAAGTCAGTGATCATGTGTTTCCAGGAAATTCAACGAAATCAAAGATCACATTACAGCTCCAATAGCTGAAGAATAATCTGCAGCTGTTATCTTCCACTATTTTTTCATTTCTTCTGTATTTTACTTTAACTTATATCAACACAACGTAGTTACAAGCAATGGTGTTGTTTTAATTCCTTTATAATAATATTCACAATATATTGTTTGACAACTACAAAATTTTATAAAGCGCACAATAAAAAAAACCCTCAACCACACAGCAATGAAACTGCATGTTTTTGTCTTTGTTCCATCTCCAATTTCCAAGGACTTCTGTTATTCTGACTCAGGCAATCCTAAAGGACACACAAAAGAAAAATACCCTTTTATCTATTTCTAAGAATCTGCTGGGATGTATTTTATGGTGCCACATCCAAGAAGTAACAGGAAATCACCCCTATGAGAGGAGTAAAGCTAATAGAGCCAGCAAAGGGTGCTTTCCTAATTTGACTGTGATGAGAAGTCCCTTTATGCTTGGAGGGTCCATTTTATGGTGCTGCACCTCAGGCCACACAAAGAGATTATTGTGGCTTGACTAAGGATCTGCTGATGAGTTCTGTGAAGCCTGGGCTTGATTGTTAGCAATCTGTGTGCCCTATAACTTAAAATACTGCATTGAATTTACAGTACTCTGTAAAGTCTGTGTTTTTAACAAATCTTTATTTTAATGTGTACATCAGTCAGTCATTATCCAACCCGCTATATCCTAACACAGGGTCACGGGGGTTTGCTGGAGCCAATCCCAGCCAACACAGGGCGCAAGGCAGGAACAATCCCTGGGCAGGGCACCAGCCCACCGCAGAAAACATGCACACACACACACACACCTACATACCAAGCACACACTAAGGACAATTTAGGATTGGCAATGTACCTAACCTGCATGTCTTTGGACTGTGGGAGGAAACCGGAGCACCCGGAGAACATGCAAACTCCACGCAGGGAGGACAAGGGAAGCGAACCCATGTCTCCTTACTGCAAGGCAGCAGCGCTACCACTGCACCACTGTACCGCCCTTTATGTGTACATGCTCTGTATTTAGTAAATCGTATTATCTATTCTTGTATTTTAACTAAGAATTATTTGCAGCGCTCTTCGTCTACCCTTAGTGAAGAGCACTATTCAAAAATAAGTTGTTGTTGAAGCTAAAGAACACCTACAAAGAAGTTCCAAGAGGCATTGTAACTTAGTGACCATAGAAGTAGATGTATCCTTTTCTTGAGAAGTTATCCTAGGAATTGATCTAAATGACACAAGCAAGGATCCATTAGTGAAGAGGGCCAGTGCTGTGTTAAAAAGCAGCCTAATATAAAGCCTTACATAATATAAAGCCTAATATAAAGCCTTGGCTTACTGAAGTCCAAATTAGGCTACCAAGTTATTGATTTTTTTTTCTACTTGTGAACTATATTTAATATATTTTTGTGTGCAGTTCTTATTTTGTATATATTTTTGGTGTGGCCTTTTTTTTGGTCAGCTGCATCTGTCGATATTACTGATACACGTAAAATTAAAACTTATGTAACGATCAGTGTTAGAGGTAACATGTTAAACATGCATTACATAATCAGATTACTTTCTAAAGTAATTTTTTTGGAGTAAAAATACCTGCCTCACTTAAAAAAATGTGTTACTGTGTTACCGTGGAAGATTATTCCCACCACTCCAAAAAGCAAAAAAAAAAATTAATGCTTTATTTTGTACAAGTATTGCCTTTTTTACAAAGATCCTGCCTGTTGCTGTCAGAGTAAGGCCACGTGACCCTGCACGCATACTGCAATGCAAAGTCACTAACCAAAATACATTTATAATTGTGGTGGCCCATTCAGTTGGTGCATTGATGTTCTCCTCATCAACAAGTGACAGTGGTTGATCATTATCACATACCTAAAAGTTTCACAGCAGAAGAAGTGACACTCTGCTGATGGATGAAGAGTTATGCCTGTTATTGTTGGCTTTATTGCTGGCTACTCATTAACTAAAAGCAGCAAAGGGACAGTAAGTATAATATTCTCAGGAGTAGGGTGACATACATGGTGAACAGATTTTTTTTTTTGCATGTCTATCTTGCACTTTGACCTGCTGCATCAGATTCAGCTCTTCCTTCATCACCCTGGCACCCATATAACTAGCCTTTCCATGTAATTCACCATTTTGGTTACACTGTACCAGTGTACCAGTGATTATCACAGCACCACTGAGTGCAGGGCAAGAAGTTGATGGGCTTTAACAGCTGAGAGATCTGAATGAAGTGCTCTCTAAGTGCCATGTCTCTGCACCCCCTCCACTGCTCAGGGGGTTGCTTTTTATAGCTGGATTCTCCAGGTATTTCCTAACGCTCAGACAGGTCTCGGACACCATGGGAGTGTGTCCCTCTGAGGTCTGGGGCCAGGGGTGCCACTGTAGAAAATGATAAAGTTTGGCTGTGTTTAGGATGTAATAACAAATGCTGGTCATTGAAAGCTGCAGTTTTTCATACATAAGAATAAGAAGTAAGTAAAAGTAATGCATGGTTTTTAACGCATTACATTTTACAATAAGCAACTATGTAATATATTCAGTAACATTTTTTCTAAGTAATCAGTAATGTTACTATGTTACTTTTGATGGCACTGAAAATGGTACTGTCATGTTGGCTGTACTTATCCGAATCATACAGCATATACAAATACTGCTCAAGATGTTACTAGTTTTTCATGAAATTAAAAAAATAATTGACCCCTAAATGGCAGTGGTTTAAAGGATATTCAGTACAAAACATTCAGTAAATCAGAAGTGTTAGATTAGTTGAATAATGTCCTCTCATTTCCTAACGTTATGTTTTCATGTCCTCATTAACCTTCTACAGCTCATATGCCGTGACTGTCACATCTTTATCTTGCCCGTTCATCTTGGAGTCAAGCATGCAAGCATGTAAAGTAATTTGTTTTTAAAGGTTATCTTCTGCACCAGATGTCAACAGAATGGTGAATCAGGAGATGCTTCATTCAAGTCACTTACAAGAAAACAAGACTGTTTCTATTTTGAAAGAAAGATGGGGTGGAAAGGAAATGCCATGATTGGATAATGACTTGTTTTTGCTCTGATCTGTTTAAAGGCATTTAAATGTTTTATAAATTCGTAAAGAATATTTCAATGCAACTTTTTTTATTCTTAAACATGGAATGGTGTAGTAGCAGTTGCTTCAGGATTCTATCAGCCTTGCATATTTATGAATGTACCTGAACATTTCTAGATTAACCAAGTGGGACGTGATGGGCTCTGCTACAGAATGACCTACACCACTTACTGGGAGACTTCACGATAGCAGTGTCCTCCTAGAGGACAGAAAATATGTTTGTGTAATCTATGAAGTACTGTACACCATTCCACATTGGAACCATGATGATCCTAAGTCGATACCCTCCTTTAGATAGCATATTTTGGTGCTTATTAACAATTTAACAGATATACACTTTATTTTCCATCTCAATACACACCTATCTGGTGCACAATAACTAGAAAGGAGAACCTGACTCAAACAGCTTAGCATACCACTCCATAAAACAAAACTAGATGCATATGCCAAAGTAGTTCTGGATAAGTTAATGATAGAGAAGATATTGTATAAATATCTGCATCCACAGAACAGTATCATCTCCAGACAGAGGAGCAGCTTCAGCGACAGACTGCTGTCACTGTCCTGCTCCACTGACAGACTGAGGAGATTGTTCCTCTCCCACACTATGTGACTCTTCAATTCCACCGGGGTTTGGGGGGTTAAACGGTAACATTATACAATGTTATTGACTGTTATACCTGCCTCGAACTCTACACCTTGCACTTTTTAACTTGCACTGTGTTTTTATCACTCTTTAATTAATATTGTTTTTATCAGTATGCTGCTGCTGAAGTATGTGAATTTCCCCTTGGGGATTAATAAAGTATCTATCTATCTATCTATCTATCTATCTATCTATCTATCTATCTATCTATCTATCTATCTATCTATCTATCTATCTATCTATCTAAAGTAATGATTAATATTTTTTTAAGTTAGCCTGTAACCCAGCATCCCGATGTAAAAGCAGATAAATACCGTGGTCAAATCCAAAGTCAAAATGAAATCAAAATTCCAAAAAACAGGAAATTCAAACAAGCAATACATCACTAAACAAAACTCAAATAATCTATAGAACAAAGACAAATGTTTAAAAGCCCTAGACATTAGCAACAGATACTAAATAAAATTCTTAAGAAAAGAGGTGACTGAATTTGGTGTTACAATGGTAATGGCACAACAGCACAACCTAATCTCCTATGACTTATGCCCCCTGTCTCTCCACCTTGTGACTACTGCATTATAAATGTTATAAATATGAGGGACCAGGGTAAATGATATACACAAGGAAGCACTAAGGACAGAGGCTCACTCGGTCCCAGACATAAAGCATGGGCCAGGATTGGAGACCCAGCATGTTCCTGATACCTCCATTTACAAAGTTGTATGCAAAGACAACTCTGGCTCAGCAAATGTATGTACCTAGTGGAACATGATCATTTCTAAGAAGCCATGGGGAACTTAATGTAGTCATAAGCTTTGTCCCAGTCTAGGCAGTCTATTTATTTATTGCATATTAAGGTGAGAGAAATAAGATTGTCACTTACTTTTAAATGTGAGCTGCAGTTTAATACTTAATTTTGAATTTCTTTCCATGACAAACTCTAGCAGTCAAGAGATGCTTTAGTAATATAGAGCCTGACGTTGGGCTAAAAAGTTCAGTTTTCCTTTCTCCACCACTTTTCTTGTCTTTTCTTTTCTTTCTTTCTGTATTTAAGTGTCTTTTCTCTTTGACCTGTGCTGATGCATCTGAAAAAGGTTTGTTTTTTTTTTGACGTGTAAGGGGGAAGCTAATAAAAGTTTTCCAGACCACGAAGGACATTAACAATCTAAATTTTAAAACTAAAAAAATAAAATAATTGTTTTTGTTTGCTTTTATCAGAAGCAGACAGTTACAGATGAGACAGTGGCCTAAGATGAGGAAGGGCAATTTGAGGTAAGAGGAACTGGTTATTAACTGCTGGAATGAACATGAGAAATATGCGGTCATATCAATTATGATGACGTTTGCAAATAAAAAAGCCTGAGCTTCATTTATGTAGCAGCCTGGAAATAAGCCAACACTTATTTTCTGGCTTCTGGAGTCATCACTGTACTCATAATTTGTTTTTTTTTTTTCTTCTTTTGGTAAAATTCTATGTTGATATTGCCAGACTTTACTTAAGTGAGTGACCATGTTAATTCTTTACCTTTCTATTTTTAATGATGCAAATTGGGGAGAAAGCTGTCTTAGATTATTAAAAAAATAAAAACAATTTTATTAACTATCTTTTCTTAAAAGAGGACAGACAAAAATCATCACTCACAGTGTATCAACGTGTGATACAGGTGGCATATTTTTATGTAAAACAAAACAGAAATTAGTGAGCATGATGGAGCCTTTTGTAAACAATGGAGAGTTGGTGGGATGTAATATAAGCAGGTGGGTCTCAGAGCCTATGAAAATGGATGCTTTGAGACAAAACAGTGCCTCTTAAATGAAGGCTCCTAGGATAATCCACTAAGCTTAAAAAGGCAGGGTGTTTGTGGTTATGAAGGGGAATGTGGTGCGGGGACTTTATAATTACAGTTTTCATTTATGGGCCACCAAAGTTGTTGACAAAATGTGTTACATGTTACATTTGGGAAAATAATGTTTTCTATAAGCAGGCACTGTTAATCTGAGAAAAGAGATATCCAGTTTTATCATAACTGTGCAATAAAAATGCTGATCATAATATTACCTATGTGATACGCATTGCTTATTTTTGTGTAACAATCTGTTAGAAAATTGTAAGACTTTTCAGAAAGAAAGAAATATGGAAAATTTTACTCTAAACCTCATTAATAATTTACAATAATAGCATACATGTATTCAAAAAATAATTTAAACACTTGAAATAAAAAAGATAAATTCATATTATAAAACTACTTTACAGCAAATCACTATGGTGAAATGGCAATCACAAATACGTTTCTCATCACTAAATGCACAAAGAGCTTTATTTCTTCACCACAGTCTAATAAATGCTTAAACTGTAGTGTGGAATAAAGCCACTGTGAAGCACCTCTTGAGAGTCAGATGAGAGCTCTTCATACGGTCCCAACCTCCAGAAATGAACTGCACATTTGGAAAAAGAGACGATGGCCTAGCAGTGTCCATGCATCTGAATGAATCCTTTAATAACACTCTGGTCAGCAGAGGGATATTTGCATGCCCACGGAAAGTACACCATTAAAACTTCCAGCTAACTTCTTTCTAATTAGCCAGCCATATTTTTGCCAACAGAGTAAATGCTTTGTTTACCTGAAATTGCTAAATTGAGGGAGAGTCCTTCGTCAGACTATAGTACAGGAGATACCTATAGAAAACATAGATAGATAGATAGATAGATAGATAGATAGATAGATAGATAGATAGATAGATAGATAGATAGATAGATAGATAGATAGATAGATAGATAGATAGATAGATAGATAGATAGATAGATAGATTCCAAATGCAGTGCCACCCTATGTGTTCAAACAGAGGCTGAATATGTTCAGCATAATGGCACATGGTCACAGATAAACGTTTTAGTTCTAAAGATTACAACTGAGACACATTCTTTCAAATTCAGATATCCATCATCCATGTTACTTGCCTTCATTCCTTATGGAGACACACAAGTGTTCCATTTGAAAGAGTATATTTATTGTGGTTACTGTAGCATTACAATTATTTTTCATTGTTCCAACAAAGTTTTGAAGCTGTTTATCTTAATACATTATTTTAGGTTTTATTTTGTTGATAAAATGGTGGTTGTTCTTGCTATGAATTATAATTTGTTGGTACTCTAAAATCTAAGAGGCAGAGATTTAAGGACAGATAAAAAAGGATATGTACAAAGAAGCAGGAGCTGAAATGCTAAAGATCCAAGATCAGCAGTTTTGTTTAACAATGCATGACAGATTAAAACCTGAAATAACTTCCTAGAGATTGTTGTTTGTGAAGATGATTTCTTAAAAGAGAGTCTTTCCTTTGCTTTAAACAAAGTATGGAGACCATTACAGTAGGGAAGTTGTATTTATTCCCACTTTCTTTAGATTCGCAAGGCCAGGGCTACCACTATTATGGCAAATGGCAGGCCTAGGTCCTACTACAAGACCCAGGGCCTGCACATGCCAGTACGGAAACACATGGGCCAAAAGGGTAATACCTCCATATGTGCTGCAGAAGAGCATTAGAAAGTGGCAGAAGTATGACTGACAAATAGTTCTCAGTTGGCTAGAAGCATGTAATGATATTCCTAAATGCTCCGTAGTAAGGCAACTCAGTAATTGGCAGTGGTGTTCATCCCTCATCTTGAAAAGGGAAGAATTAGTAACACAGCTTTCCACTAGTGGACACATTGTTGGTCTTTCTTTATGGCATGTAGCTTTGAGACCAGGCATTTATCAAGGATTAGACCTCCAGATATCTGAATCTGGAGAAAGGTCTTAAAAAATGTAAATGTAACATGACCTCAACGGCAAAATTGGTTTTAAGGGTTAGCTTGCAGTGGCAGTGGGAATAAATGGCATCTCGCTGCCATAGACTAATTAAGTGCATAGGAGAGTGGACGAAAGCTCAGTTGACAAAAAGAAGAGAAGCAAAGTTTAAACAGAGAAATGGGTGGTGAGAAGAAGAGTGCTCTGGTATGGTTCTGAAGTGGAAAAGTGATCCACAAAGACAGAGGTCCAAAACCTGCTAACTTGGGCAAGAAGGGTAACCGGTTTACTGTTTTAACTTGGCTTGTTTTCACTTTTTGCTCCCTGATTATCTGTTCATCCTTTTAGTATTTTTGTTATTAAAAGTGCCACTTTATTAGTATAAATCCTTACTTCTAGATGTTGGAAGTTGCCGCATGGGCTCATCCTATCACAATAGTCAAAACACTGAAATGTAGCTGTAGTTTATATATTGATATATTACCTGCATTTCAAAAATAAAATTAATGATGATTCTACAGACAAATAAGTTTCCAACTGTGTCCCCGTGTTCTTGATGGACTTGTTTTAAAGTAACAGTCTTGATCCACTGTACTAATTTCTTTCATAATTTTGAACACTTCAGTCATGTCTCATCTTAATCTTCTTTTGTTTAAACTAAAGAGGCTCAGCTCTTTTAATCTTTCCTCATAATTCATCCCCTGTAGCCCTGGAATCAGCCTAGTCGCTCTTCTCTGGACTTTATCCAGTGCTGCTTTATCCTTTTTGTAACCTGGAAACCAAAACTGCACACAGTACTCCAAATGAGGCCTCACCAGTGCGTTATAAAGTTTGGGCAGAACCTCCTTGGACTTGTACTCCACATGTCGTGCTACATATTCTAAGATTCTTTTAGGATTGTTATTGGCTCCTGAACACTGTCTGGCAATTAATAGTGTTGAGTCCACTACGACACCTTTATCCACCATATAAGGTGTACTTTCGATTTTCAGACTTTACTTTCTACATGTAATACTTCTACATTTACTTACTGTACATTAAATTTCATCTGCCTTAAATCTGTCCAAGCCTATATGCTGTCCAGGCCCCCCTGTAATGATTCAATGGATTCCAGATTATCAGTCAATCCACCTGTCTTATTATCATCAGCAAACTTAACCAGCTTGCTTTTTATATTCCTACCCAAATCATTGATATATATTAAAAATAGCAGCAGTCTTAGCACTGTCCCCTGTGGAACACCACTCTTAACGTCCGCCAATTCTGATAGGGTTCCCCACATAATCACCCTCTGCTTCCTGTGTCTCTGCCAATTTTGCACCCATCTACAAACAACCCTCTGAACTCCCACTTCTTTTAATGTGATGCCCAACTTCTCATGTGGCACCTTATTAAATGCTTTCTGAAGACAATGGTAGAGAGGCTTAAACTACTGGTTGACAAATTTTATATTTACTTATCATTTACTGTGTATATATCATGACTAACACAGGTAACATGTCTAAATACTCTAGTAAAATAATCACAAAGTATTTGCATTGTTGGGGAAAAGTGTTAATGCTGTCAGCCAACATAAATGGCAACTACTTGAGCTTTGTGCATGTTTAAAAAAGGAGTTCTCCGTAGGCACCACATATTATTGTTATCAAGTATTCAATTTTCAGATTAGTTTAGAAACTTAGTATCTGATTTACTATTTCAGTTACCTGTGAACAAACGACTAAAGCTTTGCTTGACAGAGTTAAGAAATCCAATAAACTGAAACTCCTACTTTTCTGGGAAAAACTAATGTTGACTGAATAAAACCCATCGGGATGTTGCCTGTTTATTAACAGGGATTATTAAGGGGTTGTACTCCACTGCATGGCAGTTCATTGTGGCTGACATTTGGAAGACAAAGGAACTTGTCAAGTGAAAAATGGCATGTCATTTTATTATAAACACCTAATCTTCTGACCTCATCCAGTCTAATAGTATAGTATTAAAACTAGTTTAGAATTTTCTTACTATTCTCAGTTCATCAATTCTTTTTGGTGTAATTGCTAAACACATAAAAATGTTCAGAAAAGAATAGTAGTTAAGTTTTCCATAAGCTCTTTGGTGGCATTTACAAAATACTTAGCATGGATAATAGTTTTATTTTTCTGTTTTGTGGTGTATGGGTATACTTTCCACTGGCAATTATTGTCACTTTAGGGTTTGTCATTGTTTTAGCAGTTCTGCCTACGAAAGAGGATCATAAAGTTTTTTTCCTACCGCAGTTTACACAAGATGTGCTTTCCCACTCTGCCCTCATTACACAAACACGGTTAGCAAAGCCAACCACGCCAGAAAGAAAAACCGACAGCAGGCCGGATGGTATAGTAATTTAGAATGGGGTGAGAAGGTGTAAGTTTATCTGGGCCACAGAGAACAATGCACTCTTCAATTAACAATAATAAGGAGTGGATGTATTTATGTTCACCAGAACCTGAGTTTTATTATTACAGCGGGCATAAAGTTTTATAATAATGTTCTAGTTCCATGGCAGCCAACAGGTCTTCCAATGCACAATGTTTATAATGGCAGAGATGCAATGCAGCTTTGTGAATTAGCCACCTGACAGGGCAATTCACGCAATAGTGCTGAAATGAAAAAAATGCAAGAAGTCTATCTATCTATCTATCTATCTATCTATCTATCTATCTATCTATCTATCTATCTATCTATCTATCTATCTATCTATCTATCTATCTATCTATGCCTGAAAACCTTATTAAATGTGACCTTCTGGAAATTACTGAAGCTAAGTTTGGTGGTCAATATGAATTCTTACTGACCCTCTTCTATTCAATTTCTCTTCTCTGAGTCCTGCATGTGATGCCACAGCTACATTGCCAAACTGCTTTTCCAGCCCATGGAAGGGGCATCTGATTGATTAGAAATCTTGCTATTCCACCTTTACCTATTTTAATAATTTATTTCACATTATATATTCTGCTTATGAAAATTCAGGGTGCACTGTGTGGAAGCTGGGCCAAATATGTGTAATCACACTGAGTCTGTACTTATTGAAGCGTGCTATACTAGAATACATTGATTTGAGTTAATAAGACAGATGACTGATCGTTAGCCAAGAGTAGGATGTCTACGATCAAATAAGTGTAATTGTAGAGTAGCATAGAGGAGTGGCACAGCAACTGATTATGACTGTCTTCATCACAGTCTTGTACAGCCAAGCTAGTACAGCATGTACAGTATGAGAATATCAATGGCATATCTTGGCCATATACATGCCTTCTTCAATCTGTAAAACAATGCAGGATCTTTGCGGGTATAATAATGCAGAACTATTTATTTTCCTTTTGCCAGCAGAAATAGTGTCTTAATGCAGTAATTGCCAATTATGGAAAAGCCA
The DNA here is from genome assembly GCF_900747795.2 of Erpetoichthys calabaricus. Lineage (NCBI taxonomy): Eukaryota > Metazoa > Chordata > Cladistia > Polypteriformes > Polypteridae > Erpetoichthys > Erpetoichthys calabaricus. The sequence continues at coordinate 215,513,012 of NC_041396.2, read as the reverse complement.
TATTTATGTATTAATAAGTATTAACCATTGTGAATATTGCAAACACACCTGTTGTTTTCAAGTAATTGGCAAATTCCTACAACATAGTAGCAAACTGGATATGATCATGCTTGGGAATGCAACATTTGAAAAAATTGTAAGTGTGCTGACTCTAGCAGTAGTGAAGGAAGCAAGAAATAAAAACAGCGGCAACATCAAGGCAAAAATAATAACTCCCCGAGCTTCCAGACCATTATTTAAATGAACAGCATCAGTGACAGCCTCAGGGACACAATATAAAAGGGTAAAATTATCACAGCCATAAGGTCACCATCATAGTGCGGCATCATGAGTAGTCCATCTAAAGATAACAAGCTACTTAGAAGAGCAATAAAATGAGCAAGAATCTGTTTAGTCACAACGTCACATGACTGTTTTTTGGCCCAGTATGAAATTTACTGTGTTATGGGGATATTACATTGAAGTCATAATGGTAGCTTAAATTTACAAATCAGTTTTAGTAAACTGTGAACTCACTGTGTTGTTTTGTTTTTAGAAATTGTAGTGGATAATTCTATACTTTTTTGCAGCTGAAAATGAATTATTCATTTTGTTTTTTTGATGGTTCATTTTTGAATTCTGTTCTTTGGATGGTCGCTGCCATTTTAGGACAATCTTTGCATAGGCACAGGAGTATTGTATGTGGTCATGCGACACAGAGTTCAAATAATGTATTATTTTTGCCCATCCATATAAAAGAGCAGCACACAACTCCAGGCATCTGATACCAGATCTCATTCTTTAAAAAAAAAAAAAAAACTTTTACATAAGAACATAAGAAGTATAACAAACAAGAAGAGACAATTCATTCCATGAAGGTCCCAATATCTCATACAGGTACGTCTTTAACATTGTCAAAGTTTCTATTTCAACTACACGTCTCAGTAGTTTTTTTTCCCAGATTCCCACAACATTTTGAGTAAAGAAGTGCTTCCTGGCTTAAATGCATTTTTCCTTAATTTCCACTAGTGTCCTCATGCTTTACCTTTCATCTGAAAGAATTTGGCTGGATATAATTAAAGGCTTGGATTAGGTCTCCTCTTCTTGAGATTAAACAGATTTAATTCTTATTGATCGTCAAGAGTGCTTAAGTCCTGGGATGCACTTGGTTGCCCTCCTCTGCACAGCTTCAAGGACTCCAATGTCATTTTGTAGCATGGTGACCAAAATTGCACCCCACATGCAATCTCACAAATGCATTATATAATCTAATTATAATGCTACTTAATTTATATTCAACAGTTTTTACGATATAACCTAACATTTTATTTGTCATTCTAATTGCTTGTGCACATTGCTTAGACCCCTAAAGCCTTTTCAGAGGAGAGTTCCTGTAGGACAGTGCCCCCTATATTGCATTTATAATAGACATTCCATGTGTAGCACTTTGTTATTTTTTATGTTAAACTGCATTTGTTCGCCCGGTTTCGAAGATTGTCTGGATCTTTTTGAACTATTTTTGCTGCCTCTACAATCTGCAATTGTAGCATCTTCTAGACAGAGCTTCACAAGTTTGCTAACTATACTAGAATCTATGTCATTAATATAAATAGAAACAGCAGTCCAAGGACAGACCCTTGAGGACTCCTCTCATGATCTCACCCCACATGGAGCATTCTCCTGTTTTTTAGTGATGTCCTCTTTGTCTACTTCAGGTTCATCAACCTGGGATACTTTTTTGTAGGTTACCTCTGCTCTAGTCTAAAAATTCATCTTCATTGTGAAAATTCATCCATTTTTTCTGTTATGTGTTAGTAAAAGGCAAAAGGTGCTTCCAAGAAGATTTTACCATTATTTCTTCTTGTTTTGACCATGATTTCTGTTTAATGTCTCTCGTCTGGGATCGATTTGACTCTTTTTTGTGTTTCTAGTTTCTGATCCTGCCAATCTTTTGTCTTCATTCATGGCATATCCATGTAGTTTGTTTCTTGCTTCCAATCCTCTACATTGCCTCCTAACAGTGTTATTTTCTGTCCTCCCTGGCCATTGGACCTTAGTTTTTTCTCTGTTAATTAGTATTGCCTAATTTTTATATATTTTTTTCTTTTTTCTTTCTTCATCTTGTAAAGCACTTCGAGCTACATCATTTGTATGAAAACGTGCTATACAAATAAATGTTGTTCCTTAACACAGAGCATTTATTTCACCAAACAGTCATGCCACACCAGTAACCATATCCTTTCCCATTACTTTAGTTACAGCTTCCTTATGCTCTTTACTTTTGGCCAAACCCCCCAAGTTTGAGTTTCCTTTTGGCCACACACATTAGCTGCAGTCTAATGGTTGTATTTTGCATTCACTTCAACTATAAACAGGCTTTCTCCTCATTTAGGTGCTTAGTCTTTTCCTCTTATACATTTCTCTTCAGACTTCTGAGTCTAGATTTTGAAAATCTACTTCTACTTTATTGTCTATTGGTGTTTTTGACTCTTACTGCAGTCTACAGCTCTTCTTTTTTGGCATACATCTTAATGGGCTTTCAACGTCTTGCCTTTTTTCTGAACATAATCTTTGATCTCACCAAGGCTTGGTCTTCTTTCTTCAAAGCCATGAGGACCAAAGAGAAAGTTTAATCGGTTGCGGGAGGGGAAGTGCACAACTGGAATTGAATCAAATGAAAGAAGCTTACAGATAGATGGTCACTATGGAATACTTTATTTCAGTGATGTTACAATGTATACAGTATACTAACACCGAGGTGTAATGCAATTAGCTGCTAAAGACAATATGATCATTACTGTGGATTCTTGAAATTATTCATCCATTTTCAAAGAACAGATTAATAAACAGGTGAAATGTAGTAGGCCTCAATCTTTTACAACCATGTCTGTGATACACTGGCACCAAATTTGACTCCTAATAACCAAAATTATGTTTTTGTGCAGAGTTGCAGGGTTCCTTCTGGATTATAGAATACAATACAATACAATACAATTTATACAGTTCAAAAAGAGACCCCTTTCCAGGTATGTTGGGCATGCAGTGGGTGTCAAAAAGAAGGGGGTCAATACAATACAATACACAGAACAGAACAAATCCTCAATTCAGTATAAAAATAAAAATTTTACAAGTACAGAGTAGAATTTAACAGTAGATGATATCCTATAATATGATTTGGATTTGTTTAGAGTCCTGGAGACCTCAGCCATCAAGCGGCCTCCCCCATTTGGCCATTCCACAGCTGAAACAGCGCTGGGCCAGCCAATCCGATGAAAGGACCCCTCTTTCCCACGATTCCTGTGATCCTCCATCTGGGATGACTTTACCTTAGGCAGGCAAAACAACTTGGCAGGTGGGCCATGGCACCAAGTGCCACGTTTGAGTACCAAGAAGAGAAACAGAATAGGTGAGGGTTAGTAACAAATTATAACTATCATGTTACTTATGTTTTAGTGCTAATGACTAACAACAGAGATGCAGTATGTACAGTTAATCAGCAGCACTAGTCAGGATATGCTAAACTGAAGTAGTGAGTCTTCAGCCGGATTTAAAAGCTGACACCGAAGGGGCATCTCTTATAGTAGTAGGCAGACCATTCCACAGTTTGGGGCCCTGTAACTAAAAGCTCGGCCTCCCATTGTTATTTTATTAATCCTTGGAATCATAAGCAGACCAGTATCTTGAGATCTTAATGTGCGCTCTGGTTTGTATGTCATGATAAGTTCAGACAAGTAAGCTGGACCTTGGCCATTTAATGCTTTATATGTTTAAAGGAGGATTTTGAAAATCTGCCCTAAATTTAACCGGGAGCCAGTGTAAGGATTTAAGAACTGGACTTATGTGTTCGTATTTTCTTGTTCTTGTAATAATTCTTGCAGCCGCATTTTGGATTAACTGGAGGCTGTATAAAGAACAGTTTGAGCATCCAGTGAACACCGCATTGCAGTAGTCAATCCTACTAGAAATAAATGCATGAATTAATTTCTCAGAATCCTGTTTATTTTGAAAGAGCCTTCATTTCCCACCATTTTTAAGATGGAAGAAACATGATTTGGACAACTTTGTAATTTGTGCTTTAAATGACACGCTAGAGTCAAAGATAACTCCTAGATTGCGGGCTGATTCAGTAAAATTAATGGGGATTCCAACTGAGTTAAATGATGACAAAATATTGTTATGATCAGCGTCATTCCCTCCATCAATTAACATCTCTGTTTTATCTGTGTTTAAAGATAGGTAGTTCTCATTCATCCACTCCTTTAATTCATTAACACAACTAATTAAAGACAACATTGGAAAAACTTCATTTGATCTAAATGAAAGGTATAACTGGGTGTCATCTGCATACGAGTGAAAATTAATATTATGTTTCCTAATGATAGATCCCAGTGGAAGCATGTAAAGTGAAAACAGTAAAGGTCCCAGTACTGAGCCCTGCGGGACACCATATTGAACTTCTGTGTATAATGATGGAGTACTGTCAGCAAATTTCTGTACATATTGGAATCGATTTGATAAATTAGAACTAAACCAAGCAAGCACAGTGCCTGTAAGCCCAACATAATTTTCTAGCCTGTGCAGTAAAATAGAATGGTCAATGGTGTCAAATGCTGCACTTAAGTCTAACAACATAATTACAGAGGAGTTTCCTTCATTAGAGGATATAAGAATGTTATTTACAACCCACGTTAGTGCCGTTTCTGTACTATGACCAGTGCGGAAGCCAGACTGGAATTTCTCAAATAAATTGTAATGCGTAAGGTGTGACTGAAGCTGATTGGCGACTACTTTTTCTAGTATTTTAGAGAGAAAGGGTAAATTTGAAATAGGTCTATAATTATTTAGTATGTGTGGGTTTAGGTCTTACTTTTTAAGTAATGGTTTAATGACTGACACTTTTAGGGCATCAGGTACTGTGTCATGCAATAATGAACTATTGATAATGTTTAGAATAGGTGCTGCAAGAACATCCATTGCACTTTTTACTAGTTTTGTTGGCACAGGATCTAGGGAACAAGTAGTGGGTTTCATTTTTGAAATTAAAGTTAAGACTTCCTGCTCAGTTACAGGATTAAAATTACTAAAGTGCTGAATGCAATTTGAGACAGGGTCTGCTAAGCATATGCGGTTTGTACTGTGATGCTGAGATCTGGGATCATATATTTTTAATTTTCTCATTGAAAAAGTTCATAAACTCTGTACTGCTAATATCTGTTGATATTTTGCACTGTAGATCTGAATTCCCATTTGTTAGTTTAACAACTGTTCTAAACAGTACCCGAGGATTTTATTATTGCTATCGATTATTGTAGAGTAGTATTCTGAGTGACATTTAAAGAGATGCTTTTTAATATTTTTTAACACTCTCTGTGCATGCAATTTGAAAGAGATGTAGCTTTGTTGTTCTCCATCTGCACTCCAGTTTTTGACACTCTAATTTAAGAGCTCGAGTGTTTTCATTAAACCAGGGAGAGTTTCTATGTGCTTTGATCACTTTTGTTTTAAGTGGAGCCACTGCGTCCAGAGCATCTCTCATGGTCACATTATAATGTGATGTTAGCTGATCTAAATTGTTTTCCACGTTTACATTTGATGTTAAGTGATCTAAATGGTTTTCCACAATTACACTCGACTTACTCAAAATATCTATACATTTTAAAGCAGAATTACAATCTAGATGTCACACTGTCTTTGTTTTAATCTGTGAATGTGTTGGCAAGGGCAGGACTAAATCACATTTAATTAAGTAGTGATCGGAAATAACTTAATTTGATGGAGTAATATTTAAATTTTGAATTTCAACTTTGTAAGTTATAATTAAATCTAATGTGTGGTTAAGATTATGAGTTGGACCTTTGACAATCTGACAAAATCCTACTGAATTTAACAAATAAGTAAAATATTTGCTAAAAGTATCAGTTTCCACATCAATGTGTACATTAAAATCCCCCATCAATACTACGTGATCATAATTTATAGCCAAATCAGATAAAAGGTTGCTAAATTCAGTCATGAACAATAAATATGGCCCTGGTGCTCTGTAGACTAGCACTATAATTGTGTTGGAATCTGTTTTAATATTTAAAATGAATGCCTCAAAGGATGTAAAGACGCCTAAATTTTTAGACACGATTTGCATTTTGTTACAATGAATTATTCCAAGGCCTCCTCCTCGACCAGAATCTCTAAACTTATGAAGGAACGAGTATCCATCTGGTGACGCCTCAGCTAGGGGAACAGTGTCACATTTACTAAGCCAGGTTTGAGTGAGAAGACACAGATCAGATTTGTACTTAATAAAATATCATTTACCAAAACAGCTTTACTGCCAAGAGAGTGAATGTTCAATAAGCAGCATTTAAAACTGTATGCTTCTTTCTGAACTGGTGATATATTTTTTGTTTTAATTTAAAGTAAATTTCTATTACAGATGCCCTTGTAGAAGAAGCTGAGCAGTACAGGAGGACCTTGAAGTATAACTGCTGCTTTGCTAGACTGAGATGAGGCAGTTAATGTGATTTGTGAGGTAGTAATACCAGTATTAGTAGTTTATGTGTACAGAGTGAAATTCTAACATGGATGTCTGACCAATGTGCAACATGTCACCTTGGCACCATGATACAATTGTGAGGTCTTGAAGGATTAACAGAACAATTTGGGGTAATCTTTTTTGTATTTGATGTAATTAGGATGCTCCCTGGTTGCTTCCCACAGAATGTGTACTAGGCTGAGCCCACTAGATAATTACCCAAGGAAGTCTGGTTACATTTCTCGACTGGCTTTTGAGTTCTTGGACATTTCCCAGAAGTTCATACTTTGGATATAAGGTGGCTATATCAGTCCAGTTTTTACTAGAATGGCTAAGTGGATGAAGAGTAAAGATATATTTTGTCCAGTTAATACATTTTGCTGCTATACATTGCAGATATGTTCTGCAACAGATTTATTTCATTAGCACAGTGCCTGTTGAACATGACAAAGTTCAGAAATATGGGATTTTAATATTCTTTTTACTGAACTGCACAACCACTAATGTTAGAGTAAAGTAATTACTAGCACTTGTGGTCAATGTGTGTAAACTCAATGTCCAGGAAGGAATCAGCATACCAAAACAAATGTTTTCACAGGAAGCCTCAGTAGGAGGTGATAGTCTGCCGTCTGTCTTAAGAACTGATTTAAATTAGGTGATTTAATACAGATGTAGTTGTGGAAACAAGTGTTCTCATCACCTGTAGAGAAAAATCATTTTAGTGAGAGCCTGTGTTGCAGTGGTAGCTGGATACTTAAATTCATTATATACTAGATATTTAAAAAGTCAGATGAACTCATACTGTTAATCATAGCTCCGATATTAGAAAAGAGTGGAGATTAATGTTTTTTAATTTAGGAGTTAAAGGAATTCACACTAACAATTTGTTTCCTTTATGGATGGTGTGAGAAATATTTGTTAATGTGTTTTATGCAGGTGTTCTGATACTTGGTTGTTGTGTAACCATTGCCAAATAAACATTATTAAGGTTCTATATCAGATTTCTATAATAGCAATATTTTACTTATGATGTACTTTTCTAAAACCCAAGGACATTGTACAAATTCTGCAAGTATAAAATAAAACATAAAAAGACAACAATTTAAAAAACTATAAACAATGGAACATAGCTTAAAGCACTACCAGAGCTGCTCAGTGCCATAGTGGAGCTGATTTGTCATTGCAGTTTCATTTACAGTGATTTACACTTTATGTGATAAGCATAAGCACTGGTATACTTGTATAGTGGTTAGCCACTTCACAGTTCCAGGGCTTCAGTTTCATCCAGGTCACTAAACTGTGTGATACTTGGACATTCTCACTGTGTTTGTGTGGGATCTTTCCCAGCAGTTTTCCCACAATACTAAATGTTTACAATATATTTATTGGTGGCTCTAAAGTTGTCCATTGTGGGTGCACCCAGTGCTATTCAGATAAGACGGATACAGGAGAAACATACTGATTCCACAGAGACAGTGACCCCACTGATGGTTTAGAAGCAGTAACACTGACCTTTGTGCCTCCATGTTCATTTCAGTTCAGCTGATCCTTATATTCTTATATACCACATGGCCGGGTGTAGAAATGACAGGTCTTGAAGATAAGTTGGAATGCCAACCAGGTCTTCCTATCTAATTAAACTGGAAGACTGAACAAAAAAATACAACTCATCTTGGCATCTAGGCTTCTCACCCTCAGGCTTTTAACTAAAAAAAAATGTTAAGCTTTAGCCACAGTTTCAGGGTCTGTTTGTCAGAAGCTCCATCCAGCGGGTCACTCTGGCAACAAATATACCTCCTTCCAGGTAGCCGGGGTTTTTATACCTGTGGAACCTGAAGGGGCGCAGCTAAGTGCCCTTATTGGGAGATTTGCTAGTGCTGCAGAGAGATAAAGAGAAGAGGATGTTAGCGACGGCGCACCCTCCCATCCCGTTGGGTTATTACTTACCTCAGTCGGGCCTGTGAGGAGATTCTCCAACATGCATGCATGACAGCCACTATTTACCAAAGTACAGAACCACACACCATTTTCAAATATAAACAAACGTATCAGTTGAAATAAACATTAATAGAGTGCCAGAATGAAATAAATGCACTTAAGAGAAATCATGTTAAAAAGAGTTTGATGATGTAAACCAGTTTTATTTCCTGCCCCTGCGGCTCCTTACATTATCATCTGTGACATGCTGAACTCCTGACTGTCTAATCATCTATCAGTCTGATCACATGCCTGTCACTATTAATGCCAACAGTTCACAACCATTTCCATAGCCATGAGTAGCAGCTTGGTCAACATGCTAAAACAGTGATATTGAAATTAATATTACTTGAAGGTGTTCATAGAAATATGCAAAGCATTCAAAAGTTTGCAATCCCTGAGAAATGTTCATGTTTTTGATGGAAATTGATACCTTTTTTATTGAATTTCCATGAAACTGATTTAAAAACACAGCCATACATTACTAATGCTGTAAACGGCTACTACTGCTTGAAATGACCAATTTACAATGTTTTTTTCACATATGACTGCATTTTCAGCACCCATTAACACATTAAAAATAGCTTGCCTTAATGCTAGAAGTATCAAAAATAAGGTAAGTGAGTTGGAGTTGTATGTAGCAGAGCATAATTATGATATTATAGCAATAACAGAAACCTGGCTAAATAACAAAGATGGGGATGAGTGTAACATAGAGGGATATACATTTTTTAGGAAGGAAAGACAGAACAGAAAAGGAGATGGGGTTGGTGTTTATGCCAAACAGGATTTAAATGTAAGTCCTCTTCAGTTGGATGATGAGCTCCATCTTAGTGAGGACATGTGGCTTCGCCTGGAAAATATTAGGGAAAGAGGTCTTATTTTAGGAGTGTGTTATAGACCACCCAATGCAGACAGTAATTTCCACACACATCTTTTTAGTAATATCAAAAAGGCAAGTTTACAGGGAGATATTATAGTCATGGGGGACTTTAATTATCCAAATATTAACTGGGATAACCTTGCAGATGGAGGAGCACAAGAGCAGGAGTTTTTAGAAGTAATCGGTGACTATTTTTTAACACAGCATGTTAAAGCACCAACAAGGGATGAAGCCTGTCTGGATTTAGTATTTTGTAATAATCAGGATAGAATTGAGGGTGTAGAGGTGATTGAACCACTAGGGTCAAGTGACCATAATGTAATACAATTCTCTGTATTTTGTAAGAGTGCAGATGCAAAGACTAAAATTGTTAAGTTGAACTTTGGTAGGGCTAATTGTGAGTAGATGTGACAATGTCTAAGCAGGATACACTGGGATAAGCTTTTAAGTGTGGAGACAGTCAAGGAGCAGTGGAACAGGTTTAAAAATGTTTTACATGTAATGCAGGACAGATACATACCTAAATTTGGAATTAATAGGAAACAATAAAAAACTCCATGGTGGATAAATAAAGACTTAAAAAAGAAGTTGCAAAGGAAAAAAAACTGCTTTATAAGGCATATAAGACTAATGACTACAAAGTTAATCGTAGAGCATATGAGAACATGAGAGCAACCATTAAGAAGGATATCAGGGAGGCTAAAAGACAGTTGGAGAGGAATATAGCAGATAAGGCGAAAGAAGACCCTAAGAGATTCTTTCAGTATTTTAGTAGTAAATGAACAGTCAAGAAGGAGGCCAAGTGCATCAGAAATAGTAAAGAGGAATTAAAGGATACAGACAGTGAAATAGCGGATGCCCTAGACTTATATTTTTCGGAGGTGTTTACAAGTGAGCAAGTGGATAACGTCCCAGAGGTAAACGGGACTACAAAGGAGGTCCTGGGGGATTTGGAAATTGTAGAGGGAGAAGTGATGCTCAGATTAAATAAGCTGAAATCAAACAAATCACCAGGACCAGATAATATTTACCCTCGAGCTCTTAAGGAGGCTAGCGAGTACATATATAAACCCTTGACACATATTTTTAGGATGTCACTGCGCACTGGACAGATTAAGAAGGACTGGAAAATGGCAAATATCATCCCACTATATAAAAAGGGTGACAGGGCAGATCCAAGCAACTTTAGGCCAGTAAGCTTAACATGCATCACAGGAAACTTAATGGAAGGAATTATTAAGGATAAGATTGAGCAACACCTGGCAAGGACAGGAGTTATTCTGAACAGTCAGCATGGGTTCAGAAGAGGGAGGTCATGTTTTACTAACATGCTGGAATTCTATGAGGACGCAACAAAAGAATACGATCAAAGTGGAGCATATGATATTATTTATCTGGACTTTCAGAAAGCATTTGATAAGGTGCCACATGAGAGGTTGGGCATCAAATTAAAAGAAGTGGGAGTTCAGGGTGATGTTTTTAGATGGGTGCAAAATTGGCTCAGACACAGGAAGCAGAGGGTGATGGTGCGAGAAACCTCATCAGAACTGGCCGATGTTAAGAGTGGTGTTCCACAGGGGTCAGTGCTAGGGCCACTGCTATTTTTAATATATATAATGATTTAGATAGGAATATAAGTAACAAGCTGGTTAAGTTTGCAGATGATACCAAGATAGGTGGATTAGCAGATACTTTGGAATCTGTTATATTATTACAGAAGGACTTGGATAGCATACAGGTTTGGGCAGGTTTGTGGCAGATAAAATTTAATGTCAGTAAATGTAAAGTATTACACATAGGAAGTAAAAATGTGAGGTTTGAATACACAATGGGTGATCGGAAAATTGAGAGTACACCTTATGAGAAGGATTTAGGAGTCATAGTGCACTCTAAGTTATCAACTTCCCGACAGTGTTCAGAAGCCATTAAGAAAGCTAACAGAATGTTAGGTTATATATCACGATGTGTGGAGTACAAGTCCAAGGAGGTTATGCTCAACCTTTACAGCTGACAGAAGAAAATGAAACAGGTAAAAAATGAATTACTTCAGTAAGATTCACAGAGCAGTATGTCAATTTTTCTGTCCAATTCTGTCCATTGTAACCGCAAGCAATGGGAACCCCAAAAGTGCTCCCTACTACACATGTTATTTAGTCCACTGTGATGGTGATTTCTCCCTGGCTATAATGCTGATCAACTCTATGGCATGCTTAGTGATGAGTAATCCTTGTGACATTCACTTCACAATGAGTTCACCGAAATCACGAAAATGGTTTTGAACTTTGCCGAACTCTGTGAAATGTGTTGAGATCAATGAAGGAGGAGGAATGAACTAGTTTTGAGTTAATTATTGTAGTGTATTGAGTGGTGCAATGCTGTTTTAATTTTCTATGAGGGCTAGAGAAGAATCTTAAAACTATGCTGGACCAATTATTGTGTCCAAAAATGTGATCTGAGCTGTAAGGCAGGAGTACTCAAACAACAAAAGATGCAGAAGAAACAAATACCACAAACAAGATACAACAAATGGCTGCAAACTAGCAATAAGAAAATAAAATATAGGTCATTGAGCTCACATAGTTCCAGTCTTGGGGCACACATTAGCCATGCAACATTCCAACATTTGAAGTCATGGCCCTGGGTGCAGCAAGAAGGTCTTTTTATTTCTGATCTCTGTGCAAATGCTTTGCACGTCTTTATACCATGAATAAGCCAGAAATGTCTTGTAAACAGCAACAAATCTTTCATCGTTATTATTCATGTGTTTTCTTTCTTGGGGAGGGCTCCTTTAAGGCTTGTTCTGGATTGTAGCTCCAGCACATGGCTAATTATTTATGTAACTTAGCCATTCGGTGCTACGCTGCCAGCGCAGTGCATGTAGATATATATATCTGGTGTCAGTACTCATAATATTAATATACTTTTTTTAAATGCATGCAGGGTGAAAGGCTTAAGTATTGATCAGGTTATGACATCATACAAGCCTGAAGCAGCACAGCAACAATCATATCGTATGCACACATGAAAGTTCTGGCTGCTACAGCTCTGTCATGTCACAGTGGGCTCACAAAATATGATGGAGTACTTGGAAAAAATGCTCCTCTAAGCCGGCTGCATAGTGAGTTTACAGGAAAATAGTCAACGAACAACGACTCCGTCAAACACAGCATATTCTCCCTGAAAAAACACTTTGACGAATTTCACCAATCAACACTAGTCAAACTTAAGTTCTCTGGGCCATAACTTTCACTTTTCCTTTAAGGTAAGAGGAGAAGGAACTCATTAATGAAAACACACATATAAATAAGGGATACCTGTATTCATAGAGCACCTTGCTGTGGTACCCACCTGAAATTCCGTGAGCTCCTTATTATATTTTATTACAAGTACAGCAGCTCTTATTATAGTAACCCTACTCAATGATAAGCCATCCTGAATGCCCTATTTAACATCACATTAAGAGTCACTTCATATAGGACAGTAACAAAATGATGGAATATTTATTTTATGAACACAAAGACTGATATGCAAGATAAATATACAGAACCAAATTTAGTAATAATCAGGCAAAAAACAAGATTTGTAAGACAAGTCAAGTTCAAAACTGAAAGTTGGGGTATAGTTTACAAACAGCACAAAATTTCTCAAACCCAATCAAACCAAATCAGAGATTGGGACAGAAAAAGCCATACAACACTGAGCAAAAGGAGGAATCAGCCTTGTAGAGAGTACCAGTCCATGTCAGGGCCTATTCCCACACACACCCTAATATTGTTAAACAGGACTATTACAAAAAGGAATTGCTTCTGCACAATTCTACGCAACACATGCCTGAATAGCGGAAGGTTGGGGTCAGCTAGGTACATTTATGAAACAGTTTCCTACAAAAGTGCTGCTACTCATTTTTAAATGCTGGCATGACAAATTTTTTGTTTTATATGAAGAGGAACCTCTCATGTTTTCAAAGTAAACACTGAGTATCCTGCTCATTCCTGTTGACAGGCATGGAAGAATCAATTAGCAGCACTTTTTAGTGTAAGGAAATGGGTTAGCAAGAGTGAACAAGGTTTGGAATAACTTTACAGATTGGAACATTTAAAGCAGTTATGAGGAGGAGACAGACATTCATTGTGGATGTTTTATGATGAATTAAAGAATAATTTACAATCACATTTGCATTTTGAATTTTAAAAACTTCTTTATTTCCCTAAAAGCTTAACATGAAATATCCTAATTTAGTCATATGCAAAATTTTTTGAAGCCCTGTTTCTTTTTATTTCTAAAAAACAAAATTATAAAATATGGGAAACTCAATGATATGATGATATACTATAATAAGTAGTCTTCATCAAAAGCTTGATAAGATTTTTTCCCTATTTCATGAACTACATAGATCACATTTTAAATCAAGCATAAAACGCAATAATATTTTAAATTTTATTTATTAATAAATTAATAAATATTAATAATATATTTAATATTTTGTCTTTTAAGGAATGGCTTTCTTACTGCCACTCATCCTGTCAAACCTGCAGCACAAAGTCTCCTCTTTTCAGCAGAAACTGAGACTTGCTTTATTCGACCACTGTTAAGCCTCACAGGTGGCGCAGTGGTAGCGCTGCTGCTTTGCAGTAAGGAGACTGTGGAAGATTGTGGGTTCGCTTCCCGGTTCCTCCCTGTGTGGATAGCGCATTGAGAAAAGCGCTATATAAATGTAATGAATTATTATTATTATTAAGCTATGCTTGAAGCTGTTGTGTTGTGGGGCGCCTATCAGACAAGCTAGTGACGTTCAGAAACTTGTCCTCCTTGGGTAGTGCCTATGAATCTGCCAGATCTCTTCCTATTGGAGTTTCTTCCAGTTTCCAATTGCCTTTCGATACTGTAGGACACCATATTCAATAACACTTTTTCCCTAAATGAAAGGCCTGCACTTCCAAGGGTAATATGGCATTTTCTTGCCATTATCACTGGATTTTACAACATTCTACAGTATAATTTTGTTTGAGTAGTACTTCAGATGGAGTAGTAACACAGTCTATTCCAAATCTGTTTTAAGACAGATGGAGAGTTTTTAAGTAATCAATAGAAGTTGGGACACCTGTGCAAATTGTTTGCTTCAACTTGCAAGGCTTAATTTACTTTAATAGCTATAGAACATATGTAGGTTGTAACCTATTAGTTGTTCCCTGAAGAAGGCCCATTTTTAATACTCTAAAATATCCCATTTTTCAGTTTTTGTCAGCTTACTGTTTACCTTTTCACCATTTTAGGTCATTCATTGCATTTCAACTGATTAAATTTGAAGAAAAACTAGAACAACTGAGGTGTTCTAAAACTTTCGACCAAGCTTTGGATAAGGTATTCACTTTTAATTCTCTCAGTTAGAGTGATGTAGAGGAATGACTATTAACGTTTTGTTTAATTATTTCAATGATACTGCCAAAATTAAGCTTAGTACATTTTTTTTGCTTCCCTTTAACTGTTAGTCTTAGTATTGAAACTGAGACAATCAGCAAAAAGTAATAAGGATTAGTCTGGTATGTAAGATAATTCACTATGAAGGGAACGCCATTATTTAAATGTATTTTAAACCTGGGGATCTTATAATATTTGCCTAACCAATTTAGTATAAATGACAGTGATGAGATTGGGTAAAAGACTTTTTGTTCAAGCTAAATGCTTGAATACCAAAGGTTTGTACTTTATAATATTCAAATATGTTTCCAGGCTTACAGGGAGAGGGAGAAAGGAATGAGAGTGAGTGAGCAGTTGTGTTTAGTACACAAGAGACCAGCTCTGTTTTGCATCCTTTTGGAAAAAAAAGACATAAGATTCCTGCCAATGTCTTGCTCTGTGAGTATTTATTCCAAAGTGTAGGGGAAGAAGAAATAAAGAACCCTAAATGTGAGTAGCATTATTATTAGCATACAGTTCCTTTTATCTTGAAGATAATGGCCATCCTTGTCTAGTTCCATGGTTCAATATTGTTTATATAAATCAAAGCATCTGGACTTAAATGAAGTAATATAATGCATGCACATATATTGATGCCAACACAATGAACAGATAATCTAATTCAACTGTAAGTTTTTCTGTGTCCAAAAACAGCAGAACCTCAGGAGACTCATATACTAGAGAATAATATATTACATTAAGCAATTACCATGTATTTGAACCTAGATGTCTGCTTTTTATAAATCCATTTTGATCTTAAGATATTATAAAAGAGAACACTTTCTCTATTCTTTTAATGAAAAGATTTACCAGTGTTAGAACTGGTTTATTTCCTGATTTTGTATAAGTTTTTCTATATCAGTTCCTATTATTTGTGTGTGTGTGTTTTTTTTTTGAGTTGCTGAATTTCATTTTGACATCCTTTACTGTGATAGTTAATACTTTTTTGGACCACTCATCTGCCATATTGGGTTTCATGCTCTCCACCATTTTAACCTCCCATGGTTAGGGCAAATTTACTCACTGTTAGGGGTGTATCCTGTAAGGTCATGACCTTTGATAATGACGCAACAAAATAAAAGGACCCGCAGGGAATTACTTCCTCATCCAAGTTGGAGATTCAAAACACTTTTCCAAATCTCGTCTTTAGACACTTATTTTGCATATGTTTCCTTGATTCTCAACTTTTGCTCTTCTTTTTTGACCATGTCTTTCATTTTGTCCTTGATGCTTATGCTTCTGATCTCCTGGGGCATCATGTATAAATGGTGCGTACACACAAAAATGTTGCGTACTCCTGTTTCCATGCTCAAATCACAATGTTTAAAACCTAAACTTGGCATAAAGCTCAAACCCTGGCATTACGCAAGTTCTCCATTCAGGTTTGCAAACTGGCGGCACCCAGCGTCAAAGCAGTGCTTTTGTTAAAGTGTGGTTTCCCTTTCTTTTATAGATTCACATCCCTGACACGGCTTTATAAATACATTGAAATTAACCGCATATTGTTTATTAGTTTAAGGCATTTGATTGTAATTAACCTGTAACAAAATAATGGTCCACGGAATGGCTAAACTATTCCAAATACCATAGCTGCTTTAGTGTTGTTACTCTCACTGCACCTTCTTCTTTATCTTTCAGCTGCTCCCATTAGGGGTTGCCACAGCGGATCATCTTTTCCATATTACTCTCACTGCACCACACAGAGTATTTATATCACTGTATCTGAGTGTGGAATCACAGCTCTACAGCAGCTGATCGAAAAGAGAATTATTGGTATACAGCATCAAGCACACGCTACCTCAGCCATGCACACGGTCTATTGAATTGCTCTCATATGGCAAACGCTTCAGAGCCTTTCCTGTAGGGACATCGCGGTTCAGAAACAGTTTCATCCCAAGAACTATAAACGCACTCAATCAGTCCATCAAGTGCTCATTGTAGAACTGTTTGTATTCATTAGTACAAATACCTCACAGTAAACTTACGATACAGTTATAATATTGCACAACCTGAGCCACTTTATAAAGCGTGTATTTACATATGATGACGGTATCATTTTTAAGATGAAATACAGCAAAATATGTTTATTACATTACAGATGAAATGTTAACATCATTTAAATAATCTATATTGTTAATAATTAAACATGTGAGGACACGGTGTCGCAGCGCTAGCTAGTTCAGGGATTATTCCTGCCTTGCGCTGTATTGTTGTTGGGGCTGGCGTGACACTGGAAGGATAGGTGGATAGAATAATTAAACATGTACTACAAAGATATTTCAATGTTCCTTAAAAGTTTTGAAGAATCGGCGTTCTAAGCTTACAGATGGCTTAACATCTGTTACAGAGCTGATTGTATGGCGATTGGTTACTTGGAGAAAGAAAAGGAAGGACAGGAATTGGAGGTTAGTACGTTTGAAAGAGACAGAACTGCTGCAATAAATTATTTCATCGAAGGTCACGCATGGCGCAGCAAGCATCTTGCAGGAGGCAGGAACAATCTCTAGCCAGCTCATCACTATCACTGCGCCACCGTGTTCCTATGTTTAATAACATGCTTTAACTCCTATTATCTTGAAAATTATATCAAGTATACATCTCAGTATTTTAATTATTCAGAGAGCTGTAATATCACGAATGTAATGGATTCTGTGTCCTGTTGGAGGAAGAGAAAGCCCATTTAAGAAGCATGTAGTGATTCACACACATAGAGCACATAGAAGAACACATACACTACTTAAATGACAAAAGAAATTTCGAGATTAAAGTTGACATTTCAAGTTTTTTTCTCACTGTGTCCCTATATTTTTTCTTTTCTCTGTACCCTAATAAGCTTTCATATGACACTCAGACGGTGGGCTATGACTCGCCTTTTCATCTTGACATTGATATCTGACAACTTCTTTTTTATTTCGGGCACTGTGCAACTTTGTGCACTTGAGCTTTCGAGTTTCTCCGACACTCTATGTCACTCAATCAACTTCCTTTTGTTGTTTATACCACTGTTTAAACCAACAAATATTACGTTTCTTCTTGCCTCCACTTGGTATTCTCTGAAATTCTTATATTTTCCCCCATGCTTTTACCTTTGCCTTTTCACAGAATGCTGAGCTTAAGGGCTATTTATGTTGATTTGCATATTCAAAGAGGTGTAATTCTGAGAGGAGTTTGGGAGTGGCAGCAGGTGCGTGCATGTGTGTTACTTTTCACACTGACTGGGATTTATGGAGTGGAAGAACGTGGAAGTTAGCGTTTGCACAGATTTATGCATCTGGATTTTTTGTGTGTATGCACATTTCCGCTTTTGTCCTTATGCCATGTTTTAATGTGAATTCTACGCACTGCATTATGCATGAAGCCCCTGATTTTTACCCTTTTTTGGCTTAGGCCTATCCCTTGGTATACTCTCAAACTGTTGCCTTCTCATGGACATAACAACCAGGATCTTAACACTGTTATCCAGAAGCTTGACTTGTTAACAGAATACACACTCATGCTGCCTTTATTTTATTTTTTTGGAAATACAGTGAATTTGGCACAACCTAGGTTTTTTCGTTAAAGAATTATGTTCTTTAGTTACCATAAGCAGTGTGTATTGAAGTGTGGCGTTTGCTTATTTTATGCTTCAATGTTTGTAAAGACTCATTTTTACATGGAACATACAACATGAGGTGATTTGCCTCCTTAAAAATGTCTTGAGTATTTCCCAGTGTGTTCCCACAAATAACTTTTTTGAAAACAAATTTGTCTTTAAGAACATTTCCATTTGTGTGGAAATAAACTTTATAAATTCCTCTCCTGGTTGTTTTAATGGATTAAATAGGCAAAGGCAAGTTCTACTAGTAGGACATAATGATTTGAGAAGTAAAACAATAAGGTATTGTCAAAGATAACAATAGTATAGTATTTGTGAAAGTCAATCAAGAGTATTAAGCTTTAATCGATAAAATGGTAGTCAGTTTGCAAATAGCTGTAGTAAACTGTTGAAAAAAAATGTTCTATATGTATCCTCAGTGGGCATATTGGATATTGTGCTTGCGGTTAGTTTGGACCAATCTACAGCAGATAAGTGCTCAATAAACACAGTTAAAATTTCTAGCCATTATATAAGACTTGTAGGAAATCATATTGGGAATAAAAGAAAAGCCTTTTCCATAAATTCTATTGTTTGTATTTGGTACATATATTTTATCAGAATCAAGTTTGATTTACTGTATATACTGTACATTCTGTACCACCATAATACAGTATATGGCTTTTCAAGGTAAGATATAATTATCTTGATCTTTATTACGAAATCAGTTGTTTTATGTACATTTCCAGTCCACTAATCTTCTTATGATAGGTGGAATAAAATAACTTGGCCAACTTAGCCAGTCTTTTTTTAGTCAAAGTGTTTTTGCATTGAAGAGTTTTTTTTCCAGGCTTAACATAAAAAGATGAGATTCTTTTAAATTTTGATTTTGACCACCAATAACATATATGTCATTGAAGAGACTTGCCAAGAGTAAACCAGCCAATAAAATGTCAGAACAACAAAATGTGCATAACATTTTAAAAATAAAACTTGTTCAGTCTCTGTTTGTATGCAAGTCATTCAAAGTGTTACATTCTGCTCAGTGTGTTACACATTACACATTCAGGAAGCCAGAAATAAAATGCTGTTATATAATTTTGTATTTGTCATAGCAAAATGTGCTACATTTAATTTATTCACGATTAACAGGTTATTTATTTTTCGTTTTTATTTGTCAAATGCTGTCACATATTCTGAACATAGGTCCCAAACTCATAATTTTTCTGTTTTTCCTTAATCAACATCCAGACAATAGTGAGATGCAAAGTAAGACTAGCTAATTCTGGGCTCTCAAATTCAGTTCCTAGAGGGCTACCACTTTGGTTCCAGTCTGTTTCTAAATTAGAAACTGATTAATGTTACATATTACTTGATTCCATGGCTTGTTAGTACCCTGATTCTTTAACCCCAGCCATTTCCAGTACTGTTCATTTTAATTCTAACAGCTCCATCAAAAGCTTTTTTGGACTGGAGCAGTTCAGTCACTTTTAGGTCCTCTGTTGGTTCTCTCTCCATCTCATTATTATTTGGTTGCTGGTTAAGAAAAAAAGAAATGACTAATGATAGTGGTCTAAATGGTCCAATGATAGTGTATTTAGTCTTCACTTGCTGCTACAGTACAAGAAATTATGAAAGGATTTGTTTGTGTTACACAGCAATACGTGACTAAAATACAGTATAGCAAGCCTTCAAAGTCCTTATTCTAAAGTTTTCCCAATAATTCTATGCTTAATTTCAAAGTCCAACAGAAACTACCAGTTTATATCTTGAAATTTACACTTTAATAGGTAATGATTAAACATTATGTACCTACTAGTATTATGGTCAGAACATTATTTGGAACACTAAGACACATCTTAACTTGTCAGACTTTATTAAGATTACGACTGCTGTATAATTTACTAAACTGACAGGAGGTGGTCTTTACTAAATAGCCTTGGTGCAGTTCCAGTTTCCTAATGATAATGAAAGGAACAGAGGTGAATATTATTGGTGGAATCTTATAATAGTATGTAATTTGCTTTGAGGAAAAAAATAATATATAACTCAGAGTTCAATTTTGTCATTTTTCATATGAATATGCTATAGCACAAAACATTTTAATTTATGTTTTGGAGAATGGTACAGTGCATATACAATTTACATTTTCCCACCCTGACAGTAAAAGTCTGAAGTTCTTTAAGACTTTAAAAACCAATGAAAATGGATGATTATGTTAAGCCATCATAATCAACATGGAAGGCCATGGGTAATTTGAGCATTAAAACAGTGATTGTACACAAGAAGACAGAGGAGCCACTGGTTTGTTTACAGTCAATCCCATTGTCTGCAGGTTTGAGAGGAGAAGTGAATATATTTTCTTTTCCAGAAATTGTGAGAAGCATAACAAAACTGTTTATATATATATATATATTAAATGGTTTCATTAAGAAGAACTGAACAAAATGATTATAAAGAAATCTCTGTAATGAATACCGGAGCATGTCAATGCACTGCTTAACACTGCAGCTGCATAGCACATTCCAGTTGTGCGGGTTTTCCCAGGGTACTTTAGTTTATTTGAATATGCCACATCTGTGTTAGATTAACTGTTTGTGGGTCTGAGTGGTCTGTGATAAGTAGGTATCCCATCCAGTCTTCATTCCTACCACATAAACTGACCAGGATAAGTCCCTGCAGTCCTTCACTCTGTATTGAAAAAGGAGACTCATGGCTAAATTTATCACATTTATAGGATTTGCCTGAGGCATACTGATTCATGCCCACTATTCCACAAACTGCGTGCACTGAAATGCTGTATATTTGATCCTTTCAAAGATAATGATAAAATCAAAATGGAAGGTTAAAATAGGTTTGTGGATACCAAAGTAGTAGAAGAATTATAAGGAATAAAAGAACCTTGCAAGAATTATAAATTATTATACTCGTCCATTTTTTTTAGCTGTGACAGAGCCAAAATATTATTGTTATTGTGAAGAGATTCATTGCAAAATGCTATATATCCTTTTTGGGTAATTTGCAGAAAATTACCTTTGTGACCAGATGAAATAGAGAATGCTGACAATATACATTACACAACATTTACAAAAATAAAACTATAAATTAATTTTTTCAAAAAAGGGGTATTTGATTAATAATTTCAGGCAAAATGCAACCTGTTGAAAGATAATGCATGTCTGTAGAAGACCTGAATATGGTTAATAAATTTTAAAAAAAAATTTAAAAAGGTAAATGAAAAGAATTCAAAGCAAAACACATTAAAATAAATTATCAATAATTAAATACTTAAAAAAAATCCAGAAAGCAAAATTCGACCATGAGGAACAACCATAAACAAAAATACCTTCAGAAACAAACACCAAAGAACATAAGGAGGATGGCATCAAGCAGTTTTTGTTAAAGAAAAAGCGTAAACTCACCTACCACAAATTTAGTGGATCCAATTTTTCTGAATGTTGAACATGCTACAGTTGTATTTTTGTTATTGAACATTGTTATCATAACATTCACAATGTCTTTGAGGTGCCATGTTGTTTACCATTTTCTTGTAGGCACTGCCATTTTGTGATTCTGTTTTCATGACTACAGTGATGTTATTTATGGTGATGATGCTTCTTGTGTCTGACATTACAGCACCTTCCTTTTTCAATGGGAACAGAGTGGGAAGAGCGTCCCAGTTTTGGAATTTATTCTTAAAAAGTAATAACGCATAGTGTAGTTATGGCTAATACGTCTTGTTATTGTGGGAGGTATAGTAGGAAAGTGCTACAGTACAATGATTAACAAATAAATAAAAGTTTATGAGCCAGTCCACTAAAGAACCAGCAGAGAAATATCATACAGCCAGTTATAACATTTGGAAGACACTGATAGGTTCAATTAATTTGTGGTAATTTTTACCAAAAGGGAAGTGGCAGTTGTCACATTCTGAAATGCATAAAATATCTTAACATGGGACTCAAAAATCTTTGTACAACAGTGATTGTAAAATTTCAAATATGAGATTTACCATGTTTTTGCAATGAAACTATTTATATATTTAGTAGATGCAGATACAATTTGAGTGGTGAAAAAGTACAAAAGTTAACAAGTGTAAAGAAGATGAAACAACAAGATGTGAAAAAGTGTTAGGGAACCAAGAGGAACCCCTGTTTAATAGCCATATTTTACAGGCTTTAGGATGGTTTCAATAGGAAAATTGAATTTGGCATCTTTGTCAAGCTTTTCCATCAGCACTTGTTCCAAAAATGAATACCTACTATCTGTTTCTGTTGTTTTCTTTTAGTGGAGGAGCAGAACAGATGGGGTAAAAGGTGAGAATAGAGGCATGACTATGGCCCATCATCATCCACAGGTTTTTCTTCAGATCTATAGCAAGACAGGAAGATATGAAATTGGCAGTGTCACAGTGTGTGCAGATTCCTAACAGAAGAGGATTAGAAAGTCAAAGGCATCCTAGGATGCTACGTAAAGAGAAGTGTTTTCAAGAGGGGCCTGAGTATTGGTTAATTAGGAGGCAGAAGACCACCCCCTAACAGACAGCTTAAAGCAAGATCCTCTCAAGAATATTATGCCAATTCATCATTAACCAAAAAAAAAAAAGTAGGAGGAATTTAAAATTAGCCTCTCAGAATGAACTCACAACTGCTATCTGAAACCAATAAAATCATGTCATGTAGTCTTTCAAACCAAAATTTTATGCTCAACATGTTTATGCCTCAGTTGTGCAAGGCTGAATAATCATAGTTGAAAGGTTTTGTGGTAGTGTGTTGTGAAACAAGCATCTAGTTACAGATGAAGTTCTCCTTTTTCAATGTGAATTATTTGTTTCAAAGAATGATTAAAATATACTTGGCAGATGTTGTCAGACAAATAAAAGAGTTAAGATTTTATATAATAACCCACTATTTTTTTCAGGTAGCTGTCTGCATATCCCTAAAAGTATGTCTGGTTTCTTCTTAAATGTATCCTTTGTTTGAGCAGTCATGTTGTGTCTTGGCAGCCCTTTCAATATAATCATGTCTTCCTAAGTCAAAAAACTTCCTCAGCCCTTAATTGTCCATTCCTCTGCATTTTCCCATTGACTCCAGACGTTATAAAGAAAAAGTGGCATTTAACCTCTCTAATACCCTTCAAAAATTTTAAAGCCTGTTTGAATCTCTACTTAGCTGCTTCTCTGTGGTTCGAGAAAGATTAGAATGTTGTGAACATATTTTCATAAACCAAACCTCTATGCATAGAGGCTAAATTCATCCCACCTCCTTTATCACTGCTTAAAATTTACTGATAACATTTTCTTTAGAATTTTAGTCCTTCTAAAATAATTATTCCAAGTATATTATTTTCATGGATGTGCACCTGGGGACCACCTTCCTGGCTCATCTGAGGTAAGCAGTACCATTCTGGGACAAGAGGGGGCACTAATGCTAAAAGTTTCTTCTTTTCCACCCACAGCACCATAAAGATCCAGATTGAGGGCACCTAATCCAAACAATGGTGCTCATAGCAAGCCCAACCCCTTTTGGACGGCCCTGGAAGGTGGTGTCTCATATGGGACCCGAACCTTAATGAGTATGGAGGTCCTGGGCGATCCCGTAACAAATCTTTCCCATGTTGGAATTCTGTTTCTGGGCTATTGTTGCCAACATTTTTATTGTGCGCTCATGCACTCATTTTTCTTTTTGTGATGTTTAATTAAAAAGGGTCACCTGGTTGCAACAGTACAAAGGTAAGTAGTGAGTCTTATCTGTATTCACGGCATGTCCCAGGAATATACCAACACCACATGGAGGGTGCGCTGTCAAGTCCAGCTCTGCAGGTTAAGGGTAGTGGTAACGCTGAGGCTTCCTTATACATTGTACTGGGCACAAACTTGCCATAAAACAAAACCAACAAAAACCTGCTGTGCCAGGATGACAGAGAAAAGCAGAGCATAGCTCTGGATGGTACTCCACCACCCCAAATTGGCTCACCACGATGCAAACAAACAGATAAGAGCATGATCACCCAGTATGACCAATGTTTGGGTAGAGGACATCCCAATTCCAGACATGTTGATGCTGTCCCCAACCACAGAGCTGCCTGGGCCATTGAGGGCTGTGTCAGATCCCTTATCCTCACTGCAGCTTCAGTATTGCTCCCAGCCCTTAGAATGATGGTTCAGTGAAGTTTGCAAGGAATACTGAAGTCTCTGTCAACGGGCAACTCCATGCTAGCCAGTCTGCATTTTATGCTTGAAAAAAATCTGTCAATCTGCTGTACTGGGAATCAGCAGGAACCAGAGAGCCAAGTTTTAGTCCTTAGTGTGGCCTTACCACAGCAAGATTTGTGACCTGGAAGATGCCCATCTCCTAGAAGCTCATTTGGGCACAGTAAAAAAACACAGAACCGATTAGTGTGAGTTTTGTATTGGTGTGGTATTCACAAGAAGGTGCACCATTTGGACAGGTTCTGCCTGGAGAGTCAATTAACACAAATACCCAGGCTGCACCACACACCCCTTATCCATCACATTCATCACAGGGACTCCTAGTCAAGTCAGACATCACTGATTGCTCATGATATTGTCACCAAAATAGGGGTCCTAGTTAAGAACCGGCCAATTTTCCTCACAGAGGTGAAGAAGGCAGACGTGGAGCTGGAGATAAATTTCATGTTAGATTTAAAGGTCATCGATGAAAGCTACAGACCCTGGTCCAGCCCTTTTGTTTTGGTCCCCAAGCCTAACAGGAGTTAGCACTTGTGCAATGACGTCTGTAAGCTTAGCCAGGTCTCCTGTTTTGATGCCTATCACATGCTGAGGGTGGATGACCTCCTAGAGTGTCTGGGTAGTGCCTGTCTATCCTTGCTTTGACAAAAGCCTTTTGGCAGAATCCCAGAGTGGCTCAACAAAGGAAAAAAACATCTTTGGGCTACATGGTAGACAGACTACTCAGACCCCACAATGCCTAGAAAGAGTACGTACAGTACATCTTTATTTTTAAATGCCTTGGAGTAATGCTAAGACAAGTTGAACTGACAAGGAACTGAACACCCGATTATGTACCTCAGCCACAAACTGCTGGACTGGGAGACGAGATACACAGTGATTGAGCATGAGGCCCTGGCCATTAAATGGGTGGTAGCCCAGCTAAGGTACTATTTGTTGGGGTGGAAGTTTGTTCTGGTGACCACCTACAGTCCTTTTTGGTGAATGTGTTCCCACAAGAACTCCCAACTTGTAGATTATACACTGGTTCTTGGACCTACATCCATAGAAGTATGTCCAATAATGACGGGAAAAGCATTACACCAACACTAACACTCTCCCAGGCACACAACCTCTGACAGGTCAGACTGCACCTCTGGGGCGAAGCTTCTGTGTCACGCAGGTGAGCCTGGGGTACTTACTTACTTAGGTAAGCAGTACTATTGCGGAAGGAGAGGAGCACTAATGCTAACAGTTTCTTCTCTTCCACCCACTGCTCCAAGAAGATGACCAATGCACTTAATTCTACCCCCAGTGTCCAGAGCAGACCCTGACCTTCCAGTTGGGGTTCCATAAAACCAGATGGCCAGAGAAGGTGGTGTCTCATATTAGACCCAAACTTGGACAAGGAAGGAGCTTCTGTGTGATCCCACAACAAACCTTTCCTGTGCTGGAATTCTGTTTTTGGGCTGTAGTTGCCTACATTTTTGTTGTGCCCTTGTGCATTCATTTTTCTTTTTTTGTTGTCACCCAATTGGTGATCCAGCTATTATTTGACTTCCATGTTGTGTCAGACGAATACCACCTGTTAAATAAAAATACGTCACAATTAAGTCTAGATCAGATACTTCACCCAAGACTGGTTTCTGCATTGAGATTAATACTGCTGACCTAAGCTCTTGCCCCTGCAATCCTAAACTTAATTAAGTGGGTTTAATAATATAATATTAAAAACATACTTTATTTATCCCCTCAGGGACATTCAGGCATCCAGTAACTCAAATGTATCAGTAAAAAGTGTTAAAATTATTATAAAAACAAGGAAGGAAATTAAATAATAAAAAAGTACAAATGGCTCAATTGTTACAGTGTGGGAAGGTAGAGTAGTGACCGGGGCCTCATGTTTAAACAGTGCGTACACACAAAAACGTTGCATATTCCCATTTCCACGCTCAAATCGTGTTGTATAAAACCTAAACTTGGCGTAAAGCCACATACATTTTCACACCAGCTAAATGCTTGGTGTACGCTCCATCGGTTTTGCAAACTGGCAACACCCAGCGTCAAAGCAGTGCTTTTGTTCCAGTGTGGTTTCCCTTTCTTTTTTACATCCACATCCCTGACGTGGCTTTATCTCATACACTGAAATTAACCGCATATTGTTTATTAGTTTAAGGCATCTGATTGTAATTAACCTGTAACAATATAATGGTTCATGGAATGGCCAAACTATTCCAAATACCATAGCTGCTTTAGCATTGTTACACTCATTGCACCTTCTTCTTTTTCTTTCAGCTGCTCCCGTTTGGGGTTGCCACAGCAGATCATCTTTTT
Source organism: Erpetoichthys calabaricus (assembly GCF_900747795.2). Classification (NCBI taxonomy): domain Eukaryota; kingdom Metazoa; phylum Chordata; class Cladistia; order Polypteriformes; family Polypteridae; genus Erpetoichthys; species Erpetoichthys calabaricus. Next base: position 215,486,089 of record NC_041396.2, on the reverse strand, counting down.
CCATATTACTCTCACTGCACCACTCGGAGTATTTATATCACTGTATCTGAGTGTGGAATCAGAGCTCTACAGCAGCTGATCGGAAAGAGAATTATCGGTATACAGCATCAAGCACATGCTGCCTCAGCCATGCTGCCTGTTTGAACTGCTCTCATACGGCAAACACTTGAGAGCCTTTCCTGTACTGACCTCGCAGTTCAGAAACAGTTTCATCCAAGAACTTTAAACACACTCAATCAGTCCATCAAGTGCTCTTTGTAGAACTGTTTGTACTTATAAGTACAATTACCTCACTGTAAACTTGCGATACAGTTATAATATTGCACAACCTGAGTCACCTTATAAAGAGCGTATTTACATATGATGACAATATCATTTTTAAGATGAAATGCAGCAAAATATGTTTATTACATTATACAGATAAAATGTTAACATCATTTAAATAATCTATATTGTTAATAATTAAACATGTGAGGACACGGGGTCGCAGCGCTAGCTAGTTCAGAGATTGTTCCTGCCTCGTGCTGTATTCTTGCTGGGGCTGGCGCAACACTGGAAGGATAGATGGATAGAATAATTAAACATGTACTACGAAGATATTTCACTGTTCCTTAAAAGTTTTGAAGAATCGGCATTCTAAGCCTACAGATGGCTTGACATCTATTACAGAGCTGATCGTGTGGCAATTGGGTACTTGGAGAAAGAAAAGGAAGGACAGGAATTGGAGGCTCGTACGTTTGAGACAGTACTGATGAAATAAATTATTTCATCGAAGGTCATGCACGGCACAGAAAGCATCTTGCGTGAGGCAGGAACAATCTCTGGACGAGGCACCAGCTCATTATTATCACTGCGCCACTGTGTTCCCATGTTTAATACATACTTTAATTCCTATCATCATGAAAATGATAATAAGTATACATCTCAGTACAGTGATCCCTCGCTATATCGCGCTTCGCCTTTCGCGGCTTCACTCTATCGCGGATTTCTGAGGACAATGGGTCTTTTAATTTCTGGTACATGCTTCCTCAGTTGGTTTGCCCAGTTGATTTCATACAAGGGACGCTATTGGCAGATGGCTGAGAAGCTACCCAACTTACTTTTCTTTCTCTCTCTCTTGCGCTGACTATCTGTGATCCTGACGTAGGGGGTGTGAGCAGGGGGGCTGTTTGCACACCTGGACGATACGGACGCTCGTCTAAAAATGCTGAAAGATTATCTTCACGTTGCTACCTTCTGTGTGCAGCTTTTAAGTATGCTGCACGGTGCTTCGCATACTTAAAAGCTCAAAGGGCACGTATTGATTTTTGACTTTGTTTTTCTCTGTCTCTCTCTCTCTCTCCCTGCCCCATGACGGAGGTTGGTGTGAGCTGCCGCCTTCAACAGCTTTGTACCGGCGGTGCTTCGCATACTTAAAAACAAACAGCCCTATTGATTTGTTTGCTTTCCTCTCTGTTTCCTTTGAAGAGGAAGATATGTTTGCATTCTTTTAATTGTGAGACAGAACTGTCATCTCTGTCTTGTCATGGAGCACAGTTTAAACTTCTGAAAAAGAGACAAATGTTTGTTTGCAGTGTTTGAATAACGTTCCTGTCTCTCTACAACCTCCTGTGTTTCTGCGCAAATCTGTGACCCAAGCATGACAATATAAAAATAACCATATAAACATATGGTTTCTACTTCGCGGATTTTCTTATTTCGCGGGTGGCTCTGGAACCCCCGCGATGGAGGAGGGATTACTGTATTTAAATTACTCAGAGAACTATAATATCAGGAATGTAATGGATTCTGTGTCCTGTAGGAGGAAGAGAAAGCCTGTTTAAGAAGCATGTAGTGATTCACACACATAGAGCACATAGAAGAACAAATAAAATACAAAGCATTTAACATTCTACTTTAGTTATGATGGTATTTGAGAAACGAGTAAATTAAAGATTTTAAGATGAAGTTTATGATGTTCTACTTTAATGACAAAATAAATCACGTGATTAAAGTGGAAATTTCAAAATTAAAGTTCCATGCTTTTTTTCCCACTGTGTGCCTATTTTTTTTTCTTTTCTCTGTACCCTAATAAGCTTTCATATGATACTCAGACAGTAGGCTATGACTCGCCTTTTCATGGCAACTTTGATATCTGACAACTTATTTTTAATTTTGGGCACTGTGCGACTTTTTGAACTTGAGCTTTCGAGTTTCTCCGACACTCTATGTCACTCGATCAACTTCTTTTTTTTGTTTATACCACTGTTTAAACCAACAAATAGTACATTTTAGCCTTGCCTCCACTTGGTATCCGTTGAAATTCTTTTATTTTCTCCATGATTTTGCCATTGTCTTTTCACAGAACGCCGAGCTTAAGGGCTATTTATATTAGTCAAAGAGGTGTAATTCTGGGAGAAGTTTGGGAGTGGTAGCAGGCGCGTACATGTGCATTACTTTTCATGCTGACCAGGATTTATGGAGCGGAAGAACGTGGAAGTTAGCGTTCGCACAGATTTATGTATCTGGATTTTTTTGTGCGTACGAACATTTCCGCTTTTGTCCTTACGCCATATTTTAGTGTGAATTCTACACACTACGTTATGCATGAGGCCTCTGATCATGAATCACTTATAGTGACAACAGAGTTATAAAATCTCATGGCAGTAGGAATAATCGATCTTCTAAAATCTTCTCTCACTGCTCTGTAGAATAGAATGCAATTGCTGCGTTTACTTCTCTGAACTGCGAAAATGTTATGGAGAGGGTGACTACTATTGTTAAAGATGACCTGTACCTTCTTCCCCATACACCTTTCCACCACAATCCCCAGTGAATTCACAGTCATGCCTAGCCCCAAGCCAGCCTTTTTCACCAATTTGTCCAGCCTCTTAGTGTTCTTCTCTGTCATACTATCTCTCACATGAATGGCAGTAAAAAAGGAGTTTATTGTTGACTTTACTAGTTACAGTTTATTTTTGCAGCAAGCATTCTGTAATTACCTGAATCTTTGAAAATGTAATCGCCCCATTCATGGGATTCAATCCCAGTCTGGCCAGTGTCTGATTGGAGTTTGCATGTTACAGTCATATCAACGTCCCCAATTTCTTCCCATATTCCAAAAATAAATGGGATGGTTGACTAGTGATTCTGAACTGGTCCTACACAAGTGTGGGTTAAGTAAACAGCAGTTTTCAAGTTGTCTCACAGCTCCTGGAGACTTGGTTTCAAATTCAGGCCTGGTCACTGACTGCATTCTCACCATGTCTATGTATGTTTCTCCCCAGTTACTTAAGGTTTTTTTCCCTCATCCCAAAAACTTGTTGAATGGGGTCTCTTGACTCTTCCACTATGAGTGAGTATGGGTGAGTGTGTGAGTTAATGTGCACAGAAACTAAGCAGCTTAATGCCTAGTGCCTCCTGAGTCTACTAGAATTTGACACTACAAATGGAAAAATTGATTGATTGATGGAGTAATATGTTAGAGTGCCATTTTTGGGAGAAAGTGTTTAGATGTGTCATTATTTGTCCAGACCACTTCGCAGAACACTCACTTAAATGGTTTATAACAAAATTCAAACAAAAGGTGAACTCAGTCATTTTAAAATTATATTTTTCATTCTGAGTTACTTTGCCCAAAATGTCAATATAGCCTGGACTGAAAAGGTGCAATGTGAAACATTTTTTATAGCCTTGTAAATCTCTTGCAGTAACTTCAAAAACATCCTCAGACTGATATTACAGTACTTGTCCTGCAAATACTGACTGCAAGGTCTTCATTTAAATGGAATGCCGAGCTCAACCAAAACCTAAAGGTGGCTTTAAAAATAAAACAACAGTGCCATTACTTACAATCACGTGTGCATGTGCAATGCCTTTACAGTAATCTGTTATTATGTAAAGCCAGCTCATGAAGTTATCCTGTAAAGTATAGAGAATCAAAAATAAAGCAGTAATCTAGTCAAATGATACTTAGTTATAAATTACACCCGAATGAAAACCTGCAAGTGCATATGTCCTCCCTCTACAGGAGAGGTCGGTTTCAATTGTGTTTGAATAGAGGGTTCATTGTCAAGGAGTTAAAAACATTTTTAAGTATAATTTGCTATGGTAAGTGCTGTGTGTGGTGGCTTCAATCTGCAAATGGCAAAAATTCAAGATGAAAGAAGGGTTGTGCTACAAAATGAGAACAGTGACAGCTGATAATGGTGTTTAATCGAGGACTTATTGGCCTTTACCTTGGCTAGTTGTTAGATAACAACCTTCTATTCCATGACTTTCAGTACACTTCTCACTATATAAGGAAATATATGATATGTACATTAGTAAGGAGGAGACTGTAAATTGACCCCTTATGGGTGAATGTGAGTGGATACAGGAAAGACTGAACTGGACCCATGCCATGGGTTGGTTCTGCCTTGTGCCATAGCACTAGCCACCATGAACTGAAGTTGACTAAACAGGTGTGATGATAAATGGATGACCATATAGGATAATAGTGTTGCTTCTTTGAGATTACCTGTGACAAGTCACATCACATGATATTGTTAGAAGGGAGAATATTGCTGTTTATAACTGTTTTGTTTTGTAAATAGTTAAAAGAGCACTACTTGGGCCAGGAGGACAAAGTGCAAGTTGGAAGCTCCTCTAAGCAGATGGCTCACAGCCTCTCTGGTGCGTGCCTCCAAGCAGTTGAGACTGGCAGCCTGAGAATAGTTAGAGGCAGCTGCAAATAAACAAACGTTTACAACAATGACCCATAAAATTGTTTAAGGGTTTCGGGACAAAACTGAAAAGAGGACACTTATCAGAATGGAAGTGAGATGGTAACGAGAAGCATAGCCATCGGAAGGTAAATGGTGTGGTGCAGCAAGTCCTCATTGGTGGGGATTAGTATAGCAGGGGGTTTGGCCGAGACGGTCTCCATTGCTGTATACAATCAGGTGGAAAATCTGTTTGCCAGTACCAACTTACAAGTGAAGTATACCCCAGGGGACATCCTAGTGCTATTTGGAGGGGCTTCCTTGGTGGTCTGTGTGCTGTCTATTTTTTGTACGTAGTATGGGAAATCCTTTCTTTTTCTTGATTTTTAAGTGGGAGGAAAGGAGAAAGACAGGATTCATTGTTTATGTATATTTGTTTTTATGTTGTTATTTGTGTGGCTTTTTTTAATTGGTATTGTTGACTGTTATCCAGACTGTGTGTTTCGCAGAGGAGCTTAACAGCGTTCTAATTTCTTTTGCAATTAAATTCACTGTAAATAAAGACTCACTATTTTTTCTCATTTTGAGTGGTCTGTGTCTCATGCTCCTCCATCACAGAGCCACTCAGGTATGGCTCCAGATACCCAGAGTCCAACTTGTGCCAGTGGTCACAAAGCAAGGGGCATCACATTACCATTTTTGTTTCTTGAATATTTTTTGTCTTCTTGCCTTTGTTATTGGATTGTCCTTTAAACTTAATTTGATTCTTAAATAGCACACTTTATTAAACACAAGATTAAACAGGTTACGTATGTTATATATCAGTTATATCTCAGTTTGAATTTGTATTTTATGTTTGTTTTTGTTAATTTTGAGGTTTTTTTTCATGTTATTTTTGTTAATTTCATTTACCAATTGTGTTCTGTCCCCTTAAATGTGTCTCCATTCCCTGTGTTTTGTGGTTGGAGACCCAGAAGGCAGGGTCACTGTGATATCACAACTGCTGGGTCCTCCTTCTGGATATTTATCCAAATTGAGTATTGTAGTTGGAGTCTATGATAAGTATTGTTTCCTCAATTCTCCCTTGATTTTCTGCTCTGTTATTTGGATTTCTGTTTTGGTTTGGTATTGGGGCTTGTTTTACTTTCAGGCAACTTCTTTTTTCCTATATTTGCTCTGAGGAGCTTTTGTCTTGTATTTTTCTAGTTTTGAAAAATAAATAATTTGTTTTATAAAGATTTGTTGCCTCTTTTTGTGTATAAGCTGAAGGTTTACAGTAATCATTTACCATGTGGGACCTTTTGGGTTGATTCTGATACATTTAAGTTTATTTTGGAGGCTAAAATCCTTTTTGGACTTGCAAAGCTTGTGGGATGCCAGTGGAGCTAGTATTAAGGTCATTGGGGTGAGTTTTTTTTCCAGGCACGCAAAACAACATAGACATACACGTAATAATAAAGCACATAAAGGTAGTGGAGTAGTGTTAGGCCATGAACCTCCCTAATCTCCCAAGAAAAGGCCTCATCTAAGGCAGCCTGTTCCTAACACTCTTTTGACTGGCTTTGGCCTATATAGGCTCTAAAAGGAAATCTTTAATGTCCGAGCACACCAAAAATGAACATAAATGCCCTTTGAGAAAGGGGAACCATCAAAATCTCTGGCTAGGAATTAAAATATCTATTTTTGAAGATTTACTTTTATATAAGAGTGAGAAACACAAAAATGCAAAAGGTGACAGAAAGGGTTTGATTAAAAAGCAACCCAAAGACAAGAAGTCCTAAATTGCAATCAAAAGAATCAACAAAACTGCAGCAAAACCCAGAAAACAACCAAACAAACAAAAAGTAATTTACTTTGAAACCCACTCTTTGAACTTAAGAACAACTGAAGGTTCCACTCTCAGCTATGGAATACAAAAGCAGAAGGTGGACCTTAAGCACCAACAGTGTGGCCCCCACCTCCAGGAGTTCCAACCACAAAGGACAAGGAAAATAGAATATACAAACTTTTTTAAAAAATTACATAAATTATAATAAACATGAAACACTAAAACAAAGGGACAAAATGGGAAAATATAAGCCAGTCAAAACACCTTGGCTGAAACAAAAGGCACTTAGCATAAAAAAATAATTAAATTAATAAAAAAATGCCAAAGGGCTAAAAAAAATTTTGTCAGAGACAAACGGCTTATTTGTTTGAACCATATTGAATGTATTTTATTGAAGTTAATTTGTTTTTTTAAAAAAGTGCTGAGAAATAGACTGATTTTTTTTGTGTGCATTGCTACTGCTTAAACAGGTTTAGTACTTTTAGTTTCTCATCAATAACTTTTTAATCAACAATATACAATCTTAATTACAGAAAATTCACCACAGTTCTGCTTATGTGACACAGAAGTGAGTTCAAAGGTCTAACATTCTTAATGTGTAAAAAAACAGACGCAAAGCAAATGGATAGGACATTTCACAACAGTACAACCTGGATGGATAACAGCTCTTGCTAGAAGTCTGTACATACAGTATGCGCTTCTGAGCTGACGTGTCTTTGGTCCAGAAAGGTTTTCAGATGGAGTTGTCCATGTCTCATTTCTTTAATCCAATCCTGGCTAGGCATTTGCAAACCTTCTACCAATTAGCTTTCCACTTCTGACCATGAGCTATGTTGAAACATTTAATTTGGTCTTATAGGCCCAAACCTGTGATTAATGTAGCAGTTTAGATTCCCTCAAGTACCTCTTTGAATTGGTTCTGACCTGTTATGCACCGAGTAGAGCAAACAGGCAAGTTATTATAACAAGAGACAGTCTAAAGTTCTCTTTTAAACCTTAGAAGTTTTTTCTCTCAATTGCATACTTTATCGCTATAAAAAGACCACTAAAATAGCCTATTACAGTATGAAAGCAATCATACAAAATCTACCCCCATATTAATTTTCCTTTCACGTTCATAATTATGGAATAGACAACCATCTGGAAAGTGTACTACTGTTATTCAAATTAAACACCAATGCAGAAATATTAATTAAAAAATGAAAATGCCACAGAAGGAACCAAAAATAAAACAATGTTGAAGTGTAGTAAAATTCTTTTAAAATGAAAATGACACAAATGAAAGACAGAATTCTGACACCTCAGGTGTAACAGCAAGCGCATAGAACAAAAGTTTCACGCTTACAGTATCATAGAGATGAAGTTCATACTAGATACTTGCTTAAGCCAATAAACACCATTTAGAAAGTATGGCTATAGAATTTGTAAGTATAAAGTTACAATACATCCAGTACCTGTAGTAGTTCAGTTAATTGCCAATTCAATAGTTACCTGTTCAGTACTTTTTTTGCTTCATGGTTACTTTGATATGGTCGGATCTGATCTTCAAGATAGAGGATATTGCCAGAGGTCACTGTTTGGGAAGTACACCCAAAACCAAACTGTCCTCATGACTCCGTAGTAGATCACAATTGAGGATGGGCCAACAGCAAATGAGACACAACAACAAAATACCAAGGAACAAATTTTCCAAAAGTCCAAAGTTAATAAATATTCAATAAATCGAAGTTCATAAATCCAATGTTATAAACAGTCAAAACCAGTTCAAAATCCTGTTATAAAATAAAAGTCTCCTAGGACTTCATCAAAGAAGTATACCCCACACTCAGACAAAAGGAAGGAACAGTTTCACTTAAATTCACCACATTCCCCATGAAAAAAGCACAAGTGATGCCTGTTCTCCTCACTTACAGTGCTCTGTCTTCCATAACCATATGGACTACAGTAACTTCACACATCTCCGCTGCTCTGACTCAGCATCCCTAACACCCAAACTTGGCTGAGGTCTGCAGGGAGCCCACTTTGTCACCTTCAAATCGGTACCTGCAAAGCACACTATCATTTCACTATCTGACCTGCTTCTGGAATACTTTCACAATTTTGATGATTTTATCTCACCAAAGGAAACTGCCTCCTGCCTCTCCAACTGCTTTTCTAACAGAAGCAATAAAACCTTTTTTTTAAAGGCCACCTCCTTTCATCTCCTTCTCTATTCATCCCAGGCGATGTAGTAGTGGCTCAATTAACTCCCCTTGCAACTAATGAGGAGCGGCCACACTGATCTCAACTTAATGTACCTCATTACAAGCCAATATCCCTGTCAGCTGCACCATCACAGCCTGTCTTTGCCTGTACCGCCTCTACTCCACATTTCACTGCACTTGTTATTTTAAACATGGCCCTGTGACACTCTATTTTGTTTATCTAACCTGCTGAATCACTTTTGACTGTGTCCTTGTTTGTCTGTTCATTCAAAATTAGAGATTTCTCATTTATCTGAGTATTTACTTTGCTATCTTGTGTGTTACCTGCCTCTCAAGTTCTTTAATGGCAAGGAACAGTTTCTTAATAAAAACTTCAGTTTCTTGAACCATTCATGCTGAAAACAATTTAGAAAAGTCTACCTTTGTTTTTCATTTTGTGTTTCAACTATTTTTGTAGGTTCTAAATACTTGAGTCTACAACATAAGTTTTAACATCAGTAATAATTGATGGACTATGACGATATCAACCAATGTTTAAGTTTCTATTCAATGAAATAATAATGTAAAGAACTTGAAATCAGAAAAATCAGCCTAATCTACTCAATTGGTTATTGTTTATGAATATACCTGTCAGGATCTGATCAATCTCTCTTAAAGAACAGTGTAAGATGACATTGTTGAATGAAGTGGCAGAGACCTGAAATGAAGACAGTGTGGAATGATACAAATTGACACCACAAAAAGGTTTGGAGCAGACACCTCGGATACTTGAAAAAGGCAAAATAGAAAAAACAAGACAGAACTAACTCAGCAGACAAAATATGGCAGTTTTAAAGCCGGTCCAGGGAAGATGTCATTGGGTCGGGAACCGGAGATGACTTCATTGGGCCCAGGAGGAATTTCCCATGGTTGGTCTGCAGAGGAAAACGAGAAGGGATCAGTGCGCTCTGCCATCCCCTGGTCCGGCATGGAATTACCCTATTTTGAGCCCATTAGCTGCCTCCCATGAGTGTGTGTGTGATAACAGAAAAAGGCAAAAGTAACAACTGTTTCTCCAAAATGTAAAAGGAAAATAAACCAAAAATCATAAAAAAGGTTGAAGAAGCTAAAATTTTGAAATGTTTATTTTTAACAAAATTCAGACATTTAGCCTTCCCTTTTTGTAAAGTTCAGATACTTGAATCATGGGACTTTCACCCTTAAACAACATAATGCCAGCATTAAAAACACCCATGCATGTGTACCAACACAAGTTATTTAGTAATTTAGACAGAAACCAAAAAGATTGCTGCCACTAAAGTGAGAACCAAAATGCAAATGAGCTGTAAAAATAAATTAATTTCTCAGTAAATAAATATTAAAATTAAACAATTATGAAACTGCAATCCTAGAAACATTGCCATTTTTTAAAGTTTCTAACTATTATAGTGAAATGTCTAATGCTATGGTCAAATGGCCAGGGAGGAGAGAAAAATAAAAACATTAACCGGTGAAGTGATGGAAAAATAAACCTGTAGAGGTTTCAAGGCCTACTGGGCATTATATCAAATCTAAATGTGCCAAAGTTGTTCATAATTGCTTTTATGTACCATCCCAGAAGTAATTATTATATTATGTAAGTATAGGGTGGCGCAGGGAAACGGAAAATTTTCAATTGACATTCAATGCAATTAATGATGGTAATCAATATTTATTCAATATTCATTTTATGTTTTGAAGAAAGCATCATGAAGGTGTTGTCCATTTCTCCGTACATATTCTGACAGCCTGTTGTGGAAATTCTCCATGTCAAGAGGAACAGAACAGAAAAAAAATCACAATCACTGAGATCTAGGGATCTCAGAGGCCATGGAATGTCACTGTTGTGTGAAATGACACGCCTTCCAAACAATCGTGGAATAGCTGCCATCGATTGTCAGGCAGTATGTGAAGTGGCTCCACCTGGGAATTCTTTTTTAAGGCTGAATCTGTTTCTTCGAAATTACGCACTCATGTTGTAATTGCATGAGTAGATGGGACATGATTATGACGTCCTAACTGGTAATGACGCCGAAATTCCCTATGCGCAGCAGTCACACTATCACCATTCTAATAAAAGGCTTTCACAGCGAACAGTCGTTGTGCACCACTTCACTGCTCCATTATAGCTAATAGCAGAGGGTTCTAAACGAGGTCACATTGGTCCCAAGCAACTGCCGACACACAAGGGTCATCAACATCTGTTCCAAAATTTCCTGTTTCCCTGTGCCACCCTGTATTATATGATCCAAGTAAGTATTATATATAAGTAAGTAAGTATATATATATATATATATATATATATATATATATATTATATCATGCAAGTCTGTGCATATTTATTTAATTTTATTTATTTATTTATCCTTTGTAATTTTATTTTTATTCTTGTATAGCACTTTCAGCTACGGGGTAACAATGTAGCAAAAACTGAAATAAATGTGGATGACAGATAATCATGAAACCTACACAAATTAGACAAAATCATCAAAATATTTCAGAACCTTTTGTACAGGGATCTTCGGTGTTGACATTTGAAAAGTAGGTATCCTTTGCTGCTTAGTAATTACATTAAATTTTATTAAATCTTATTGTACAGACATAAAGACAAGAAAATTACTAGGAAGAAATAAAAAACTTAAAATAAACTGAAGCAATATAATGCAAAGTTGACTAACTCACTTGTCAACAAAAACACTATTCCCATTTAACTAAAAAGCTGAAATTTGGCAGAATAGTACATTTAAGGTAGTAAGCATCCACTAAGAAAGGACATTTCAATATATCAATATTTAGGGGAAAACCCACCCTAAAAGAAAAACGAAATACCCCAAAATCTCAAGACTTTTTGTGGTGGATTGGAATGAAAATTTATGACGTTGTAGAAAAAAGAAAATTTTGCTGACTTTTCTTTTTTATTTGCTGATATTTGTTGTTAATAATGCTGTAGTGAATGAGACATTCTAACAGATTCTGTTCTCTTTTCATCATAGTGCTGACAGTGATCACACAGAGAAATTAGGCAAGCCAGTTTAAGCAAATGAAGTGAAGCGAAATGAGCAAAGTTCAACAAAGCTATTGTGTTGTTATATTTGACATAATATATGAAGCGAAATGGGGCAGCCAGAGAGAGGTGGTGTGATGCACATGGTCAAGCCTGCACTTCATTTTACTGTGTACACCTTGTGTGACAATAATTCTGAAATGAACTGATCACACTATATTTTTTATCAGTGCATAGCCATGTGTTTTTGAAAAAGCCAACACTGTTCTCTACCTGCATATTGTCATTAAGTTCGCAATACCAATCAACAATTAGTGCTTTTTGAAATTTAAAAAAGCAAAGAGAAAAAAAAACACACCACAAATTAAGTTAACCAAGGGAGCCAAGCTGCAATTAAACAGTGTCACACATAGGCATCTGATTGATCACCTTAATGGCTCATCTCATGTATCTGAAATGACCCCAGGGCAAGGGGCACTGTTGGTAATGGTATTGTCTCTTTCCTCCACAGATCCAATAAGACACCCAATGAGGAAATTGACCCTTCCCTCATTGCCCAGAGAAGGCTTGCTTCTTCTGGCCAGAGCTGTATTAAGTTGGGACATTCCCAGAATGAGGGTGTTACATTTGGACCTGAGCCTACAACAGGAAAGAGCACCCAAGCAAGACCCGCTCTCCAGAGCTACTTCAGTTAAAGCCCAAGATGGCTTTCTTGTGACTGTTTTTGATTGCACCATCACATGAATGTTTCTTTTTAGAAGATCTTTTTTTGTGTGTGTTCACCCCAAGTATTTGTATTGGACTTCTCGTGAGATTTTTTATACAGTTGACAGAAATGTTTTTCAGAATATGACAGAAAGAGAACAGGTCAGTGATTTTGAGTGAGTAAAAGTAATTAACTTTTGTTTTTGTTGGTAGACATTTATTCAAATCCACTATATACTGAGGTAGTATAATTTTAGGCTTTGATACTGATGGAGAATTTAGACATTTAGCAGGCTTCAGCTTTAAATAAATCAACTTTATTTCACCTTTGTTACATTACTGATTTGATGATGTCCTTTAATAAAGAGTTCTGCTGTAGTTTTTCACTCCGCTACTACCAAGGACAGCATGTAGTATGTTTAACCTAAGCCACTCAAGTGAAGTAATAATATTAACCTGTTATGAAAAAATTACAGATATTTTATACATAAAAATACATTGTTACATAGTACTTTTCATACATTAATTTATAGCACTACAACTGAGGCCCAACGACATGGAAAAATTTACAGTGCAAAGCCAAGTAAAACAGTTTCATATAAAAAGGGGAAAATGCCTAAGCAAAAAATAGGCAACTTAAATTCTCAAACCATTAATAATAACTCTATTAACTGAATTAATTTATATTTTTAAGCAAAAAAGGGAAAACCCCAGAATGATGAGCAAAGTTAATCCTCAAAACATAAAGAATATTCTTTTTCACTATATAATATTAACTAACACAGTATGACTCTTAATATGAAATAAGAAAAGACAAAACTACTCCTGTGAAGCCGAGCCAAAGACAAGAGAAAGCAATGCCTCAGCAACTAAACTGAGACCTAATAAACCTTTAAATACAACAGGCTTGAGTGACTGCCCTAACAGGACACATCTAATTATTTGGGACTCAATAAAAGGGAAAAAGGGTTAAAGGGCATTAAGTAATAAATGATTAAGTATGGAACTGAAAGGAAGCGAATGAAAAATAAATACCAAAAACAAAATCATGGATTAAGTAATTTACAAAGAAAAACTGAACAAACATAAAGCAATAAACAAAAGTAAGGCCAGGGATAGGATCTGAGCAATAGTAGTAGCAGTAGAAGTACTTCCATTTGTATATAATAGAGCATGTCTGACTAACATCCAATATGTTGCTTTTCTCTAGTGCCATGATATACTATTTATATTTTTTATGTAGTATTTTAGCATTTTTTTTAATGTATTTTATCCTCAACAGCAGTGAGACCTGGTACAGCGTTACTAAAAATCTCAATTGCCAGCCCTTCCGTGTTCTTGAATGATAATTTTGCTCAGTGTTGGGGTAGCCATAGAGAACTTACAATCACACTGTTGCTGTCTCTACAGTTAAATCATATACAGTAATCCCTCCTCCATCGCGGGGGTTGCGTTCCAGAACCCCCCGCGAAAGGTGAAAATCCGCAAAGTAAAAACCATATGTTTATATGTTTATTTTTATATTGTCATGCTTGGGTCACAGATTTGCGCAGAAACACAGGAGGTTGTAGAGAGACAGGAACTTTATTCAAACACTGCAAACAAACATTTGTCTCTTTTTCAAATGTTTAAACTGTGGTCCATGACAAGACAGAGATGACAGTTCCGTCTCACAAGTAAAAGAATGCAAACATATCTTCCTCTTCAAAGGAGTGCGCATCAGGAGTACAGAATGTCAGAGAGAGAGAGAGAGAGAGAAAAGCAAACAATCAAAAATTAATAGGTGCTCTTTGGGCTTTTCGTGTATGCAAAGCACCATGCGGGAAGCATGTGGCTTGACAAAGCAGCTGCAAGGAAGCCAAGCAAGGAAGGGAGCAATGTGAAGGTAGTCTTTCAGCATATTTTAGACGAGCGCCCGTATCCTCTAGGAGTGCGCACAGCCCCCCTGCTCACACCCCCTTCATCAGGAGCAGAGAATGTCAGAGCAATAGAGAGAGAGAGAGAGAGAGAGAGAGAAAAGCAAACAATCAAAAATCAATAGGTGCTGTTTGAGCTTTTAAGTATGTGAAGCACCATGTGGGAAGCATATTGTGCAACAAAGCAACCACAAAGAAGGGAGCAATGTGAAGGTAGTCTTTCAGCTTTTTTTTGAGGAGCAGCCATATTCTCTAGGGGTGCGAACAGCCCCCGTGCTCACAATATATTTGAGTATTATTTAATACGTGCTCTGATTGGGTAGTTTCTCAGCCATCTGCCAATAGCGTCCCTTGTATGAAACCAACTTGGCAAACCAACTGAGGAAGCATGTACCAGAAATTAAAAGACTCATTGTCCACTGAAACCCATGAACCAGCGAAAAATCCGTGATATATATTTAAATATGCTTACATATAAAATCCGCGAAGCCGCGAAAGTCGAAGCACGATATAGCGAGGGATTACTGTAATGCTACTATGCTCAAGATAATATCTGTCTATTGCTAGCACGCACTGTTTCTTGTAGTTCCAGTATGTTTTTCAGTTAGTTACTATGTAAGTCTTCAAAAACATGTCATCATGATGTTTGAAAATTTTACTACATTCTTTACTACTAAAACATTCTTTACTCCTAATACAGTTGTAAGAGCCATTTGTTAGTTAGATTATAGTTAAATTGATAGAAGTATTTTCCTAGTTATTCTAAAATGTATACCTTTATATTAGTGCATAGTCAAGGGAAGGTTCTGTTAAACGCCTACATGCTAGATAGCAAATGGAATATTCTGTTTATTTCTTGTCATTCTGACTAAAGGCTAGTTCAGTTTATGATCTGCGTTGCAGTTGGTAAGGCATGGAGGGAAAACAGTTTCAAACAGTACTGAGCATATTCAAGGGACGCCTATGTAAGTTTGTCATAAAAAAGTAACATAACTTTTAATTATAGAAAGTAACTGAAGTTTAACATGGGGAAGCTAAGATTGTAATGAAACAGAGAAGAAACCTTTTTTCTCTTTTTGCTTTTTATTCTGCTAGTGTAAAGACTTTTTTTTTTTATTTTTGCGATTTTTTTTTTTTTTTTAATTTTCACTAACATTTTTTTTAAAACAATGCCAGATCCTACCTTGCTAACTCAGTAGCTGCTCGACATTGGGAACCTGGAAAAAACGTAGCTACAACAGTTGAAGTTGAAAACAGCAAGCATAACCTTTTTGATTGATCTTTTGAAGTCAACAAATGCATAAATCAAAAAGAAATGATTAATATATTATCATTTAAAAAAATAAATACAAACAGTGAAAGGCAAGATACATATATATAAAATATGAAAGACAGATTAAGAATCATAGTAAACATTTTCTGCTATTTTAGAAAGAAACAAACAGTGAACTCTGGAATATAAACAGTGTGACAGACGACCGGCTACGGACTCCGGTCGCCACCCCCAGGCCGCTAGGAGGAGCCCTCCGGACAGCATATTCGTGCCCCGAGTTCCAGCAGGGCCTCATGGACTTTGTAGTGTCGTTACACAGCCCTGCTGGATACCTTGGGGGCCGCCAGGAGTCGCTGTAGGGGGGCTAGTGGGCTCTTGTATGCCCATTAACCCGGGAGTGCATCCCAGTCACGTGACTGGAAGAAGCGATGTGCTCCCGGGATGAAGAAAAGGACTTTGCCCTGACCCGGAAGGAAAACGGACTTGTGGGTTTGGCTTGGAGCCACTTCCGGGTCAGGGGGTATAAAAGGACTATGGGTAAGCCCAGACACTGAGCTGAGCTGGGAGGTAGGGTGGCGACGTGTCAGGGAGTGGAGGATTGTGTATTGAGAGAAGAGTTTATTGAATATATGAGTGTGGTGTGTGGAGTGCTTTGTGCACTGTACAATAATAAAATAAAGAATTATTATACTTTCACCTGGTCCGAAGAGTGGTACCTGAGGGTTCGAGAGGTGGACTACACTCATATCTGCTACAACAGAAAGATACCAAATCAATATTTATGAGTTCCTTATAGTTAATATTGATTTTAAAATAGTGTATTTTCAAATGTAATAGCTGGAAGTGTTCAGCTGTCTGCAAGCTAACCTGACTGACTCACTGGAATGCTCATTGTTCATTTAAATCATTAATATTACTGAAGACAACTGGAATTTACCTTCAAGGCAGAGTCTAAAAATGGATGAAATGAAAACGATTACTTCTCTGATTTGGCAGATGGTTATAAAAACGTTCCTAAACCACTGATTTCCATTGACTGTACCTAATCATTTGAGCACTTGTTGATCTCAAAATGTCACATCTATGCCTACTGTAAATGTGTATGACACACAGAATTACGTTAAATTAATGTCAAACAGTGCTCTCCATTTCTATACAACACATATATCTGTTAATGTAGTGGTAAAAGCTGTAAAGGCTCCTCCTGTACACTGTAATATCTAACAAGTCTTGTGATTTAACATAAATATGTAATACAGCATTTATTAAATCCATAAATTTAGGGTACTTAGCAAGATGTTGCCACATGATGAAGGACAAGACTGTCGAACCATTTCAAGATGCATGAGAAAGTGCTTAGACTGTAGAAAACTGGTCAATGTAATTATTGTTTGGCAAAAAACTTTATTCAGAATACAAAGCTTATGTATAATTTCCAATGCCGCAATAGCAGAAATTACTATTCTCATAAGAGAACATAGGCGTTATAGATCATTGCTTTAAAAGAATTCATGGATGAAATGTACTTTGACTAAATCCTTAAATAATACTTAATGACTTTCTTTCAGCACATAACAAGGAAAATTGTTTATTTCATACTCAAGAATTTTAAAGCAGATCACAAGTCTCATACAACTTGGGAGAAATTCCCTGATGATGACTAAAGATACTATTGGGTAGACAAGACATGCCTGTTTCATCAAATTTTAGATTTTGCCTAAAAAGAAACATATACAAAAAGGCTGAAATAGGATGTTATCCAATAAACACATCTGAAATACTTTTAGTGTTTTTTTTTTGTAAACTTAAAATATTATCATGCTTTACTGCATGATTCCCTTAAACCTGATGTCAATTCCTTATGTGCCTTTCTTCTTTGGAAGGACACCTGACATCACTGTCCTCTTACATGTAAGAACTTTACTTGGAAATGGCGATGCAATTTGAGTTATCTTGCATTCTCCTTTTCCTTTTGTTTATTATTATAGTCTTTTGAAGTTTTGCTGGTTTTCCTTTAACCTCTGCATTACACTTTAAATTTTTATTTTTCTTGCAATTGTTGCCAGAATACTTATTATTTATAAAATACTTTTAAATTTGCTCAAACCTGCTATGGGGACAAATTGATGTCTGCTAATTCCAGACAATATGATTTAATGTGAGATGCTCAAACTAATGCAGCAACAATGGCATTAATTTTTTTGTTAGAAAAAGCTTCTAGATCTCTGACAAGTCAAAGCCAATGGACCACCCACAGCAAGTTGCCAGCGTTGGTGTTTAGATCTGACTTTTGCGAAATGTACACTTCCAGAAAGTCGTGTGTCTGTGTCGAACACTGTTTCAATTGTCCTAACATCTTTGTCAATCACAGTTTCAAATAAGGATTCTGAGAAAGGAGAGGTTACCCTTAGGGCTCAGTGCTACAGATGTATGAGGAAAAGCCAAAAGCCTCACTGTTTTAGTGTAAGGGAAAGTCACCCTGCAGGTTCAGTGCAGGCTCTGTCAAGTTTCAGCGAATCATATGACAATACTATAATCTAATAGCCTACAATATATATATATATATATATATATATATATATATATATATATATATATATATATATACACACTGTACTAGGCCTATATATACAGTATTTCATATCATATCCCATAAATTACATTGTGTGTAAAAAATTGTAAAAGTAATGGGATTTACAGAAACTAGACTTAGTTCTGACGCTTAATTTTTACATGTCCTGTGATCCTTGATATTTTAAATAAGTAAAGTGAGATTAATAATGTTTTTGCTACAGTTTTGGTGTTTACTCATTATTTAGTGCATTTGAATTATAGATTATTGTTCATGTTAATTTTTTCAATTCTCGCTGTACTCATTCATTCTATTTAATAATAAAAGTTCACTAATTTTTTTTATAGAGCAACATTTCAATCTTTATCAGCACATACTTTATGTATTGTAACAGATTTGTTCATTTTCACAGGTCCATCCTCCTTCTCACCTGGTGTGTCATCCTCTATTGGTCACTTTCTCTTCCCCCAAACCCCGATCTTGAAAGCGGAACGGAGAAATTGTTCCACTCAAATAACACTCCCTTTCTTCAACAGTCCCTGCCCTGTCTCAGACCCTGGCTTGCGACAATTCTCTTTTTTAAAATGCTGGCTACAAGCTCAAGTATGGGAAACTCTCTGGATAGTGACGATCCGTTTAGATTGGGTTTCCGCATTGAAGGGAAATGTATGAAAACTATATACCATCCATCCATCCATTATCCAACCCGATGAATCCAAACACAGGGTCACGGGGGTCTGCTGGAGCCAATCCCAGCCAACACAGGGCACACACAAACACACCCACACACCAAGCACACACTAGGGCCAATTTAGAATCGCCAATCCACCTAACCTGCATGTATTTGGACTGTGGGAGGAAACCGGAGCGCCCGGAGGAAACTCACGCAGACACGGGGAGAACATGCAAACTCCACGCAGGGAGGACCTGGGAGGCGAACCCAGGTCCCCCAACTGCGAGGCAGCAGCGCTACCCACTGCGCCACCGTGCCACCCCAACTATATACCTTGTTATACTTATATAGAAGCGCAACATAAAGGTACACAACAATGGTCAGCTATAGAGCTATCTGTATGCTGAAACTTAAACTTCTTTTTCTCTGACATTCTCGCTACTAAACAAAAATCATAACTGCAGTATGGACAAGTGCCGGCTGAGATTTCACTAGAAGTATGTCAGCTCTATTGTGTGCATATAGCGAATTGGGAAATTTTCATGTATGTGTAAAGTCACTTGATAAATTGTTTGTAGCTTCTCCAAGTATTAATGTCACAATAAGTAGTAAATTGTATGTAGCATAATAGGATAGTGGAAAGCATGTCTTCTTCACATGGGCAGCACGTTGGTGCAGTGGTAGCGCTGCTGCCTTGCAGTTAGGAGACCCGGGTTCGCTTCCCGGGTCCTCCCTGCGTGGAGCTTGCATGTTCTCCCCGTGTCTGCGTGGGTTTCCTCCAGGCGCTCCGGTTTCCTCCCACAGTCCAAAGACATGCAGGTTAGGTGGATTGGTGATTCTAAATTGGCCCTTGTGTGTGCTTGGTGTGTGGATGTGTTTCTGTGTGTCCTGCGGTGGGTTGGCACCCTGCCCGGGATTGGTTCCTGCCTTGTGCCCTGTGTTGGCTGGGATTAGCTCCAGCAGACCCCCGTGACCCTGTGTTCGGATTCAGCAGGTTGGAAGATGGATGGATGGATGGATGTCTTCTTCACAGATCTCACATCCTGGGTTCATATCTCTTGTCTGGTTATCTATGTAGAGTTTTCACTTCCTCCCCATAACTGCATTGTCAAATGTGTGCCGCCAGGTTCCACATGGTACAGGGCAGCCCTGATGCTTGTTACTGAAAGTAGGCAGTGTCAGGGACACCAGGTGATATTGCTGCTTAAATGTATATTCCAACTCAGCTTACCTGGGCCCACCACAGGAAGCTCTAAGGAGACAATCCCAGGACTCTGAGATGGTAAACTGATGCACTAGAGCAACTCCAGAATGGAGGTTCAAGGCTGTTCATTCCCAGTGACTTACTGAGTGTCAAGTCAGCACCATTTAAATGATGGAAAAAAGGCCAGTAATAACAGTGAATGAATGAGAGATAGAGGAGGGAGGTTCCACTGGAAAGACAGAGCTTTGATGCCTGTAAGAGGAAGTAACAAGTTTTGATTTCTGGTTATTCTTTTGTAACTTTCCATTATCTGTTTTATTTACCCCTCACTTGGGCTTATTTTTTGATATAAAAATATCCTTGGTGGTTTATTAATTACGACTACTTTCCTTTTCTGTTAATCCTTAGAAGCCTCAAAAGTGCTTCCTTTACAGACTGAAATGTAGAACAGATCTCTCTTTGAATTCAGTTATTGTTCTTCTTATTTTGCAGCATTTCCATTGCTTTGTTTTTGTTCTGGCTTAGGTTTTACATTTTTTAATAAATAATACTTTTTATTTATGAGCCTATCCTTCAGTGGGAAATAAATGCCTGCTTATTCAGGAATGTGTGTAAAATCAAAAGACAATTTAAACTTTAATGTTTCTATAAAGGACGGCACGGTGGCGCAGTGGGTAGCGCTGCTGCCTCGCAGTTAGGAGACCTGGGTTCGCTTCCCGGGTCCTCCCTGCGTGGAGTTTGCATGTTCTCCCCGTGTCTGCATGGGTTTCCTCCGGGCGCTCTGGTTTCCTCCCACAGTCCAAAGACATGCAGGTTAGGTGCATTGGCGATTCTTAACTGGCCCTAGTGTGTGCTTGGTGTTTGTGTGTGTCCTGCGGTGGGTTGACACCCTGCCCGGGATTGGTTCCCTGCCTTGTGTCCTGTGTTGGCTGGGATTGGCTCCAGCAGACCCCCGTGACCCTGTTTCGGATTCAGCGGGTTGGAAAATGGATGGATGAATGGATGGATGTTTCTATAAATGTTATATCTCAAATAGTGTTACAGGTGTAAGGAACTAGCAAAAGACACAATCATTAATATATAATGATGTAAAAGACCACACTTATTTCATAAATACATGAGATGACCTGTGGGATACTACTGTTTAATACATTTTGTTATTGTGGGCTCACATTATGCTTATTGTTTACTGTTGTAAAGCTGGTGATAATTAAATCTCAGGTAAAGATTGCTCCATATGGTTCCTTTAAATGTTTAATATATTACCATTTTGTTGTACCAACATATTTTCACTTCTCTATAGTTATACCAGGTAATACTGTTATGGAAACCACAGAGTTTAACTGTACATACTGTACAATTAAGATGATGTCAACAAAATAATGCATGCTTAATTTAAAATATATGATAAAAATGATTCAGCAGATAAGTTTTTAAAGTTCAGTGCAAGTATACACAAAAAATTCAGTCATAGACATCGTGAATATACTGTAACTGTTATTTTCAGATTTAAATTTAGCTTATCTGTAACATAACAAAATGTGGAAAAAGTGATGCGCTGTGAATACTTTCCAGATGCACTGTATATATATATATATCTATATATAATATATATATATATACACACATATATATAATATTTATATACACACATATATATATATATATATATATATATATATATACTAGCAAAATACCCGCGCTTCGCAGCGGAGAAGTAGTGAAGTTGGAGAATTAGTGATGAGTGAGTCAGTCAGTGAGGGCTTTGCCTTTTATTAATTAGTATAGATAAAACGACAAAATGTCTGACATCTGTCCATGACGAGGTGTAATATTATTAGGTGTCCACAAGAGGGCTGGAATATCTGATGAAAAAAGGCGACAAGAACCACAAAGAAAGATGGACATAAGGACTTGCATTTTAGGTGAATGGAGGTTCCTAATTGCACAATGTGATTGAAACAGATGGCCTTACAATTGTTCTATTGTGTTTGTTCTACTAAATGGGCATTTTGCTGTGCTAGCACATAATATTCTCAAACACTGTTAATTTAGTTCATTGCATTTGTTGGGCTTTTCTCAAGAGCAGTAAGTGAAATGCAGGAACCAACGCTAACTCAGAATGCCACTCCACTGCTGGACCCACCTACTCTTAACTATACTAAGTAACAAAAAATAAAGTAAGGTCCGATGGCCAGGAGGACAGAAAAAAAAAAAAACTCCAGAGGGCTGGAGAAAAAAAACACAAAATCTACAGGGGTTTCAAGGCCACGAGACATTCAGCCTCCACTGGGCAAAGATGGTAGATAGTAATAATAACACTGAATACTTTCCTTCAAATACTTCTGCATAACAGACCAATTATTTTCTAATAAATGAACACAGAAATGGTGCAAAATTAATCTCTGGTGCCAAATTCCATTGTGACTGCGGAATGTTAAATAATAATTGTTTAAATTATTTTTTGGTGTAATGGTGTGAATGACTTTTTAAAGTTCATTGATAATGAGCTACTTACCAAAGTCAATATATAAAACAAAAATGAATCTATTGGTTTAGGGCAAAATAAATGTCTTTATAAATGTGATATCCTTATAGACTGAAACTTTCACAAAAATGTTTTTGAAATGTGGATTTAAAATGACTCACAAAATTACACACAATTCAGTGATCTTTGTGGTTCCTGTGTCATTCTTGATTAATCTCACTTTGTGCTGTTAGCTAAAAGTTCTTCTGGTGCGGATTACTAACCTGCCATAAGTTTATTAACTTAATAAATGGAGGGGCTTAGCCTTCTCGTAGTAAATGCTGTCATCCTTGGAAAATCAAAGTACTGTATTGGATTTTTACATTATAGTTCATAATATGGTTTTATAATGAGTATTGCCTGTACAGAGAGTACCTTTGGTTGTATTATGTAAGCCCAGTTTTAAAAAATGCAGATCTAAACATATTCAAACAACTAGACAACAGATAGAAGATAACAAAGCAAATAATTATTATGATTATTTGCAAAAAAAAACAGGCATCCAAACAGGCCCACCGAATAACAAAATACTAGGGAGGTTTAATATGTTGATATTTAATGCACTTGAAAGGCAAAGAAAGCACACCCTTAAAAGATAACATAAAAAGGGTATGAAATTTCACAAGGCAAATTTTTGTTCATTAACAAAAAAAATCACAGTTAAATATTTAGTATTTCATTTTTACTGTCATTGTGCCAGTTTTTTTAATTTACTATAAGTTCAGCTTTGTTATAAAATCTATCTGCTTGATTATGCTTTAATGCTTTTTTATATATTGATAATTCTGATGAATGTCAATTCCATAGTTTCCCATGCATCCTGCATTATACAAGAATAGTAATTTGTACTTAGAAATTAGTATGGATCTTTTTCTGTTAATTCCTTTTAATCCAGATATTATTGCAGATTTAAATTTTGTCATCTGGATGAAAATAGTCCTCACTAAAGGTTATTTGGATGCTGATTCATCTGATCGTATGGCAGTTGATCAGTCTGAAAAGTCAGAGCAAACACTAGAATGAAAGTATGCTTTGCAAAATCCAGGAGCTTCCCTGTTTTCTTTTCTTGTGATTATGTATGTTGTAACTGGGTATCCAGTAGGCAACAGGTTTTCCAGAGGCAAGAGTGCTGTTGTGAAGGGAAAGAACAGAGGGTAGTAAAATACTACACCTCTACATAAGTGAGAAACATGCTGACAGTGAGAGGTTACTGAAAATGTGCACTCCATTGAGAGAAAACAGTGATTTATGGTGTCTCCGCAGGAAAATGCAACTATAATAGCAGTGCAAGAGAAGCCAAGTGGTGTTCTGAAAGGTTCTCCAAGAAAATGACAGGCCAGGTGACCTGCTAGATGACACAGGTGCCTGACTGGGATGTGAATTTGCATCTGGACAGTTATCTTGGAGACCGGTTCCTTTAAGGTCTATTGAAGGTTAAGGGACCTGTGGAAACTGGAGGCTAATAGAGAGCTCTAGCACGATATGCATGCAGTCAAAGAAGGACCACCTTTCCCACTAAACCAGGGTTCTATTGTAAATGTTTTTTTTTTTCCAGAAGGGGCCCCCTGGCTTCGTTATTGCAGTCAGGGGTGAGGGGAGGCATGAATTTTGTGCTACACCACTACACAGAAGAGGAAAAGTTACAGAACTTACAGGCGAACTTGTAGGACCAACCAGAAAAAAAGAGCATCTGGCTACAAAAGATGAGCATTAAAAGCAACCTCACCCTCTGGCCAAAAAACGTTTGTCACTTTAATCCTGATATTAAAAGCTGCCCAGCACGAACATATAATATTTTAGAACACAGAGGAGGAGATTGGATGCCACATGGCCTACAGTAGGTCACCTGAACTTCTACTGTGCCTGACCTTCTCTGTCACTTTGTCCGTTATAACTGACAGTGGACCCCCCTCACAGAGATGTGACTTCTTCTTCTGCACTGCCTTTACTGACCATGTCTCAGCTACATATATCAATCCTAGGGCCTCATGAATAATGCCGTGCATAGAATTCACACTAAAGCATGGCGTACGGACAAAAGCGGAAATCCAGATGCATAAATCTGTATGTGCGACATCTTCCACATTCTTCTACTCCATAAATCCCGGTCAGCGTGAAATTTAACGCTCATGCACGCGCCTGCCGCCCCATCCAGACTCCTCCCAGAATTATGTCTCTTTGAATATGTAAATCAATATAAATAGCCCCATATATTTTGCGTTCTGTGAAAAGACAATGACAAAAGCATGGGGGAAAAAGAAGAATTTCAGTGAATACCTAGTATAGAGACAAGGAAAACTACTATTTGTTAGTTTAAGCAGTGATATAAACAACAAAAGGAAGTTGATTTAGTGACAGAGTGGCAGACAAACTCGAAAGTTCAGAAAGTCGCACAGTGCCCAAAATAAATAAGAAATGGTCAGATTAACAAAGTCGCCATAAAAAGGCGAGTCATAGCCCACCATCTGAGTGTCATATGGAAGCGTATTAAGGTACAGAGAAAAGAAAAACAAAATAGGGACACAGTGGAAAAAAATGTCTAAATATCAACTTTAATCTCAAAATTTCCACTTAAATTTGCATAGTTTATTTTGTCATTAAAGTAGAATGTCATAAACTTCATGTTAAAATCGTTTAATGTACTAGCTTCTCAAATCCCATTGTAACTAAATTAGCATGTTAAATTCTTTGTATTCTATGTGATCTTCTAAGTACTCTATGTGTGTGAATCACTACATTCTTCTTAAACGGGCTTTCTCTTCTGCCGACAAGACATAGAATACATTACATCCATGATATTACAGCTCTCTGAACAATTTAAATACTAAGATGTACACTTGATATCATTTTCATAATGATAGGAATTAAACCATGTATTAAACATGGGGACACAGTGGCGCAGTGGTAGTGAGGAGCTGGCGCCCCGTTCAGAAATTGTTCCTGCCTTCCGCAAGATGCTTGCTGCACCGTGCGTGACCCTCCATGAAATAATTTATTGCAGTAGTACTGTCTCTGTCAAACGTATTAACCCCGAATTCCTGTCCTTCCTTTTCTTTCTCCAAGTAACCAATTGACACACAATCAGCTCTGTAATAGATGTCAAGCCATCTGTAAGCTTAGAACACCAATTCATGAAAACTTTTATTGAACATTGAAATATCATCGTAGTACATGTTTAATTATTAACAATATACATATATTATTTAAATGAAGTTAAAATTTTATCTGTATAATGTAATATACATACTTTACTACATTTAATCTTAAAAAAGATATCAAGAGTTCTAAGAAGTTAGCGTTTGGAAATCTAAATTGACTTAGAAGCCAGTTGTCATCATATGTAAATATGTGCTTTATAAAGTGACTCAGGTTGTGCAATATTATAACTGTAGTGCAAGTTTACAGTGAGGTGATTGTACTTATAAGTACAAACAGTTCTACCAGGAGTACTTGATGGACTGATTGAGTGTGTTTAGAGCTGTTGGGATGAAACTGTTTCTGAAGTGCGAGGTCCCTACAGGAAATGCTCGGAAGCGTATGCCATACTTTATGGGCGAAGTTCAAATAGACTGTGCACATGGCTGAGCCAGTGCATGCTAGATGCTGTATTCTGATAATCTGATCAGCTGCTGTAGAGCTGTGATTCCACACTCAGATACAGTGGGTTAAATACTCTGAGTGGTTCACTGTGAGTGACAACACTAAAGCAGCGATGGTATTTGGAATAGTTTGGCCATTCCGTGCACCATTATATAGTCACGGGTTGATTACAATCAGATGCCTTAAACTAATAAATGATATGCGGTTAAGTTCAGTGTATTTGATAAAGCTGCGTCAGGGATGTAGTTCTAAAAAAGAAATGGAAACCACACAGGAACAGTAGCACTGCTTTGATATAGGTGCCACCAGTTTGCAAAACCGAGCAGAGAACCTGCGTATGCAAGGGATTCAGCTGGTGTGAAAATGTGCATGGCTTTACGGCAAGTTTAGTTTTTATACATCATGATGTGAGCGTGGAAATGGGCGTACGCAACATTTTTGTGGGTATGCACCGCTCATGTATAGTCTTTTTAAAAACCTTACCTTTATCCTTTACCTTAATTTTTTCAACACACAATAGTCCTGATATGTTCTTCCAATTGTTCCATATACACCTTACTGTATGAGTTATCTCTGCATCTAATTTTCCATTTTGGTCTACCAGTGATCCTAGATTTTTAAATGTATCTACTCTTTTCAATAAGCACTCTTCCATTCTTCCAACTTCCTCTCCCCTTCCTTTTTTCTGGTGCTATACAACACAATCTCATCATCAAAAATCATGTACCAGGGAGATTGTTTTTTTATTCCTTGACTCAGCACATCTATAACCAGATCAAAGAGGTAAGGACTTAAAGAAGATCACCGTTGCATGCTTACTGGGATCATGTCTGTTACTCCAACTATCATATGCCACCAAATTAATAAACACCATATGCATATGTTTTTCTTGATGCTTCTCTATAAGTTGTTGCATGCAAAGACTGCATCAGTTGTTCATCTCCACGATATAAAACCAAACTGTTTCTCATCTAATATGGTCTCTTTTCTATGCCTTCTTTCTATAACCCTTTCCCAGATTTACATTGTGTGTGGCATCAGCTTTATCCCTCTATAGGTTCCATAAACCTGAATGTCACCCTTCTCCTTATAACTGGGTACAAGCATACTGTTACCTCTTGTATTTTCTCCTGTTCATAGATCATCTGCATTAGATCCCATAACATGTCTTCTCCCTCTTCTCCTAAACTCTTCCACACTTCTGCTGGAATTTCATCCAGTCCTGTTGCCTTTCCATTTTTCATTCTTTTCAAAGCCTCTTTTATTTCATCACACCTTATTCTTAGTACTAGCCCTTTATTTGGGACTCCATCCCCAAATACTGCCCTTCGATTTTCTTCATTCAATAGATTTTCATCTTTTTTTGATTTTATCATGCTCATTTAAGGTCACATCTTGCTCACCTTCATCTGCTTTATCTGAATAAAATCCTTTCCAGCCTTGTTTTTAGTCTTTGCTATTCTAAAAACAATTCTCTAAACCTCTTTTGTCTACACTTTTTTATGTACCTCCTCCAAAGCTTGCGACTTGGGCTCCTCTTGCCACTTCCTTCTTTGTCTCCTTGTTTGTCTGCCTATACATTTCTCTATATTCCTCCTTCCCTGATTGGTACCATTTCTTCTTTTCCTCCTTCTTAGCCTTTATCACATCCTAAACCTCTCTGTTCCATTGCCTTGTCTCTTTGTCTCCAGGTGGACTCCTTCCTGTTGTTCTACCTATCTCTTCACCTGCTCTTTATACAACTATGCTATTCTTCTCCCACCATTTCTCCACATTCTTAAATGACTGCACTTCACTTAAAACTTTCTCCCTAAACATATTTTTAAGCCGACCTCTTTATCCTTGGTGCTGCTTACTCTGGTTTTATTCTCCTGCTAATTCTGATCTTCCAGTCCACCACTACCCCTTTATGCTGCATTGCCACACTTTCCCCATTTATCACCTCACAATTTTTATCTCTTTCAAATGAGATCTTCTACACATTAGAAAGTCGTTTTACCTTCCCTTTCCTCCACTATTGTATGTCACAAGGTGATTTTTGCTTTTTGTTTCAAAGTATGTTTTAAATATTACCAAATTAGATACCATGGCAAAATCTGCTATCCTCTCCCCCACCCCATTTCCCTCCTCTACTCCCCACCCTTCATGTACTCTCTCTATCATCTCTCTACTTTTTTCCCACATGCCCATTTACTGTACATCACCACCAACAATCACATTTTTCTCACTCTTTTACTGCTCTAAGCTCTCTTTTACTGCTCTGGGCTCTTCATCTGTTTGTGGCCATAAAATGTCCTTGTCCTCTTCCCCACAGCGCATGTGAAGAGTATATGCACAAATGATATTAACTTCAGTCTCACCAAAGCCCAGATTGATATTCATCACCCTATTATTCCTCCTACTCACACTGACAATCTTTTAGTTCTTTGAATACTACTATACATACACCATTTCTTCCCTTACTCATTTGCTCCCAATTCTCTTGCCTTATTTCTCTTACATGTAGTTTTCTGTATACACAACTCTTTCCTTTTTTTCATTAAATCTGCCAACTGTCTTCCTTTCCTGGTCATTCTCTTTTCTTGTCCCTCCCCTGTCTTCTTCTTCTGGACTATTTTTTTTAGCCGAGCTTGCCCTTGGCCCAGGAGCCCTCGCTCACGTTCTACTGAGGCCAGGCGAAGCCCCTGTCCATTACCTACAGGGTATCCCCTAACATTTTTTGAAGTTGATTGGATTGATTCCACCATTAAGGTTTTGGCTAAAGTTTTACAGCTGGATGCCTTTCCTGGTACTCACCTTTTATATTTATACTCGGGCTTGGGGCCGTAAACAAGATGGGCTGATTTGCCAAAGGTGGCTAGATTTTGTATTTTTATGTGTGTATATAGTTGTAAGCCTGTTTCCATCTTCTGAATATATACTCAGTGAAGGGTGCAATGCAAAATAAATGAATAAATAAATAAATAGTGTTAAGAACTTTAGTCACGTGTGCATTTGTCTCTAGGCGTATAACGTGAAGTTGTTCTGCACTCTTTTACTGTGTCACCTTTAACAATTATGAAAGGTATTAATAAAATATTCAGACTTGATTAATCCAATTTGGTGTCAGTGGGGGACCAAAGCCTACCATGGTGGCACAGGCATAAGAAAAGAAACAGCTGTAAGCATAGTGCTTCCCAATCACAAGTCCTACTCTTCCACATTCTCACTCACAAAGGGCCAATTAACCTGCCTTTGGAGATATGGGAGGAAAATTCAATTAGCTGGTGGAAAATTCACATGAGAAGAACATGCAAGGCTCACATGAAATCAGGAAGCTGGATCCATGGGGCACTACCAACTTTACCCCCGTTATTCATAGCTGAATAATTAAGATATTAATGTGGCTGATGTCCTTGATGTAATTTCCCAGATATATACATGCTCCTTCCTTATAAGCAAATTTCTTTTCTGGTCAACTGTAAACAGCTTCTATATTTCACATTATTTAGTCTTATATGTCAATAATAATTTTTTGGGAACTGAAAATAATCTACTGGAAATGTTGAGAACGTACTATATATATATTGGAAATCATAATACACAAGTAGCAAAGTGACATGGTGGTTATCACTGCTGTGTCATATTGTATTTTATAAGAAAAGTGCAACCAAAGGCATCCTAGTATTAAAGTGGTTTTCCTACACTGATGGGCAACATGGGGAACTAATTCACATCTTCTGATTTATAGAAAGCAACACTAAAGTGGGTAGAATTCTTGCTGATTAATAGTGAATCATATACTAAAAGGCTCCAGTAGAAACTAAGAGGGAATTGATTCAAGAATGAAATAAGAAAGCACTACCCATAGAATGTTAAGTTCATTAGTTAATTTAGAAGTGCTTATCAACTGTCCTGAATATAATGTACTGGAAACACTCAAGATCTGCAAAGAATTTCAGAAAATGTAGTTTTTTCTGCAGTTCAATTAACATACTTTTGGATTTAGATCAACTTCACATCTAACAACTGTTCCACATTTTTTACCACCTTAAACTATTTACTGTAGATACTTTTCTGGGAATCAATCTTCACAGTGGCCTCAACCAACTTTTGCTCTCTAACATATAAATCCATGCTTTTATATGTTAATTAAAACTGTTGTTTTCATTTTGAAGACATCAACAACCAGTTTTAGGGGTTTTTCACCAGGAAATACAATAGTTTTGTTGCTGATACAGTGTAATATATACAATACATTTCATTATTTATAAATGTTTGAAATTCAAATGCTGCTAAAACTCAGCCTAATAACTTCACAGCATACTGTATTTCTACGAATGTAATAGATCCAGCTGAATGAAAAATCCTGCTTTTTTAATTGCTTCTTAGTCTTCCTGTGTTGTAAGCAGATTTTTTCCCTCATTATTTTATTCTGGTAAAATGCATTAAAACTGGAAAGTCCTTCAGTTTCTCATAAGAGGTAGTTACAGATATGCCTCTTTTAGTTTTACTCATGATTCTCCAGATCAAGGACATCCTGATTATAGAAACAAGGGGGACAAAACGAGTAGCGTTTCCCATGCTGTGCCAGCTATTGTTCCTAAAACAATGACATTATTTTATGACATGAACTTCTGACATAACACCTGCAAGGAAAGATCTGTTTCTCCCACCAAGCATTTTTGCCTATGTAACAGAAAACAAAATACTTTGAGTTATAAATAAAGCATTTAAAATTGCCTCTATGTACTATGATATTATTTGTCAAAATAATGTCAAAGAAACAGTTGAACATAAAAATACAGCACAGATCACTTTACAGATAATAACATGTATAACTGTAATAAGCATATATACTGTACAGTATACGTACTGTATATATATCAGTTAGGTCCACAAGTATTTGGACAGAGACACAGTTTTCATAACTTTGGCTGTGTATGCAACACCACAATGAATTCGAAATGAAGAAATCATTATGTGATTGAACTGTACACATTCAGCTTTAATTTAAAGGGTTTACCAAAAATATTGTATGAGCAGTTTAGGAATGACAGCCATTTGTCTGCAAAATTATGAAAATTATGTCACTATCCAAATACTTAAGGACCAAACTGTATAGATAGATAGATAGATAGATAGATAGATAGATAGATAGATAGATAGATAGATAGATAGATAGATAGATAGATAGATAGATAGATAGATAGATAGATAGTGTCACATGGAATGGACAGGCATCCCGACCAGTAGAGGGGAAGGTTCCTTACCCAGATGAGATGCCCCAAGTGGATGAACAGGCATCCTGGACAAGAGAGAGAAAGGTGCCATACCCAAACTGGACACCCGAGGTGGATGGATGGACATTGCAACCAACGAAGAAGAAGATTCCTTATCTGGACAGGAAGTCCCAGGCAGATGGACAGGTGCCCTGACCAGACATGTTTGCAATGCCTTCACTGGCCAGAATGAAAAGGAAGGACAGAGAAGTACTGGCTATAAGGGATGTTGATTTTCCCAGGACACTAGATTGCAGAAGCCCTGGGCCCAGTTGTTCAAACTATTTAATCAGGATAAAAATGATCTGGATTTTGAAATCCCTTGTTTTGCTATCCAGGATCTGGTAATTCATTTTACTTTCATGCTGGTTTTTCAAAGCAACACTAGATTGGATCACTGTTATCCAGATACAGAATATTCAGGATTACCAAATCCGGTTTACTAGTGCTTTAAATGGAACCCACAGTGTAGCCTACTGGCTATGTAAAGAACAACAGGCGGACCAAAAATACCAGTAGCCAAATAGCCATCGTGTGTTACTTGGAAGAAACAGAAAACACCACAATAAACAAATATTTTTCCATTTCATTTATAAACAGCCAGATTCCATTTCAATCTCACAAGAATAAATGAATGAATTACTGAAAGAATAAAATATTTCCCCACATATGCACTGTGGTTATTTTTATATAATTGTAAAACAAAAAAGTCCAACAGTCAACAAAATAAGGAACATTTACAGTTCCTCATTGGTACAGAGACCAGCTCTTTCAATTTCTGCTTTTAGGAGTTGGATTTCCATTCTGACTTTAGTTTTTTTTGTTGGGTAAGGAGGAGTTGTTCCTTTGCCAGAAGAATCTGCACTTCTGCTCTTTCAGTTTCTCTTGTAAGAAGCACCTCATATGTGTCACCATCCAGGTTTGGAGAATGCTTACACTTTCTTTTTAAAGGTTCTGTGACAACAGCTGGCTCTATCTGTGAGGATCCACCTTCTTCCTCAACCACTTGACTCGACTTCAACATCATCAATTCCATGCAGAGCTTCTGATTTGTCATCACCAATAATGTCAAGGACAATGTCAGTATACTCACCCCTCTTGAAAGGCTTGTTACCCGTTGTGGGGTTTTTGGCCTCAGCAAGGTCCTTTGTTGCCTTGGTTTTAAGGTTCTTCCATCTTAATATGACTTGTTTTGTGGTCCTTTTCTGACCAGCCCCTATAGCATTCACATTCTTGGTGATGTCCTCCCAAATGTTCTGTTTGTATTTCTTGGTCACTTCTCTCCCCTTTAATGAACTGAAGTGTCCTACTATGGAGGAATAATGGCACCTAACACCCTCCAACAGTGCATGGTTTTCTGCCACTGTGAAATTAGGCCCTTTTGAGTCCATGGTTCCATCTCTTTTGTGTAGCTAACACTGATTTTATAGGCCCTGTGCTTGATTGGGGTAATTCAACACATGACAAACCAGTCAGCTCGTTGTTGCTTAATTGGTGTGTGACCAAATAAAATCACCAATTTCTTACACACCTTGGTCATAGGTTTACAGAGGCATTGGCATGGCAGGTGTTGTTCATCGCTACCACAGGTTGGGAAGGAGAAAATACCGTGAAAGAATGTATGCTGAGCGTGCCAAACCACTTGCGCAATACACTACAGAGGAACTGTATGCCTTTTTTCGCTTTGGGAGGGATGATATCAAGTACATTGCAGACCTTGTCAGGCCAAAGTTACAGCACAAAACCAAAAGGAGTCATGCTCTGTCTGTGGAGGAACAGTGCCTAATTGCACTGCGCTTTTATGCCTCTGGGGCTTTCTACCAGGTTGTTGGTGACAATATGGGAGTGGACAAATCAACTGTTAGTAATGTGGTGAAAGCTGTCTCAGTTGAATTGGCCAGTCTGGTCAATGAATTTGTTTCATTTCCCAAGGATGACCAGATGGCACAAACTAAGCGGTTTCTTTCTTTTGGGGAACATGCCTAATACTATTGGTGTTATTGATTGTACTCATGTGCACATTCAAGCGCCTCATGAAAGGGAGTGTCAGTATGTGAACCAAAAGGGAGGCACAGCATCAATGTCCAACTTGTGGCCAACACTGACCTCATCATCACAAACTGTGTTGTCAAGTGGCCAGGGTCTGTCCATGATGCACGTATCCTGAGGGAGAGCACACTATACAGAAGGCTCCAGTCCAACCGACCAAATGGCATAATATTGGGAGACAGTGCTTATCCACTCCTACCATGGCTGATGACCCCTTTTCCAGTTGCAAACACACATAAGTAGGCAGGATTCAACTCTGCACATTGCAAAACAAGATGCGCAATTGAGCACTTAAATGGAGTCCTGAAGAAGCGCTTTGCATGCCTTAACTTCTTGCGGGTGGAACCCAAGGTGGCATGCAATATAATACTAGCCTGTATTGTCTTGCATAACATTGCCACAAGGCGTAATGTTCCTCTTGATGACATATATGATGGATATGATGGACCTGAGCCTGATAAAGTGCAACCAGAGCAACCTCCAATGTTCGCTCCAAATGAGGGCCAGACTGGACGTGTGATCAGGGATGCAATTGTAAGACATTACTTCTGATTGATGACTTGAGTAATAGTAATTGTCATTTTTATTAAAATATAATGGACAGTAGAGCTTTTTGAGCTTTGAGATTTTGTTTGAGTACTGATATTTCACAGGGATTTTTTTCCTTTGACTATACCAAAAGGCTTCATGTCTTATTCCCTACTTTATTTACATTGTCACTGTCCTAGTGCAACAATTGTACAAAATATAAATAGATGTATGCATCACCTGCAAACATAGCTTTTTTGATCAATTTTCAAGTTTTATTTTATTGTGTGCCAGAAATCCACACTGAATCCTCCTCTGTGTTGGGATCAGGATTATCCTGATTTTTGGGATCAAATGTGTCCCAATTCATACACAAACTTTTGAACAACACAAAAGACTGTTTGATCCTGATTAAAACTGAGATTGGATTAGATGATCTGATCTGATTCCAGAATCCCTCTTTTCCCTTTGAACAACCCATTTTCAAGATTCAATCCAATCTGTTATCCCAAATCCCATTGGATTACTTTTGAACAACTGGGCCCTGGATATTGGTGTCTATTCAAACACCACCAGGGAATGCTGGGAATTGTAGTCTGGTAACGCAGTTCTGCTGGTGTCCATGATTGTTGCAAGAATACATTCCCTGTTATTTTGGGAACTTCCATTAGTCCCGGAAGTACTTTAAACAGGCAAAAGCCCTGGCACCGGAAGTATTCCAAGGTCCTAAATGAAGTGGGCTATGCTGCCTTGTCCAGGTGAGTCAGAGTTTGGCAGAAGAAAGGCAACACTGAACTGAAGGAGAGCAGTGCTGTAGAGAGAGGAGAAGAAATACCTTGTTTTGTGCTTGTTTATAAAAGGTATTTTCATGATAAACACCTTTTATTTGAACCCGGACTGACTTTTGTGTTTATGTTTGGGGTGTGGGGTTCACTGGTGCTCCCTAGCCTTCACAATAGATAGGTAGATATCTGTTGTGTGTATTGAGACTATATTGAGAGGAAAACAGCATCAGAGGAATGACCGAGTTACATTCTTGTGACTGTTCTTTTCTTGTGAAGCTAGTATTGATAGACTGCACATGTGATACAATTCTCCAATTATAAAAGTTCAATAAATTACTGCTTGTATATCCAACAAAGATAGCTGGAACTACTGAACATCTCCTTGGATCCCTAACAACAATGTCCACTTAGCGGCATCGGCTTTCATAAGGTTTCAGTTAATGCAACCCCCAACCCAAACCACAGTGAAAGGCCTACAGACCTGAAGACCTGGAACCTAAACATATTTTAAACACCACTGCTCAGCATGTACAGTATAAAGGACTCAGTCTTAGATATACCTGTAAACTGAATTTTTCCATGCCTTCCAGCAGCCCAATTATACATTATGTGTCTTATAGCAGGAATTGTTCAGCTTCTGCCAGCATTGCAGAAAATTGTAATAGGAACCTCTTTGTCATTAGTTTAAAGTAAAACTTGTTTTGAGTTGTTTGGTTTTTTTTACCTAATTTGTACACTTCTAATTCAGCTTCATACAGATCTTAAGCAATAAAAGAATGGCCAAAATAAGCCCTGCTAAACTGGCCACAGAGAAAAGAACTAAGAAGTGAAAAGTTAGACCCTTACCATCCATGTCACCAGTTTAAAGACAGAACAGAAACTGTACACTCAGCAACATTTCATGAAAAATAAAATGTTCATCTTTGATAAATCCATAGTTTGAAATGTTTGACTTCCTAGCTACAGTATGCAAACCCAGCAGCACAGGTAAAATAACTAGGATGTCCAACTATAAAGTAAAATGAGACCATCTTGATGAAGAGTCTCTACCATAATTTGATCATATCAGCAAGAGACCTTCAGTTATCTGATATATTTTTAACTTATTAACAGAGCAAAAAATTATATTACAGATTTCTAAACATAAACCAATCACATGTTCCAGTTTCAATATAAAATATAAACCTCAGTTACTCCACTTACAGACCTCATTCCAGTTTCCAGTACTTTAATAGGTGGCCACTGTAAAACCTTTGTTGAAATAATTTGATTTAAACCATAATATAGTTCAACATTAAACACACATTTCAAATATATTTTATCTAGTCCTTTTAAAAACAATGGCTACACAAGTTTTGGCTCACCTTAACCACTGAAAACTATCTGAAAACATTCAGCACAGAACCAACTAAATTGTGTGTACTTGAATTTTCACCAATGCCAGAAGCCCTCCAATCACTATGCTGTTAGGTTTAACAGCTACTTTTAACACTACTATTAATAATTTTAACATTGAGAAGGATGTCATGGACTTTTCTTCCATGATTACATTTGTTTTATAGTTGTTTTCAAAATATATAGAGATATGGTGATAATATTCAGTTACAATAATCTGAATGGGCATATGATGTCACTTAGGACTCAGTGCCTGAATGTTTTCCCTCTCAATTTTCCTGCTTATCATTCAACCCCAATAATGTGTCTGCAATTAATGATTGCAGCTAGTAAAAATAAGTGACTACTGCTTACCCTAAGAAACAATGAGAAAGCAGGAATTCTGTCAGTGACTGGAATTTTTGTGTAACCTTCTGCTATTTAAATGAAGTAAAATATTACTATTTATTACTCAGAGCATATTGTGGGCTGTTTAAAAAAACAGTTAAAGACTTTTCTATTTAGGAAAGAATATTAACAAAATTGCCTCTAATTATTGTTTTATCTTTGTTTTTATCTTGTGTCTTTGTTTAAATTTTTTTTATGTAGCACTTTGAGGTTTACTACAAATGTAAAGTGCCTTATAAATAAAATGAATTATTATTATTATTAAAAATATACCCATTTCTTACCGTCAGTTTTTGAAAAACTGATATACAAGAGTGGAGGAAGATGCACACAAGTAGATTAGATCCTATGCAGGTTGGTCAGTGTGAAGGAGATTGGCGACTGTAAAGTGGTGGCAGGGGAAAACATAGTTAGGTAGCATAGGATGGTGGTCTGTAGGATGATATTGGAGATCAGGAAAAGGACCAGAGTGAGGGCAGAGGTGGAAGTTGAAAATGGAAGATTGTAAAATGGAGTTTAGGGAGGAGGTAAGACAGGCAGTGAAGAGTTACCAGACAGTTGAGCAACTACAGTAGAAGTGGTAAGGGTGCTTGGTGTGACATCTGTACAGAGGAAGGAGGACATGGAAACTTGGTGGTGGAATTGAGAAGTACAGGAGATTATACAGAGAAAGAGGTTGGTGAAGAAGAAGTGGGATAGTCAGTGAGATGAAAAAAATAGGCAGGAGTACAAGGAAATAAGGCCTAATGTGAAGAGAGAGGTGGCAAAAGCAAAAGATAAGCCATATGATGAGTTATATGAGAGGCTGGACACTAAGGAGGGAGAAAAGGACCTGTACCGATTGGCTAGACAGAGGGATAGAGCTGTGAAAGATGAGCAGCAGGTTAGGGCGATAAAGAATAATGATTGAAACATACTCATAAATGAGGGGAGTGTGTTGAGCAGATGGAAAGATTACTTTAGGTTGATGAATGAAAGAGAGAGAAGGTTGGATGATGTGAATATAGTGAACCAGGTAGTGCAATGGATTAGCTAGGGACAAGGAAGGACAGCTATGAAGGGGACAAAAAATGGGAAGACTGGTAGTCCAGATGATATGTGGAAACATGGTGTTTAGGAGAGATGGCTGTGGAGTTTTTATCCACATTGTTTAATGCAATCTTGGAAAGTGAGA
Source organism: Erpetoichthys calabaricus (assembly GCF_900747795.2). NCBI lineage: Eukaryota > Metazoa > Chordata > Cladistia > Polypteriformes > Polypteridae > Erpetoichthys > Erpetoichthys calabaricus. Next base: position 215,448,304 of record NC_041396.2, on the reverse strand, counting down.
TGATATCTGAGGAGTGGAGAAGAAGTGTACTGGTACTGATTATTAAGAATAAGGGTGATGTATAGAACTGTTGTAACTATAGAAGGATAACACTGATCAGCCACAGCATGAAGTTATGGGAAAGAGTAGTGGAAGCTAGGTTAAGAAGGGAGGTGATGATTAGTGAGCAGTTGTATGGTTTCATGCCAGGAAAGAGCACTACAGATGTTGTTACAGAGTTGTGGTATTGTACGAGGAAGTCGAGAGTGGCAGAGAGGTATGCAAGAGTTGTACAGGATATGTACATGGGAAGTGTGACAGTGGTGAGGAGTGACAAATGTCTTTTAAGTATTACATCAGACATTGGTTCTTAACCCTTTCTTATTTGCAATGGTTGACAGAGGAGATTAGACAGGAGTCCCCATGGACTATAATCTGTGATCTGTAATGTGATACTGTGATCTGTAATAAGAGTAGGGAGCAGGAGACCCTGAAGAGATGGAGATATGCTCTAGAAAGGAGAGGAATGAAGGTCAGTAGGAACAAGACAGAATACATGTGTGTAAATGAGAGGGAGGTCAGAGGAATGGTGAGGATTCAGGGAGTAGAGTTGGTGAAGATGGATGAGCTTAAATTCTTGGGATCAACAGTACACAGTAACAAGGAGTGTGGAAGAGAGGTGAAGAAGAGGTGGAGTGGGTGGAGAAGAGTATCAAGAGTGATTTGTGATAGGCGGTAGTGAGACCAGTTATATCATTTGGGCTGGAGACGGTGGCACTGACAAAAAGACAGGAGTCAGAGCTGGAGGTGGCAGAGTTAAAGATGCTAAGATTTGCATTGGGTGTGATGAGGATGGAAAGGATGAGGAATTAGTACATTAGACGGTCAGCTCAAATTAGATGGTTTGGAGACAAAACTAGAGAGGTGAGATTGTGTTGGTTTGGATATGTGCATAAAAGAGATGGTGGGTATATTGGGAGAAGGATGTCAGGGATGGAGGTGCCATGAAGGAGGAAAACAGGAAGGCCTAATAGGAGGTTTATGGATGTGATGAGAGAGAACATGCAGGTGGTAGGTATGACTAAGCAAGTTGAAGAGGCCAGGAAGATATGGGATTAGCTCAAAAAAGAAGGAGAAGAAATGTTTGAAAAACCCTACAAGAAGTATTATTCATAGGACTAATAAGAATGATTATATAATTCCCATCATTAAGTCTGTACATAGACTTTCAGTTAAGATTAGGGCCAGATTAAAAATAATTTTTAAACATTAAAGCTGTTAATTGCCTAATTTCTAAAAGAACTTTAGATATGTATATTCCAGTAAAATGTAATCTCAGAAAATCGGGAAGTCTTAAAATGATAGGAAGTCAGGTATGGCCTGCCCAATGGTGCTTTCAGAAGCACTTGGTTGAGCTCAGCAAGCTGTATGTGCCAGTGTGATGTTGCAGATCTCAATAGGTGGCTAGGAAGAGTGGAATCCAAGAGAAGAAAAAAAAAAGGAAAAATCATTTTATGTAGCTCCACAATCCAAATAATGCTCAGTCTAGGCAGATTGCAACATACTAAGCAAATGTTTTCAAAAATCTACAAGACCAACATAAAATCCAGAAAAGCAGGTACAAGGTCATACACTTAAAAAACAAATATTACAAAAAAGTGACCACCTCTTGCTGAGTATTGAACGTGGTTTATAAATGCTTGAGCAAAAGCTCTAACCAAGTGCCAACTTGTTTCTCCTGTTCCTCCCCTCATTTGACTGCTGTATAATTAGAGTTTCACAGCAATAGCCACAGACAGGAAGGGCTGGGGAAAATGCAGGAAAAATAATTGGTCTGGGGCAGACATGGGTATGTAAAGGATAGCTGTAGGAGTTAAAGCATTTAGCTTTATGGCAAAGAAACCTCAGAATTATCATCATGACCAGCTGTTGCTACCTCAATATTCTGCTTATTGTGCATATGAAGCCATTAGTAGCTTTATGAAGTTAGAGCACATGTCATCAGTTGTGATAGACATGTCATTAGATCGCCATGTTATTATGCTGCAGTTTTGAAGTCCAGATTCTGTCACATGATATTTTGTCTACCTGGCAGAGGGGGACGTCCACCTCTTGATTTAGTTCAGCAATATTTGGACTTTGCTTATTCCATTGAACCATGGATTCTCCAAATGTATATTTTCTTAACAATCATGATTGGGGGTTATGTTTTCCTGTCCTCTTTTTTTCAAAAAAATTATCAACTGTTAGTGTAGTTTTCATAATTCTTCAATATTTTGCTTCATTTAGAACACTGATGTTTTGTAAATTCCTCCATTGGGAGCAGTTCAGACAATGCTTATGGATTTTTGGATACCATTAATTTAAACATATATACTGTATGTGAATTGCATGTAAATGTTCTGTTCTTTCTATTCTTCCAAAATAATGTGTTTCTCATTAGTAGTGTATTTTCATATGTAAATATTTTGAACTATTAGCAAGTTTTAATTAAACTAAACCCCTTTGTTCTAAGCAGACTACTGAAACAGAAGAATATACTGTGAAAGTCAGGAAACATCACACTTTTTTTTTCCTTTTTTAGTTGAATTTATTAAAAGATGCTGGATATTATGTATTTCATTGTCAAATATTAACTCTCTATTCTATATTCCTTTTGACTATTTAAAAACATCAAGTTGAGACAGATGTCCCCTAAAGCTGATGTGCTAATATCTGCCTTAAAATACTAGCTGCCAGGTGAATTAATGTTCTGATGCTATATTCTAATTTTACAAGCCTACTGCAAGATTATTAAAGGTGTCTATCTCTATCACATCCGCCACTAAATTTGCCTTTGTAATATTATATATTTTATTGAAGATTACATTAGTCTTTGGAAGATACATTTCTGTTTTAAAAATTATTTGATTATAATTGTGCACAAAACTTCCAGTCATCCATTTCACAGGCATTTTCATATATAACTGGATGCAAGGTTTCCAATTTTAATTCTAATCCTAATCCAGATTGTAATCCTGAATTGAAGTCGAGTCCATTGGCAAACACACTAGAAAACTGGAAAAATGAACCAAACATGCACATGGAACATACATGGACACAACTGTTTTCAGGAGGGTAGCTCTTGGATCTTCATTGGTAAACCAAAAGCCAGCTAGTTAAGAATTGCTGATATTTGGACTATTAAATGAGCATTCAGGGTACAGTGGCATAAAGGGTAATAAGAAAGAAGCATTGCAAAGTCAGAATATCACAGATGACTCCTGCAAGCAGGGCTAGGATGCAGTATATTGAAAAGGCATTTAACCGCAGAGTTGAGTAATGCACAGTTTGACTGAGGGAGCAAATGAGAACAGTGAGAGATTTTGGAAAGAAAACTAAACCATCTTATTCCACAAATAGACACAATGTACATTTCTTGTTGTAGGCTTACAACTACCATATATATTCAAAGGTAAACCAAGAATTTTAGTATTCAAAATAGTCCCAAAAAATTGGGTTCAGCTTATCCGTGGCTCAGAACTCAAATTTTCTTTAGCATGTTGACTTTTAAATTTTTCTTTTCAATTACCAGACGTGGAATTCAGACTTTCATTTACGTATAAGATGTACAAGCATAAGATATAAAAAAAGACTACAATGAAATGGCTTTGGAAAAACTGCCAAAATATAATAGACCGCAATGGTCATCCATGCTGTACAGTGGCAAAAAATGTGAAAACGTCCATGGAAAAATATAAAAATTGTTACGTTGCTGACGTTGTATAATCCATATATCTGTTATCCAGCTGATTGCTCAAAACGTGCAAAATGCATACTTACTTCCAGAAAAATCAGCATAGAACATAAATAGGAAAGACTAATTCCCATAGTTCTGTTCTTTTGAGTTGAAAACCTATGCTCCCACCATTCATTGGTCTGACATCAATCCATTGTGAATATCTGACCTAAACTATTTTCTCTCACTCGAAATTTGAGGGTTGGCCTATCCATGGATGGGCTTATCTGCAATTATCTGCTGTTATTAATTTCAAATTCATTTCCCAGTTTTTTAACAAAAAAAAATGTTTTTTTTACCTCTTGCTCTCTTGATAAAAGATCTAAAAATCAGTAAAAAAACAAGTAGAATTAAACTCATCATTATATAAAAGTGCAAGTGCAGTCAAAGATTATCAAATCTACTGTAGGGAAAAAAATCAAGTGTTAAACAGTACAGCAGGTTTTATCCCTGGCTCAAGTGTCTTTTCTTTTACTTATTGTATTGATAGTTTTTGGGTAGTAATTTCTAAATGACCTTTTTAAAGACGTATTAGGGTTTTGTGTTTTATTATTCTGTAAAATCATTTTCTGCATTTATCCTTGTGTATTTAGAATGCATTTCCATTTAATTACTATTAGTTATGCATAGCAGATGTGGCACTGCCACCAGCCCAATACAAGCTGTGAGAAAACTCAGTACTAGTACTGAGATGTTACTTTATTCTCCTGTTTTTAATCTCATTTTTTTATTTCTGGATTATTATTGACATTACATAATGAAATCAGAAGCATGAAGAAATAGAGTGTGATGTCTCCAAAAGACCTACAGAAGCAGACCAGGGGCCTCATGTATAACGCCGTGCGTAGAACTCACACTATAACATGGCGTAAGCACAAAAGCGGGATTGTGCGTACGCACAGAAAAATCCAGATGCAGGAATCTGTGCGCACGCATACTTTCACGTTCTTCCACTACATAAATCCCGATCAGCGTGAAAAGTAACGCACGTGCACGCGCCTTCTGTCCCGCCCCAACTCCTCCCAGAATTACGCCTCTTTGAATATGCAAATCGATATAAATAGCCTTCTGTGAAAAGACAATGGGAAAAGCACAGGGGAAAATATAAGAATTTCAGCAAATACCAAGTGGAGACAAAGGAAAAACGTACTATTTGTTGGTTTAAACAGTGGTATAATCAACAAAAGAAAGTTGATCGAGTGACAGAGTGTCGGAAAAACTCGAAAGATCAAATTCACAAAGTCGCACAGTGCCCGAAATAAAAAAGAAATCACATATCAAAGTCGCCGTGAAAAGGCAACTCGTAGCCCACTGTCTGAGTGTCATATGAAAGCGTATTAGGGTACAAACAAAAAACATAGGCACACAGTGGGAAAAAAGCACGAAATGTCAACTTTAATCTTGAAATTTCCACTTTAATCACGTAGTTTATTTTGCCATTAAAGTAGAACATCATAAACTTCTTCTTAAAATCGTTTATTTTACTAGTTTTTCAAGTAGCATGTTAAATGCTTTGTTCTGTGTTTGATCTTCTATGTGCTCTATGTGTGTGAATCACTACGTGCTTCCGTTCTTTCTCTTTCTCCGACAGGACACAGAATGCATTACATTCGAGATATTACAGCTCTCTGAATAATTAAAATACTGAGATGTACACGTGATATCATTTTCATGATGAAAGGAATGAAAGCATGTTATTAAACATGGGAACACGGTGGCGCAGTGATTGTTCATATCTCACGCAAGAGGCTTGCTGCACCATGTGCGACCTTCGATGAAATAATTTATCACAGAAGTACTGTCTCTTTCAAACGTACTAACCTCCAATTCCTGTCCATACTTTTCTTTCTCCAATCGCCACACAATCAGCTCTGTAATAGACGTTAAGCCATTTGTAAGCTTAGAACGCCGATTCTTCAAAACTTTTAAGGAACATTGAAATATCTTCGTAGTACATGTTTAATTATTCTATTCGTCTATCCTTCCAGTGTCGTGTCAGCACCAGCAAGAATACAGCGCAAGGCAGGAGCTATCCTTGAAGTAGCTATACGCTGCGGCACCGTGTCCTCACATGTTTAATTATTAACAATACAGATTATTTAAATGAAGTTAAAGTTTTATCTGTATACTATAAGCAACATATTTTGCTGCATTTCATCTTAAAAATGATATTGTCATCATACGCGCTTTATAAAGTAGCGCAGGTTGTGCAATATTATAACTGTAGTGTAAGTTTACAGTGAGGTGATTGTACTTATAAGTACAAACAGTTCTACAAGGAGCACTTGATGGACTGATTGAGTGCGTTTATAGTTCTTGGGATGAAACTGTTTCTGAAACGCGAGGTCCGTACAGGAAAGGCTTTGACGCTTTTTGCCGTGGTTGAGATAGTGTGTACTTGAAACTGTATACCGATAATTCTCTTTCTGATCATCTGCTGCTGTGATTCACACTCAGATACAGTGATATAAATACTCCGAGTGGTGCAGTGAGAGTAATATGGAAAAAGATGATCCGCAGTGGCAACCCTTAACGGGAGCAGCAAAAAGAAGAACAAGATGCAGTGAGCGTAACAACGCTAAAGCAGTTATGGTATTTGGAATACTATGGCTATTCCCTGGACCATTATATTGCTACAGGTAAATTACAATCAGATGCATTACACTAATAAACAATATGCAGTTAATTTCAGTGTATTTATAAAGCCGCGTCAGGAATGTGGAGCTAAGAAAGAAAGGATGAGCACACAGGAACAGTAGTTTGACCATTCTGTGGACCAGTATATTGTTACAGGTTAATTACAATCAGATGCATTAAATTTATGAACGATATGCGGTTAATTTCAGTGTATTTGATAAAGCCGCCGCCGTGGATGTGGATCTAAGAAAGGGTAACCACACAAGAACAGTAGCACTGCTTTGACGCTGGGTGCCGCCAGTCTGCAAAACCGAGCGGAGAAATTGCGTACGCCAAGGTATGAGTTACCGTGGAAATGTGCGTGGCTTTACACCAAGTTTAGGTTTTATACATCGTGATTTGAGCGTGGAAAGGTTCGTACGCAACATTTCTGTGCATACGCACCGTTTATACATGAGGCCCCAGGACCTTCACAGGCCAACCCAGTAGCGAATCAGCCCAGGCCAGCATTACCCCTGACCACTGTCTGCAGGCTATGACCTAGCTATGCCCAACATAGGGAAAACTGGCTTAACTATTAAAGATATAAAGCAATTTCCCAAAATACAGTGTATCAAAATGCCCTGCAATACTAGAGATTACTGCAAACCCCTGATGTGTATGCAAAAGGCCAATGAAGAATCTTTATAAATAGGGGATTTCTTTAGAAAGATAGAAAAGGAGATCAAAAATGCTCAAAAGAGCAAAAAGGATGTGCCTAGAAAGGTAATTTGAGGTAAACACGCCTCAATATATAATCATTTAGCCAAATACCAAAGACAGAGCACAAATAATCACAAAAGTCATTAAATCCAAACAAAAAATAATACTATAAACTCAGCCACACATCAACGAACCACTGGCTGAATCGTTTGCTCTGGCCTCCAAATAAAGGCTAAGAGAGGACTCAGCAATGGTGACAGTAAGGGTGGTCCAACTTCCACTGGTTTCACCCACAAAGCATATGGAATGGAGGCCTTTTAAAAAGAAAGTACATAATTAAAAAAAAAAAAAACAGAAAATGCATAAAAATAGGAAAAATAATAATTCACAAACAACAATTAAACACATGCATTCAAGTTGATGCATAACGACTGGATTCTCTGATTTTTGGACTTTTTGCTCCAAAGCAAGGTACTCTTCTTTGGATTCTGGATTTGGTTTGGTTGTTGTTTGATTTGCTTGTTTTGGGTTACATATTGTATTGGCCATTTCCTTTTTTATGGTTTTTGACATTGTTTTCTTTTGAATACACTTTATTCTTATTATAATCATGGAGGGGTATATTTCAAGAAGTATGATGTGAGGTTATTTCTACCCTCAGACATCAGGCTCTATAATAAAGTCCACCCTTGGCTGATGTGGTATTGTTCCCTGTATGCTTAATGCTGCTGAGCTGCTCTAGTAGATATCTTAACAGACAATGACACTGTGTGCAATATACTATGCCAATATAGATTAGATTAGATTAGATTACCTTAGATACTGTGCCAATGACTGATATCCTGTACTGTGAAATATGTAACTGATAAATATGTGTAATTCTAATGACTAAACATAGTAAATATTAAACTTTGTTAATATACTTATAGATAATTATTATTATACATGTATTTGCACCTTGTTAATGTACTAAAGATTATGATATATGTATATTCATGCTTTTTAATGTCTGCTGCTGTAACCCTGAAATTTCTTTCAGGAATAATTTTTTTTCAGGATTAATAAAGTTTCTATCTAGCTATTTATCTATCCTAGCCTTTAAAGTAAATTTTGCTCTTCAGCTTTTGTGAAAAAAATCATGACACAAACATTGCTGAAAAATAGATGAAATTCTTCTCAATAAGCTCCATTGTTCCTGCAATTATGAGATCTAGGCTTTAACTAAAGGATCAGACATCTGCTTGCTCTAATAGGTCACAGGAAGCCATGTACAAAATAAAAGGGCTTCTCTGCTACAGGAATGATGAACTGTTAATATAAACCTTTCTGTCCTTCGCTGACTTTCCTTCATTCCTGGGCTCCAACTACTGCGCCAGCAGCATTGTCTTACTTAACAGAGCATTAGCCACCTCTGTCAAATACAGAAGTGTACTACCCTTAGTGACCTGGAGGAATTTGTTACTTCCCTAACCTTACAGGAACCCCATTCTATTTTCCATGGCACACTATTTGATTATAGCACTTAGCTCTCCTTCTCACTGGTAGTGTCTTTTCTGTAATCTATAGACTATTTCCATTGGTATATCCATAACAGTTTCCATTGTCAGTTTATCTCCCTATGGCCCCTGTCCTACAAAATGTCAGAACACAGGCAGGAGCTTTCTGAGTCATTAATTTGGGGTTTGAAACTATGGAGAATTCGTTTTTTTTTATCTTTGTTCTTTTTTTCATTTTAGTAGTCATCTATATTTAGTATTGCTTTTTTTCATTTATCATGGATGCCACCATATGTGCACTTTATTGTTGGTTATAACTCTCTGCTACCTCATGCATGATATCATCACCACAACAGTATTTAAGGCAGCTTCACAGTGATTGTGGCATCCACAGTTTTTCTGCTGTTGCCCTAAGGCATCCAGAACAGATGGTTGTTCATGTCTGTCAGATATGGGTGGCCCACCCTATTACATACTTCCTTAGTATCACAGAAGAAGACACAAGAGTTTCTCAACTCTCTCTCTTCCTCTTTCTCTACCTCTGTCCTCACTTCTTCCCACCAGGGAATTCTGAACCCAACTTTTCACACTGTTAATATTAAAACAAATCCCAGCTTTCTTTCCAGAAGCAATGGCCCTCATTAAAATTCTTCCTCTATCTGTGGCGTCCCAAATGATGATTCATTGCCATGAGAGCAGTCAACAAGACAATGCACTGTCAACATTAAAAGGCAAAATGTGCTATTGTGTGAGAACAAGAGAAAATGCCTCCTTAGCAGGAAAAAACAATAGGTAAACTCAAAATCTGAAGAGTTTTTGAAAAATAAACAAGGCAGGTAGTGATACATAGGCAGGTAAAATGAAATTTGACAAACAGAGAATCCAGCAAACCTACAAAATAATCAGAAAGCACTAAAACACCAAAACACTAAAAGAACTTAAACAGGGTTTTACAGAGGCACAAGGTACTGAAGTGGCTTCAAACACATTCCCATTGTCACTTCAGACAACATGAATAAAAAAGTACTTTATACATAAGCCAGGGGTGGAACTGTGACTGAAACATAACATCCACCTACCATTTCTTCTTGAATCTCCATTATGGACTTTCCACTTTCTAAGTGCCTTGTCTCTTTGCAGTGGGCCACTTGCACCAAGTTTAAGTGTGGCATCCTATTGTCTGAAGGCCATCCCTCATCAGTAAAGAAATATATTGCTTTGTTGAGCAGGCAAGCCTGAACAGAAGGCATTAGTTAAAATGAATGTACTTTTTAGCACTTTAATATAATCACTGGGTGTAATAAATTCAAAGTATAGACAGTACAGAACAATAGATTCCTCTCATTTGTAAACCAACTTTCAAGATTCAAACCCGGCTTGAATATTTAATTTTCTTTGCAAGCATGCTTGTTTCATTACCGCTCGAAAATCATCTGCTTTTCGGAAAAAGAAAAAGCAGAACATCTATACTCATGCAACTTAAAAGTTCTAACCACCTCTGGTTGTGTTTAGAAGTGCCATTTCTTGGCTGCATTGTTGAGGGTACATAACTGGAACTTTCCTCTTTATTCTTAGATCTACATGTTAAAAATGAACTGTTAGTAAACATATACATGGATAATTTGTGTTGTGGACACAACACAATCATTAATTCAATTCTCTGTCATTAAATTGATTTCAAATATTTGTGGGGTTTATAGAAAAAAAAAATATGTTGTTTGCATTTTTTTGCACTCTGACTACATGTGCAGTCTTTGACATTTGTAGGAGATGTTTATTTAGTGTTGATTTAACAGGATCATTTCCTTTAAAAGATGACATGATTTCCATGTCTAAAAGGAATTACACCTTCTATAGTAATTTATTTTAGTTAATTTCATTTGAAAAGTATACAAAGCTCATACCCTCCATCCTGTTTCAAAATGTGTAACCTGGAAATACACCCCTATTTTGTTCATTCATTTTCCATACCTGTTTATGCAAACACAGGACACATATCAAGCAACAGTGCACACATGCGGTAACTGATGGGACATATAAATGATAGCAGGACAGATTGTAGATTCATGTACTTAACTACAGTTGGGGCAACACTAAGTCACCAATCAGCTTATCTTGCACATCTTGACATATAAGAGGCAACTAAAATAACCAGAGAAAACCCTGATACAGACATGATAAATGTGCAAACTTAAAATATGAATCTAGTACTGTAGATCTGTGAGAGAAGAGCTCTAAATACTGTGATATTATGCTGTCCAATACTTATTTCCATTCATCCATTCCTGAACCAGCTTAATTCAGTTCGGAATTGTAGGGGATGTGCCTAAGTCAGCAGCAAAAGGTCGGAACAACTCTGCTTTTCTTTTCTCACTTGTGTCGCGATTTTGTAAATCTCATTGGGCAAAGGAATCTGCAAAATAAATGTTTTAATCATTGCCGCTGCCACTCATACACATCTGTGGACCACTCTCTAGGCTCCTCTCAAGTATATAATACCATTTTGGGTTGAGAGAGGGTGCTGGTACTAATGCTTTCCTCTCTTATTCCCACCACAGTACGGAGAAGATGCCCAGTGAGGGAAACAGACTCCACCCCTTTGGGTCCCCACTTGATAAATCCTGCTGCCGACAGGAGAAGTCGTTCAACCTTGTACTGAAACAGAGAGAACTCTGTCTCTTTCTAGACTTAGGGAAATATTTTGTAGAGACTTTCTGGTCCTAATTTTTGTTTCTTTAAAAAAAAAGGAATTCTTTTGGTGAGAATTAAATGGGGACGACTGGTTTGGTGACCCAACAGTTCCAGTGGCAACTTATAGTTCCTTCACTTGACCACATCTCATACATATGATTTGAATTTGGGAGTAAATAAACATGTCATGTAATGCTGCATAAATCAGTTTGATGAGCGTTTTAACTTAGTTGAACTGAAATTTAGAAGAATATACTTAATCACTCAACTTGATCACTTTCTTTGTTTGCTTTCTATAATTTATTGACATTAACTAGAAACTATGCATGTTACAGTTTTAAAATTGCATTTGCTACTGTACACTAGGAAGATGAATATATACATAATTGCAACAATCATGGCAAATAGCCTGTATAGGTCAGTGGGACTGGGCTCTCTTTCCTGAATACACTACCACGCATTTTGCATTAAGCTAAAGCTTTTCTTATAAATAAAACAGATCTCTACCGTATTAAGCATTAAAAATACCGAAAACCCTAACTCTCTGTTTTGAACTAAATTAAGATTTTTTTAAAGTGCAGAAGTAAGACTAAGAAAAACTAACAGTAGGAGTAACAACAGTGTCAGAAAGTCTGCAGTTTTTTTCTTTACAAAAAGAAAGGCTGATTTTTTTTCTTTTGTAAAGACTTGGTTTTGTTTTAATGATTTAAGAGTTCTTTTATGAACAATTTTAGGTTTTCCTACATAAAGGCAATCATGCAAAAAAGTAGTACTACATCAAAAAGCACAACATTATTATCTCTGTAGAGTATCCACTGCATGCATGCATCCCCATATGGGCCTGAGCCCAAAGGTCATGAAAAAGTAAATAACCTAGCCTTTAGAAATCGCTCTTTGTAATGGCCATAGAGGGAGAACAAACTAATAACTTGGGCTTTGATGATTAATATTAGTGGATTTGAGAGTAAAAAGGCACGGTGGCGCAGTGGTAGCACTACTGCCTCGCAGTAAGGAGACCCAGGTTCGCTTCCCAGGTCCTCCCTGCGTGGAGTTTGCATGTTCTTCCCGTGTCTGCGTGGGTACTCCAGTTTCCTTCCACAGTCCAAAGACATACAGGTTAGGTGCACTGGTGATCCTAAATTGTCCCTAGTGTGTGGGTGTGTGTGTGCCCTGCCCGGGGTTTGTTCCTGCCTTGTGCCCTGTGTTGGCTGGGATTGGCTCCAGCAGACCCCCGTGATCCTGTGTTAGGATATAGCAGGTTGGATAATGGATGGATGGATGGAAAGCAAGACAGAAAGCTCTGTGAGGTGACATGTATATTATTTATTTATAATTATTCTATACTGCTTCTGTAGTTGTGTTTTCTACCATATGTAGAACTGGTGATAGATGTTGCCCTATGTTGGTTGGTTTAGCTAGGATATTCAATAGAAATAATGTTGAAACATATAATGCTGTTTTAGCTCTGCAAAATTGCACAGGTACACCTCACTGCCAGCTGTAGTGTTGGATGTTCAGTGCGTTTCAACAAAGACCAGTGCTGCACTATTCAACTGTCTCGGTTTGAGCAAACTAATGACTGTGATTTTTGTGATTACACATGGGGAAAAAAAGACACACAAACAATGACCATTCTATGTCCCAGTTAGTGATATTTCCAGGGTATTTCTGTTTTTAATTTAATTGGAAACAGGGAGAAGCTATTGGTTTTTCTCCAGCTGCCAGGTATTCATGGAAAGCACAATAAGTCCAAAGCAAATTGCTATATAAATTACCTAGTATGTACTACCTTATGAAATTGTATAATAAAGTTTATAGGTAGTGATTGGTGGTCTATAAATATAAATAAATATTGCAATGTGATATTGCAACATTTATCTGCTGGTTGGTTCTTGGTAGTGGCAGGGACTGGAAGGGGGCTTGATGTCTTTTCAGGTCCAGAGGCCCATGGATTTGGGATGTAGCCTGATCCACTGGAATGATTTTTACTCAAAATCAGTAGGCCTCCGACATTTCATAACACTAAGAACTGTACTAAGTTTAATTTAGATGAAATGCTTCCTTTTTTGAGTTATTATGTCCACAGAATCATATTCTGACACTCGAGCAAACACACACACACACACACATACAGCCATCACTATGAAAGTGATTAAATTATGTTTAGAGATGCCTAACGTGTTATTCCATTGAAAACTCAAAGTAACAAATTTGGCCCCATCATGACACTTTCCGTAAACTTATATTTAGTCACCTGCTTCAGTGATTTTGTTCAGAATTTATAAGCTTCTTGCTTTTAACAATACTAATAATTTTGCCAAGTTTAAGTCAGATGAATTGTTTCATTTTTAAGTTATTGCGTCCACAGACTCATATCCTGATACACATACATGTGCAGATATCATTCAGAAAGTGTTTGCATTGTTTTCAGAAATGGTTGAAAATCTAATCAAAACTCACAGTAGTATTTTTGATTCCATCACAATACTTTCCATATGCGTGACTTTATCAAATGAATCCTTGAACTGTTTCCTGCATAATAAATACATTGTTATAAGCTTTGCCACTGATAAAGTATGAAAAATTGTAAATATTTTGATAGATTATATTAATTTGTTGAGTCACACTGAAAAGTATATACTTTGTGCATTTTGTCAATATGGGTCAGTTCTATACATAATGGCAACCATCTGTCAAAAAGAAAAGATTAATAATTAAGTTGAAGTGAGACGGCTTTCATTCTAGTTCTGTGTGCTTCTTATGCATTTCAAAAAAGTGTTATTCATTGATTGTTAACTCTGTACTTTCTAATTGCTCAAATGTACAGTACTGTACAGTGTATACAGTTTATTGATTTTATAAGTAGTCCTAGATTAAGGTGTTTGCCAAATACAGAATAATAATTATTTTATTCCTTTTCTTTAGAATCAAAAGAGACTCCATGTATATTTTGTGTACTTACTTCCAGTCATAAATGTCACATTTTATTAATTTTTAAAAATATTATTTCTGTTATTAATATTTATTTCATTTTTGTAGTTCTTTTGTGAGAAGTCCTCATATAACCATTTTGTGTAACATTTGTATTAAGGGTGGAGCTGTATGTCATTTTTCATCAGCACCTCAACACTGTTGTTTGTGATGATGTCCACTCCTAACAAAGTGGGCTAACAAATGCATAATGACATCATTACTTCCAAAGTTTGCAGAATAGCAAATTACATTACAATTGTTAGGAACAAGATCACTGAAAAAAGAGCAACTTTTTTGTTGTTACTTAGGAATATTTGTTTAGCATTTTGGTTTTGTAGTTCTTTTGATATTTGTGCAATGATTCCAACCTTTCACCGAATTCCTTTTTTTACTTTCTCATATATGAAGTATAGGGAAAATATTGTAATCGTCCAAAAATTCCATTTTGAGATTTTGATGAATCTCGACATTTTAGACCTCCCTGAGTCAGAAAATACCATTTTTGGAATTATGTCTGTGTGTGTGTGTGTATGTAAACATGATAACTTGAGTATGCTTTCACATAGGTCAACCAAATTTTGCATACATGTATTAGGTACAACACGTAGATTTCTATCAACTTTTGGGCTATTTCCATTACCTGTTAACTTTACCTTTTATTCAGGCAGCTGCAGAGTCCGATTTATTCAACTTTACTTTTATAATAATTGTTCAATATATTATTAATCTGATTTGATTTGTTGTTGATTGATCTTTAATGTTCATAATATAAAAATAAAATCATTGTCTTGCGGTTTACTCCTCAAATACCCATCCCCCTATCTGAGTATATGAGAAAGTCTAGGGGAGACCACTCCTGATTTTTAATTATTCCATTCAGCTATTCCTTTCACTGTAACTAGATAATAAATTTTAACTTTGCTTCGGCCTGTCCATCGTAATACTGTATATTGAGTAAGGCACCCCAACTTTGAGAAATCTGAGGGAAAACCCCTGAAAGACTTGTATTACAATAAAAAATATTTTGGGAGGACATTTTGTTTCTCATGATTTTATGCTTGACAAAATGTTTGACTTACTTCTTGGTTTTGCTCATTGCCCTTCATTGTCTTGACCCTTGGTGATCCTTTTTCTGCCTCTCCAAATGATGCATTAAATCTCTGCCACACAATACACCTTCATTTTGGATGCGGAATTTAACATATATGCTGTGGAACTTTCACAACACTCATTTCAAACAAAATACCATAACAGCACATGTCTATTAAGTTTGGAACCACTTATGGATGAGACATCAGTCTATCACAGGGCACATACTTGCTCACATCTATTAATTTTGGTTCAGTTTACAGTCATTCAACAACCTAATCAGCATTTTTATAAGTGATAACCGGTGTACCTTGAAAAAACTCATATGAATCCACTAAGGACATGCAAGCTCTACCCAGAAAATGACTGGACCTGGATTTGTGAGACATTAGTCCTAGACGCTGCAGCACCATCTTATTAAATAAATCCATCCATTTTTCAAAAATTCTGATTAAATTTCAGTAATATTTCAGTTAACAAGTAGATGCATTCCAGGTCTTTCATTCATTAAAAGAAATTAATAACCACAGATAAATGTGCCTAAGGAGAAATATGGATAAACATTTCAGCTGTCCTTCCTCAACTTTTTGCTCAATGCACTCTCATTCAATGCAACCACTGGCACTGACAGGGCTGGCTATGAGGATTGTCTCGGTCCCCATGGGTCTGGTGACCGTGGTGAAAGTGGCTCCATGTTCCTTGACTTTGTAAAAGGTCAGGGACTGCGAATCGCTGGATCCTGGTTCCTGGTTCCAGCGCCCTGAACCACATCGTTGGACTTGGTACTCCAATACTGGTGGTGCGGTGAAGGAGATCGATCACATCCTCATGGGCAGACTCTGGAGGCTCTTGCAAAACTGCAGGGTCTACAGAAATGCTCAGTTTGTGAATTCTGACCATAGACTTGTTGTTGCTACTCTGAAGATCCAGCTTAGGTCCAGTAGGTTACCACCTACTAGGAAAATGAGCCTGGACATGGCCAGACTCCAAGACCAGGCTGTTTCTAATGAGTTTGCACGTAGTTTGTGTGAGGAAGTTTCAGATTTGGGTACGACTGTCGATCCTAATGTGATGTGGGAGACCTTCTGTGACAAGACCCAGAAGGTTGCTGAGGGTTGTGTTGGTGTTACTGGTGTTCCCAGAAGGAGGTGTTTCATCTTGCAGGGCACCCTAGATATCATTGAGAGGAGTCACAGCGCACGGCTCAGTGGCAACTCTTGTCTGTACCGGGAACTGAGAGGGATGGCTGCGAGGGCTCTGAGGGCAAATAAAGAGGCGTTTGGTAGAGGAATCTGTGAGCAATTGACACACCATCTGTGGTCTAGTGACCCACGTCCTGCTTACAGAGGAATCGAAGCATTATGCACATCTGAATCTGTTCTTCGGAGAGTCGCAATCAGGGCAGCTGATGGAACGGTCCTTACGGATGACACTGCAGGTGTGACCCGCTGGGCTGGCTACTTTGAGCAGTTGTTCAAAGCTGATCCTCCGGCTAGGACGTTGGATATCTTTGGGTCCTCGGTTCTTGAGGCTGATCCTCCAATTAGCTATGAACCACCCAATCTCACTGAGATTGCACAGGTGGTAAACCAGCTGAGGGGGAGAAAGGCTGTGGTATCCGGGGTGAACTTCTCTAGGCTGGTGGTAAGGCTGTCCTCCTGGCATTGCAAGCAATCTTTGCTTCCATTTAGGAGACTGGCATCATCTCAACTGACTGGAAAACAGGACTTGTCGTCCCTATCTGAAAAGGGAAGGGTGATCGCCTGGATTGCAGCAACTACAGGAGGATAACACTGCTCTCTGTGCCAGGTAAGGTCCTTGTAGGGGTTGTCCTCAATAGGATCCATGATCACTTGCTCACCTACCAGCGACCGGAACAGTCAGGTTTTACGCCTAAGAGGTCTAGCATCTACCGCATCCTGGCACTGAGGGTTCTCATGGAGCACAAATGCGACTATCGGCAGAGTTTCTTTGCAACCTTTGTCGATTTTCGCAAAGCATTCGACTCAGTTGATCGAGCTGCCCTGTGGATTTGCGGGATCCCTTCGAGGTTGCTGGATATCATGGCCGGCCTGTACACTGGTACTGTGAGTGCTGTGCAGAGTGGAGGCAGGACCACTGCGTTTTTCACAGTTGATTCTGGGGTTTGTCAGGGGTGTGTTCTTGCTCCTACTCTGTTCAATGCTTGTATGGACGGGTGTTGGGCAAGGTCGTTGGGTCCAGTGGCTGTGGGGCATCTGTTGGTGAAGAAAGATTCACGGATCTTGACTTTGCTGATGATGCTGTGATCTTTGCGGAGTCAGTGGAGGCTCTGATCAGGGCGCTCGGGAGACTGAGTGAGGAGTCTGAGTGTCTGGGCTTGCGAGTGTCCTGGATAAAAGCCAAGATGCAGGCCTTTAATGACCTCTTGGGCACAGCCATTAGCAGTGTGTCTGTTCACAGAGAGAGTGTTGACCTTGTTGAAAGGTTTGCTTACCTTGGCAGTGACATTCATGTCACTGGTGACTCTTCCTATGAAGTCAGTAGACGGATTGGGAGAGCATGGGGGGGTCATGAGGTCGCTGGAAAGGGGTGTGTGGCGCTCTCGATATCTATACAAAAGGACGAAGGTCCAAGTCTTTAGAGTCCTGGTGCTTCCTGTCTTGCTATATGTTTGCGAGACATGGACGCTATCCAGTGACCTGAGACGAAGACTGGACTCCTTTGGTACTGTGTCTCTCCGGAAAATCCTTGGGTACCGTTGGTTTGACTTTGTGTCGAATGAGCGGTTGCTCATGGAGTCCCGAATGAGGCACATTACCTGCATTGTGAATGAGCATCAGTTACGGCACTACGGCCATGTGGCGTATTTCCCCGAGGGTGATCCGGCTTGTAAGATCCTCATTGTTGGCGACCCGAGTGGCTGGACCAGACCAAGGGGTCACCCATGTAACACCTGGCTGCAGTAGATAGAGGGTCATTTCCGGAGGGTGGGACTAAACCACGTGTCTGTCTGGGGGGTTGCAAACCGGGATCCCGAGTTGTTTCATTGTGTAGTGGGTGTGGCAACGCATTGTACCAGTGCATGCTCCCCAACTTGACTTGACTCTCATCTGCCCAGTGCCTGCACATTTATGCTGCCACTTTGGGTCAGATGTAACACCATCAGTACTCACTTTCCCCAACTCCATGACCCAAATCAATGCCAGAATCATTAAAGAGGACACACTGTCAGCCACTCACCCAAACCAATGGACTTTTACAGATGAGATGTGCTTCCTGCTTTCAGGTGCAGTAAATGCCATCTGTCCTTGTATGGCCTGGTGTTAACTCCCCCAAGGATTCTGCTACATGGCGTTTCTTTCCTCTAGCTTCTAACCTCTTTATAATCTGTATTTTAGTTTCTAAAAATACTACTTTACATTTTCATGACATATTGGGAGATTATATGAGATAGATAGATAGATAGATAGATAGATAGATAGATAGATAGATAGATAGATAGATAGATAGATAGATAGATAGATAGATAGATAGATAGATAGATAGATAGATAGATAGATAGATAGATTCAGTGGGCCTCTCTTGAAGAGTTGTTTTACCAGCCCAGCACACCATAGCATAGAAAACTGCCCTTGCCATCACAGAGTTATAGAAGATGTGAAGGATGTCACTTCCCGTATTAAAGAAACACAGTATCTTAAGGAAAAAGGGTTCCAAGACCAGTTCAACCTGTCATTAATGTGAAAAATACTTTATGAAAATACTAAAATATTTGCAGTATGCATGAAATACTTAGGCACTGGTGGATATTAAGTTGCTATCTACTGTACATGCAGAGGAGTTGCACAATGATTAGCATAGTGCTGTCCGGGACAGGCCATTGAACTTGCACATGTGCTACCGACATTATTATAAATGAGATTCGTTGCCAGAGAATTCATTACTCAGTGTATTACTCTACTGAGAGGTGAGGTCCCAGAGTCTGTCTCAGCAGTATTTGTGTCATGGAAGAAACTAGCCCTAAATGGACCACAAGTCCAATGCAAAGACAATGCATTTACACACATAGAGTAGCCAATCAACCAAAACAGTCACACCTTTGGAATGTTAAATGAAACTGAAGAAAAAAGTTACAAATAAAGTTAATAAATCACATTCAAATGCAAAGACATCGTCAAATTTTCTTTCACGTACTTTAACAGTTCTAGATGCCTCGGTTCTTTTTATTTTGGCTTCTTAGGAAATACCTAGAAGCATAAGATGCGAGGGCATACACCAGAAATACCCACAGAAGGTTGGGGAGCACAAGTCCACCCAAAAGGGATAAGATAAGATACCAAGTCCTATTCCTTCTGGGCATACCCCCATAACCAGACTCTAATAGGTGATCAAGGAACAGATCCCACAGGGGCAGGAATTCTATTTGAGAGGTTACTTTGAGCATTTCATGAGCAGAGCAAAGCAATAAGTTAGGTGCAGGTCATTTTAAGAATATATTGTCCTTTAAAAGATAATAAATAAATTAATTGCCTTGGTTTCCATATTATCTGACCAATTTGCTGGGGCACCCCCTAGATGTCTCAGTGTTAAACAGAGAAAACGTGTCACAGTTCAAATATCAGAAAGTCAGATGTAAAGTTAAACAGTGAGTACGCTGGAACCTTGGGTACAACCACTGACTACACTGAGCAGATACCACAGAGCTGCATAATCTTTAGAGTTCTTCTATGGAAGTTTTAAAAAACCATGTTCAAAATAAATAAAAATTTGAAATGAAATTTCTAAGATCTTCAAAATTAAAATGGAATGTATTATTATTATTATTATTATTATTACAAATCTCAAATCAAAACATGGTATTATGTCTAAAGGGCAATATTTGCCTGAAATATATAAAGTCAATTGAATATGTGACATAAAAGTCTTTTTTTTTTACAATAGTACTGCATATGTACTGTAAGTCATGGAAGTCCTGTTGGTAAAAATAAAAAGAGGAAATATGCATTTCCTTCACTAGAAATAAAATTCACTGTGTATAGAATATTGCCAGAGGTATAACAGAGGTGTTATGTTACAATAGGAATGAGAGCCGTGCAGAGATACTGTAAAGGAAGCAGCCTCCTGTTTCTCTCTTTAGAGACATGTGGAAGGTCATCAGTAGCTTCCGATTATTGTGTTTTTCTGATAAAAACAGATTTTTAAGGGGGACAAAGACTGATATATTCCTAAGGCTTTATAATTTGTAGATTAAAACGTTTTAGGCATCGTTTGAGGAAAAGTGATGGTTAGCTTTTAAAAATGCTTATCAGAATTCAAGGTAGAGGCCACTTCTTTGGGAAAAAAGGAAAAACAAGTTTTTTTTCCTTCTTTTTTATTAAAGAAAGAGCACTGACTGTTCCAGAGAACAGGGTATTTTATAATCCTATTCCCATCAGCCAAAACTCTCTGAGAACAGCCCATGCACAAAGAGTGCACAATGGCAGAAAACTCCTGCTGGCACAAGATGCTGTTTTATTTCCAAGTATCCAGATTCTTTCACAGCCAAGACACTGAGGACAGTGACTTTTGCATTTCTTCCATAAGCACTCAGATAAGAAAATCAAAACTGTTACATGAAACACATTTTGTCAGCAACATAAACTTCAGTGTCCTGCCTGTCAGAGTGTAAAGATATGCTGAAATGCTGACTAATGGATTGCTAATGAAGCCAGAATACATCACCTTCCCAGTAAAAAGGCATGTGCTGAATATGTGACCAGTTGCCATGGCAGTTCCTAACACAAGGGAAGCTGGAAGAACACCTACAGTATTAGTATAAGCACCAGTTAATTCCCTGTTAGAGAACAACAGAGGGTTTTTTTTAGCATAAGGAAAAAGCCCTGAAACCTTTTTATTTGAGCTAAGAATACAAATTGTTTTTTTAAACCTTAAACCATCACATTTTTATTATCGTGATATATAAAATATAAAATAAAATATAATTTTTTTTTTTTCACTCTTAGCATCTCAAGCACAGCTGCTGTACTCTTGGTGCCACTTTATTTACTACATCTACCTTAAAACAATTAAAACCTCCATTTGCAGAAAAAAGATGTTGGTCCATGTTGACTCTGAAGTGTTCCACTGTACAGTGGGTACGGAAAGTATTCAGACCCCCTTCAATTTTTCACTCTTTGTCATATTGCAGCCTTTTGCTAAAATCATTTAAATTAATTTTTTTCCTCATTAATGTACACACAGCACGCCATATTGACAGACAAAAAAAAGAATTTTTGAAATTGTTGCAGATTTATTAAAAAACAAAAACTGAAATATCACATGGTCCTAAGTATTCAGACCCTTTGCTCAGTATTTAGTAGAAGCACCCTTTTGAGCTAATACAGCCATGAGTCTTCTTGGGAAAGATGCAACAAGTTTTTCACACCTGGATTTGGGGATCCTCTGCCATTCCTCCTTGCAGATCCTCTCCAGTTCTGTCAGGTTGGATGGTAAATGTTGGTGGACAGCCATTTTTAGGTCTCTCCAGAGATGCTCAATTGGGTTTAAGTCAGGGCTCTGGCTGGGCCATTCAAGAACAGTCACAGAGTTGTTGTGAAGCCACTCCGTTATTTTAGCTGTGTGCTTAGGGTCATTGTGTTGTTGGAAGGTAAACCTT
Source organism: Erpetoichthys calabaricus (assembly GCF_900747795.2). Classification (NCBI taxonomy): domain Eukaryota; kingdom Metazoa; phylum Chordata; class Cladistia; order Polypteriformes; family Polypteridae; genus Erpetoichthys; species Erpetoichthys calabaricus. The sequence goes on along the minus strand of NC_041396.2, from coordinate 215,426,322 downwards.
CGGCCCAGTCTGAGGTCCTTAGCACTCTGGAGAAGGTTTTTGTCCAGGATATCCCTGTACTTGGCCACATTCATCTTTCCCTCGATTGCAACCAGTCGTCCTGTCCCTGCAGCTGAAAAACACCCCCACAGCATGATACTGCCACCACCATGCTTCACTGTGGGGACTGTATTGGACAAATGATGAGCAGTGCCTGGTTGTCTCCACACATACCGCTTAGAATTAATGCCAAAAAGTTCTATCTTGGTCTCATCAGACCAGAGAATCTTATTTCTCACCTTCTCAGAGTCCTTCAGGTGTCTTTTAGCAAACTCCATGCGGGAGTTGGCCTTAATTCTAAGCGGTATGTGTGGAGACAACCAGGCACTGCTCATCACTTGTCCAATACTTTTCTGTAAGTTTAAGGGTGGTCAGTCTCTTCAAATGTCACTGATGCAGGGTTAGTGTATCCATTAAGTTGAATTCCCAGAATGTTCCAGCACTTTTCTAGCCTTGGAGCTTGGATCGTTACGCTTTGTCTAGAAGATTACACTGCTACCAACAGGAAATTAAGCTAATTGCAAAGAAAATTCAGATATTTCGTGCCACTCAATGACACTCAATGTAGTAATAGTACATTTACTTATTTGGCCAATGGTTTTATCCTAAGCAGCTTACAACATTTGAGATACAATTGTTTGCATTTCTTTTCTTTTTTCTAAATGGAGCATGGGGGAGTGAAGTGACTTGCTCAGGGTCACACAGTGTCAGGATTTGAACCCACAACCTCAGGGTTTAAATTCCAAAGCCTTAACCACTGCGCCACACTTCCAGTAGTCTTGTCACATGTACAGACTACAGGGAAATTCTCTCTTGCATGCCTGACTGACATTCAACACATTAGCCCCCTCTGTCACCATAATAAACAAGAAAGTATTGAAATACTGTATATAACTTTATTCAATAGAAAACAAAAACTTGTCCACATTATTTCACCATCAAAACCACCACCAGCCTGAATTTTGTTACTAATCATGGACTAATGGGATTTTTTCCCATAACGTACTTCTTGCATCAGTATGATCTATTAAGAGCTAGGTATGAGGAGCTACTCATTTTGAGACATCTTTTTCGGTGTGAGGCATGGTATTGAAGTGGTTAGCATATTCTCCCTATTTTTGCATAGATTTTCCTTCAATTGCTCTCCTTTTCCTCCCACATCCCCAAAGACATTCAGGTTAGGTTGACTAGTGGGTTCAAATTGGCCCAAATATGGGTGTGGTTGTGAGCAAGAGTAATCACTGCAATAGTCTTGCAACCGCTCCAGGGATTATTCCCGCCTTGAGCCCTATGCTTGCTGGGATGGGCAGCAGCTTCACTGCAACCCTGCTTTGGATAAAGCGGATTTAGAAGATGGGTGACTGTATATATTTTTCTTTCAAAATATCCTTTTTCCAAGTTTACCTAAAACCTGCTAAATATCTCTTTAAATTCCCATGCTGTTCATGGCATATCAATTGTTGGTATGATATTTCTTTTTAAAAATGTAAAATTCCCAAAAAGTCAAAATTAGCATGAGCTGTCCTAATTCAAGGTGTTCATAAGAAATGCCATGATTAATTTCATGAAGTAGAATTGCATAATAAGATTTGAAATATTAAAATGTATGTGCTTCATTTTAAATGTTTAATGCCTAAATATTCTTGAATGTAATAGAAATGTGTAATTTTTCACCCACTGATAGTGTTCCATAGAGGACTAGATCCCAAGTAAAGAATCAAAAATATATTTTATTTGTGATCAGAAACCTTGAAATAGCATATATATACATGCCTATATTACCAATCCCCATTTCTTCAAAGTTTGGTGAAAAGAAGTAACTTTGACCCCTGTAATAAAGACACAAAAATCGTATAAAGGTTTGGGGTTTCCGGCCCCGCATACAGTTTCTGCAACAAAACAAAAAATGTGGTCAGTGACATGAGTTCCTTTCATTACAACAGACAGACATGCATATGATGATGGGACCATTTATGGGGTGGGATCGGAAACTGATGAATGGAATGCTGGGAAGGAACCGAGGTGCTGTATGGGAGCCATGATGTCATCAGGAGGGGACCAGAGGAAGGGATGGAATGCGGAAGTGGTAGCGTGTGGTGTAGGGAATCCGGGCAAAGGTATGGCGGCCTTGTTTCTGTCTTTCTGTGGAAATAAAAGAAAGAAAGGTTAGTACCCCGCCTTTGTCCCCTGGCACGATATGTTACGTTGCTTGTCGGGTCTTTATGCGGCTCCCTATGCGCGCACGCGTGCATGACACCCCTCATATCCCATTAGGAGGTGAGCCCCTGATGTGGCTTGATGTGGTATGCACAACTTCAACTCCTTCTGATCATTTTTGCTTAACACATCTATTTGTTTACAGTAAGAGTATAATTTCCTGCACAAAATCCTGTCCAAAACTGGCCCATATATGAAAGGTTTTTGTGCCTATAGGGCCAAAAATAGGAAGGAACCCTAAAAAGCTTGACATCCTGCATAACCAGACATCAGGATGCATCAAATATATATAACAGTATCTCATATGTGGAGGTTTTCTCATACTAATGAGCCAGGAGGTACTGAACAAAAAAAAAACTGAAGTGATTTCTAAGCATTCATAAAAGGCTCTAAAGAAAACTAAGACCTTCCTTTTACTGGTGTGAGTCAATCATATGTTTTTTAACAATTTTCTTTTATTCTCACAGGAACTGGTAAGAAGCTGCCAAAAAAATGACAAGAAATAAGAAGTTATTAACAGAGAAACCCAGGCTATTAAGAAGTGGAACTTTGGAAATCATAACTTCAAATATTATTATCTTACAAAATGTGAACAGGAAATATTACTTAGTATTTCATTGTTGATAGTTTTAAATTACCGTATATACTCACAGATAAGTCAGGACTTGATTTTATTGTATAATTTCTGGTATTTAATAATGTCGGTCATATAAGTCGAATGCGGAAAACTCACGCTATTGGTCCAAGAGATTATGATATGGTAATGCCCACCTCAGAGAGTAACCACGGACCACACTGCCTTTTTTTTCTATGTGGGTGCGGCAATGCGCTGTATCAACGTGTGCACCTAATCTCTCTCTCTCTCTATTTTCCCTACGCGACCATACCATAATACCCTAACTATTCCGAAGCAACATTTGCACTGATTTGTGTTTTTTGTATCTCACACCCTCATACACCTTTATCATAATGGAGCGTTCGATCAGAAGAAAATATGAAGCTGGTTTTAGATTAAAAGTCATTGAAGTGGTGAAAGAAATTGATAACTGCGCTGCTGCAACAAAATTTGATGCATCTGAGAAACTGATGCAAGATTGAAGGAGGCAAGAAGATGTAAAACAAAAAAAATTAAGTGTTACATTTTTGAATGGGCATATAAATCAGGGTCTGATTTTATGATCGATTTTTCGGGTTTCAAGACCCGACTTATACATGAGCATATACAGTAATTTTAGAAATGACATTAGGGCGGCACATGATTGCAGTGTTAGCTCTGCTGCCTTGCTGTAAGGAGACCAAGGTTCACGTCCCATGTCCTCCCAGTATGGAGTTTGCATGTCCTCCCTGTGTCTATGTGGGTTCCCTCCGGGTGCTCCAGTTTGCTGTCCAAACATGATGTAGCTTAGGTGAATTGGCCGTAGTGTTTGGTGTGAGTGTGTATGTGTGCGCGCCCCCCATTACAGACTTGTGCGCTGACCAGGGTTTGTTCCTGCCTTGCACCATAAGCTAGCTGTGATAGTCCCCAGCCATCCAGAGCAACCCTGGTCTGGATGAAGTGGGCTAGAAAATGACATGACATAAATTACAGTACAATTAATGACTTACAAGTCAGTTAAACCAGCTATATTTACTGTATATATTGATATCTATATCTATATCAATGCTATATCTAATTCTTATCAACGGTAGGAGCAGACTGATTTTAATGTGTATGCTATGGGAGTTGGGGTTAAATGCATTTCTAGGTACAGTAACTTAGCAGATTATACATTTAATAAAAATTAGTTTTCATACATGTAACAAATGCAAGATGTGGTGTGTATGGTGTTTAACATTCCAACCATTTTCTCAGTTTAATTATTCAACTGAGTTACATGGACACACAGTGGTTTGAAATGTTGTTCCACATACGGTAGCTCAGGGAACCAGTTTCACATTCTGCATGATTTGTCTGGTTTCTTCTCACATGCCAGACAGAGATGAGCATTTGGTTTATTAGTGTCTCTGAATTCTGTGTAAGTCTGCCCTGAAATTGGCTGGAAACCTGTCTGTATTAGGTTACCATTATTCATGAAGCTGCAGGGATTGTCTCCGGCTCTCCAAGTCCCCTTATTTAACTAAGTAGATAAACAAAAAGTAAGGATGGGTGGTGGTAATGCTACTGCTACAGATAGTTTTTACTGAATACCAGAACTGGAATAGGGCTGTAGCTAACTATGGAAGAGCAAGCATCCATGTGTTCACTCAAGTTACATCTAGGATGAGGCAAGTAATCCACTTTCAATGTGTTTAGAAACAGATAAACACTTCTCCACCAAATGGTTGAGATTCCCTTTGATCTGCTAAGATAAAATGCAGAAAACAGTTTGAAATACTTGCCCAGTTGTTTCTTTATGTAGAGGTGTGACATCCTTTAGAGCTAGGAAACTGTCGATTGATTGTATTGTGCTATATTTTTTTGTAGGTTCAGGTAAAACAAAGACTGTAAATGAAGCCATATGTGTGCTAGTTTGTTTGATGTGTTTTTTTTTCTTGGTGATTTATAGTGGCTCAAATTTATTCAACTACCATAAGCATTGAAAACATGAACAACTGAAATGACATAAACAAATGTACACCATCAATCAGGAGTTAGAGCCCCACTGTGATTTATTTACCTTTAAAAGAAAGACAAATACACAGTGAAACCTTGCTTAATCAGAAGAAATCAATGTTTTTACTAACTTTAACTGTTGCACAATATTTACATCTACAAGTTTTAATATAGTTTTACTACTCGCTCAGAACACCACATCTACTTTAAAAGTAAATCTAGAGGAAATAAGGTTAAACATTCCACACATTTAGAACAAAACTTTTATTATTGGTAAAGTGGCTTTTGTGACAGAGAAATCATTTTTCCCGTTTATAAAAGTAGTTCATTTAAAAAAGATAAGAGTATGTCTTTCCCAGTGCTACTCAATGAATATTTAACTCAATGTTTTGAGAATTTTATTGTATTGTTCATGGTTTTAAATGAAAATTGTTTGATTTTATAAACCTGTTTATACTTACATCATCATTGTGATTGTTAAAGAAATTAAATTTAAAATAATGCACAACTAACATAAGTTCCCTTCTGCAAAAGTTAAAATAAATGATATACTTACCTGCCACAGTATACAGTATATTAGCAGATGTAAAAGGAATTAGGGCTGGGAAGTCTGCGGTTTTATTAGGACATCAGTTACACTAGTAAAGTAAACTTCAAAGGGGTTTATTCAGTTATTTCCAAACAGACTTCTACTGTTGAAAGCAGACACCATTGGCAAAACATTTATGATTTTTTCACTTACTTCCCTTGTCAAGTGAATACAAAAGCCTAATGTTAATTTTTTTAAATCTGTTTTAACAATAAATACATTTAGAAAAAGAAAAGCCATAGTGGTATCATATAATAATTATATAGCTTGCTCTATTGTGAAAAAAAAAAACCCAATAATATCTATTTATATGCCCAGATTCAGTGATTTGGGTGCATTTCACTGTTAGCAAGCAGTCTGCATACTTTCCCGTGTCCACAAAAGTTAACTCTGTCCTAAGGATGTGCATGCTGGACATTTTAGACAGACAGACAGACAGACAGACAGACAGACAGACAGACAGACAGACAGACAGACAGACAGACAGACAGATAGATAGATAGATAGATAGATAGATAGATAGATAGATAGATAGATAGATAGATAGATAGATAGATAGATAGATAGATAGAACTTTATTAGTGACACTAGACTGGCTCAGTATTGAGTATGTGTACTGTATGTAAATAAATGTGAAAGTAAAAAGCTCCTGCCATAGTCAGGGCAGTTTTCTACAGCATGTTTAGGCAACCCAGTAAAGTAAAATGCAGGTATAGGAAATGTATAACTATAAAGATTTACATTCATTTATTGGTATATGTTTTCAAGTAAAAACTCACATTAAGCAAATTGTTATGTATTTATCCATTGATTTATTTTGATATTTTTTGTATTGCAGCTATATTCTTTTATTAACAGCTTTGGTGCTCTATCAGATTACAGCTAAAGTGTATTCATTTGCATTGTTGATGACAGGGGTGGCGCGGTGGCGCAGTGGGTAGTGCTGCTGCCTCGCAGTTGGGGGACCTGGGTTCGCTTCCCAGGTCCTCCCTGCGTGGAGTTTGCATGTTCTCCCCGTGTCTGCATGGGTTTCCTCCAACAGTCCAAAGACATGCTAGTTAGGTGCATTGGCGATTATAAATTGGCCCTAGTGTGGGTTGGCACCCTGCCCGGGATTGGTTCCTGCCTTGTGCCCTGTGTTGGCTGGGATTGCCTCCAGCGGACCCCCGTGACCCTGTGTTCGGATTCAGCGGGTTGGAAAATGGATGGATGTTGATGACAGCACTTCTAGTTATTGAGGTTATGTTTTTGTTACATTCACTAAATTTATGTTTTCTTATACATAGTACTAGCTGTACTACCCATCTAACACCGGTTGAAATCAAAGTAACCTTAGCATTATCACTTGCAGGGCACCATCTTATTGGAATGTATTTTGTAATGCATGTAGTAATGAAATGCATTGCATTTGTCATTCCAACACATGGTGCATCACAAACATTAGCACTGCTTTTACCCATACCAAATGGCATATAACAGAGATATTGCAACTGAACACAAAGACACTTGTCAATGTCAATTTATTTATAGATCACATTTAAAACAACATCAGTAATGCTGTAGCCAAAGTGTTTACAAATTAAAACATATAATGTACAGTACATAAATATAATAAAGAGACATAAAGTACAATAAAACAAAATAAAGCCAAAAGTGAGTTGTAGAAAAGAAAAGGAAAGAAGATGACTAAGAGTAGGGAAACCATCAGTATCAGTGGAGGTCACTGAAAGCTGGAGAATAGAAATGAGGCTTCAGTCTAGTTTTAAACAGTACAGATGAAACTTACTCCTTAATGTAATGAAGCAAAGAGTTCCATATACGAGGTGCAGCAGCTGCAAAAGCCCTGTCCCCCTTAGTTTTACACTTAGTGCGAGGGACCATAACAGACAACTGACCAGTGGATCTAAGCTCTCTAGATGGATGGTGTAAAACACACAATTCAGTTGTATGATGTAATAAAAAAAATCTGGCCCTACTGTGGTTTTTCATGCCTACTAGCAACCCAAAAAAACTAACTTTTATTTCTAAAAATACCATATTATTTGTAATATATCAGGGTGGGTTGATCCTGAATTAAAATAGTTTTAAAAAATGAATAGATCCAAGAAAAAAAAGAAACAATCAACTAATTTATACCTTTTTTTCAGAAATAACCTAAATTCATAATTGCTAGACAAATTTAGGTCCTGAGTGATGCAACGGTATAATACACTACATACTTATTAGGTGAGCTATAAAAATACTTACAGAGTAAAGCTTCTATCAGGTACAATTACCTGTACAGTAAGGACTGGAAAGACTATTATTTTGTTATGCTTGTGTGTAATATGTTTGATTCACGTTCATCATACATCAAAATTAAAAAAAATCGATAAAACTAAAAGGGTATTTACATACTCCATTCCCACACAAATGCACACACAAAGATAGAAACAAATGTAATCAGTGGAGTACATACAGCACTATGAAGCAACACCAGATATGACAGTGAATACGTACATTAACTAAGTATCTAAGACATTAATTACTACCATATTAGTTTAAGGGGTTTTTCTACTTTTCTATAAGATCACAATTTTGCTTTTTGCTTCTTTTGTTAGGTTAGCTTTTTTTTGTTTAATTTATTTTGGGTTGAATGCATTTTTCATTATTTTGTTCTATGTTTTTATTTTGGTCTTAAAATCTGTAGAATCTTAAATTTCTGTAAAGTTTATGTTTAGATCTATGGGTTCTGCCATTTTGCTAGGCCACACCCCTAGGAAGTTACATCATGTGACACAACGCTCTTCATTCATGCACACATCTCAAACCCCTTGCTGTGCATGTACTTCACTAAAGAAACACCAGTTTTGGAAGATCATGTATTGATTTCTGACTATGACTTTAGTTTAGCTTAGAAGCACATTTAAATTGGTTTCCTGATTTTGATTCTCATTTTTTTCTTTGACTATTGATCCATTTCTCCCCCTGCTCACCTTTCTAGTGCAGTATGTCTGCTGCCAATAATCACATGAGCAGTGATTACACTTAATCAAGAGAAAAAGAGGAAATCTGTCATTATTTGTTTCTTTTGTGGTAAAGTTTTGAAAATGCTTAAAAGACATCATAGTCAAAGATTAAATGATTGATCAAACGTTTGTTAAAATGGGTGAACCAGAAATCATAGTTTTGAATGATTAGTCAAAGGAAGCTTTTCTTTTTAATTCTTTAAAAAGAGTTCCTCTTCTTTATTTCTTAATAATGAATTCAATCAGTGTCAGAACTGCAACCCAAGGGTCTGATGCATCATTAATTGATGCATACACAGTAACACAGTGGGATAAGATATTATCCTTGGATATGAACACATATTGATATAATCAAGACAGCAAAAAACTAAAGAATGAAAGGAGTGAAAGGAACAACACCCAAATACAGTTAGCATTTTGGAGATCTCCATTAGTGAAGAGAAAATTCCAATCAATTTGTTTCCCCTCAGGTTTGGTAAAATATGTGGAATTATTTGTGAATTTTGATGAATTCTACAAAAGGCATCGAAATCAGTGGGGCAGTATAAGCTGAACTAGTTTTGAGTGGCTTATAATGGTGCAATGGTCTTTTAAGTGTCCCTGATGACTAGGGTAGTATCTGCCAAGTATGCTAATCAATCAATCAATCAATCAAATAGCCTTTTATTGTCAATTCACTATATGTGCAGAATATACAGGAGAATCGAAATACTGTTTCTCTCTCATCTTCGTAGTACAATAAAATATAAAAAGTATAAAAGTATAACATATAAGATAAATAACATTAGAACTTGTAAAGCAGACCTATGTACAATGTGCAATAGTCCATCCATTTATCCATCCATTTTCCAACCAGCTGAATCCGAACACAGGGTCACGGGGGTCTGCTGGAGCCAATCCCAGCCAACACAGGGCACAAGGCAGGAACCAATCCCGGGCAGGGTGCCAACCCACCGCAGTGTGCAATAGTCAGTAGTGCAAAAGCCAATTACAGTAAAAAATGAGCAGATGCATTATAGAGTGGCTTATGAGATGTACAAAAAGACAAACTGTTAGCAGCAGATGGAATATTGAGTCTTTATATAATACCAGCTGAGGTAGGGTACTTGGTAGATAGTGACTCTTGTTACGGTCCAGGGGCTTTGAGGGGGAGGTAGTGGACAGAGTTCAGCATCCTGACAGCTTGGTGGATGAAGCTGCTACACAGTCTTGTGGAGTGGGCTCAGAGGCTCTGGTACCTTTTCCTTGAGGGAAGGAGGCTAAAAAGGGAGCGAAAGGTGTGGGAGGAGTCACCAGCAATGTTGATGGCTCTACGGGTGAGACGGGTGTGGAAAATGTCCTTGAGGAAGGGCAGTGGGGCACCAATAATCTTACTGGCCGCATCCACTATGCATTGCAGGGACTTCCTACAGAAGGCAGTGCAGCTTCCATACCACACAGAGATGCAGCTGGTGAGGATACTCTCGATTGTGCCTCAGGAGAAAGAGCACATGATGGTGGGTGGAACTTGTGCTTTCCTCAGTTTGCGTAGAAAGTAGAGGTGGGAATGAGCTTTCTTGGTCAGTGATGTGGTGTTATCTAACCAGGAGAGGTCCTCGGAGATGTATGTCCACAGGAAGTTGGTGGTACTCACCCTTTCCACAGCTGCACCATTGATGGTTAGTGGGGGGTGATGTGAATGACCTCTCTTGAAATCGACCACAATCTCTTTGGTCTTTCCCATGTTCAGGAAGAGATTATTGTCTTTATACCACTGGACCGGTTGGCTCACTTCGTTCCTGTAGTTGGCTTCATCATTGTTGGTGATGAGGCCAACCATGGTTGTATCGTCTGCAAACTTGACAATGTGATTGGAACTGTAGCTTGGTACACAGTCGTGGGTCTGCAGGGCAAAGAGCAATGGGCTGAGCACACACCCTTGTGGGGCCCCTGTGCTCAACGTGATGGTCTTAGAGGTGTTATTGCCGACCCGCACATTTTGTGGCCTCCCTGTAAGAAAGTCCAACACCCAGTTGCAGAGAGAGGTATTGAGTCACAAATGGCTGAGTTTTTGTATTAGCTGCTGGGGAATGATTGTGTTGAATTCTGAACTAAAATCTAAGAACAACATTCGCACATAGGAGTTCTTTGAGTCAAGGGCTGGATGGAGAGCAGCAGAAATGGCACCCTCTATGGACCTGTTTGACCTATATGCAAACTGAAACGGGTCATGGGAAGGGGGAAGAATGGACTTAATGCTCTGCATAACCAGCTGCTCAAAGCATTTCATGATGGTGGAAGTCAGTGCTACAGGCCAATAGTCATTATAGCTAGATAGAAAGGGCTTCTTAGGGACAGGAATTATGGTTGTGACTTTAAAACATGTGGTAACAACAGTTTGGTGCAGGGAGATGTTGAAGATGTCAGCAAGGACATCCTTGAGCTCCTCAGCACAATCCTTCAAAGCACAACCCGGTATGTTGTCTGGTCCAACTGCCTTCCGTGGGTTGATCCTAGAGAGGGTTCTCTTCATGCTGGCTGGGACCAGACATATGGCCTGCTCGCCCGGGGGGGGATGGTTTTCTGTGCTGGTGAGCTCTTTTGTGTCTAGTCATTTAGGCAGTTAAGCAGTGTGATATCACCTTCACAGGTCTGTGTTGGGGGTTTGTAATTAGTGAAGTTTGGATGCCATGCCAGAGAGACTATGCATCTCTGGTGTTGCTAAAGTGTCCAGATAAACTGGTGAGGAAGGCAGGCTCTACTGTTGGCATGGAGCTGGACAGTTTAACATCTGTGGCAGAGCGAAGGGCGCTCAGCAGGCTCCTATCAATTATGGAGAATCCACTGCATCCACTAAATAATGTCATCTCCAGACAGAAGAGCAGCTTCAGCGACAGACTGCTGTCACTGTCCTGCTCCACAGACAGATTGAGGAGATCGTTCCTCCCCCAAACTATGCGACTCTTTAATTCCACCAGGGGGGGTAAACGTTAATATTTAACATTATACATAGTTATTGTCTGTTTTTTTCACCTGTATTATTATCATTCTTTAATTTAATATTATTTATTGTATCAGTATGCTGCTGCTGAAGAATGTGAATTTCCCATTGGGATTAATAAAGTATCTATCTATCTATCTATCTAGATATTTTCTTGCCTTACTGCTTTTTGCTTCCCTGATGCCACATGACAGGTTGACTCTGGCTGTTGCTAGTCCTGCTGTGTCACTGGCCCTAAAGGCTGTGTCACGGATTCTCAGAAGCCTGTGGACCTCTCCTGTCAGCCATGGCTTCTGGTGACATCATCAGTACATTTTGCAATGTATGCTGTAACCACCTCAGTATACTCCTCAATGTCTGTGTGGTAATTGGCTGCTTGTTTGAAAATGTCCCAGTCTGTAGTGCTAAAACAGTCCCTCACAGCACTGGAGGCACCCTCTGGCCACACACATACCTGCTTTTGCATTGGCCTGATGGTTCTCACTGATGGTCTGTATGCAGGTCTCAGCATGATGGTGATGTGATCAAAGAGACCCTAGGTGGGGGAGGGGGGAGGCCTTTTAGGCTCCCTTGCAGGTTGTGTACACCAAATCTAGTGAGTTGTCTCCTCTTGTAGGAAAGTCTACATGTTGGTGTAATTTGGGAAATAAAACTTTTAAATCTGCGTGGTTGAAGTCTCCTGCTGTAATGAGGAATCCATCCGGGTGTGCTGTTTGTTGTTCACTAATGGCCTGGTAGAGTTCATTGAGTGCCTCCCTCCTATCGCTGTTGTTAGCAGTTAGAGAGATGTATACAGCGACAAGCAAAATCGATGCATACTCTCTCAGTAAGCAGAAATGTTTTGAAACTTAATAATAATAAACTCCGCCAGCGGAGAACAGTATCTATGCACAACGATAGTATTTCTGCACCAAGTGTCGCTAATGTAAACACACATTCCCCTGTCGCAAGTCTTACCTCCTTCCATAAAGACTTGGTGGGCTCGATAGCATGTTAGCCCAGCTAGCTGGATAGCAGAGTCCGGGATGTTGTCATTACGCCAAGATTCCGTAAAAATAAAAACACAGCCAGTTCCTCACGTCATGCCGTGCAGATCTCAGAAGCTAAATGTGATCTATTTTTTTGTCTGGTGAAGGTACATTGGCCAGAACGAGAGATGGTATCGCAGGTCTGTACTGTCTAGCAGCTAGCCTAGCCTAGATGCCTCCATGCTTGCCCCGCTTCCATTTTCTCTCACACCTCTTCCAGCGCCTCCTCTCTGGGTAAGATACAGCAGATGAGTCTGGTGATGTAATATTCCGCCGGAGAAGTCCCAGGCCACGATGTGTCTCTGTAACTCTCTGGTCCAAGATGTGATGTTTGGTTTTGTGTCTTAAAAGGCATTGGCGACAGTATCTTGTAATCAACGTTGTTGTTTGACTATGCTTGAACTCACTCAGACACTCGCATGAACATAACAAACACATTCACTAAAACACACATTCGGTACTACATACAGAGAGAGAGGGGTGTCCGATCGTGCCGCCATAATAAATAATTATTATGGCCAAAAATGTGACCTGAGCTGTTACGCAGAAGTGCTAACAACTGCACCACTGTGCCACCCTGAGGAAAAATTATACTCCACAATATTCCGAGTCCTTTATCTCTCTCTACATCTACTAAGCTAATTAGTAAAGACCCTGTATTATATATTCAGGCATGCCATCCCTGTCACTACCCAATCTGCACTACCTATCGAAGAGCATAACATGCTTAGTCTAGCAGTGAAGGCCAACCTACAATGAATCCATACAGAATAATACAGTATTTTCATAATATTCTCATTATGGTTGGCTAATGTACCCCTCAAACTACAATACTACAAGTTTTTTTTTGCATGCAGGATGCAAATTTGGCTGGAGTAATGATCAGGTACAGACATTACACATATATGTATATGCTCTGCATTAGTCATGCTTGTGCAAAGCACATCGGCAGTGGCATAATGTGTTAGTTGGAGAACTCTTACAGTACGCATATGCGAATATTCTGCGCATGCATGACATAAATTAGGCAGGTAGGACAGATTGGTTAGTGACATACCCATCCATCATGGCTGCTCAGCTATATGATGTCTCATTGGGCTCACAAAGCATCATGGTACACAAGGAAAAAAAAAGTTTGCCTAAGATGGGTGCATGGTCAATTTACAGGGTAAAAAAAACAAACAAATTTGCTGCAAAAAACGATTTGGTGATTTTCTCTGACCAACAGTAATCCTGACGAATCAACACCCAGCCACCTGTATACTACACACGTTCTATCCAGGAAGGGTCATTACAAATAATTTGGAAACAGGTGTCAGGTTCTGCTTACTCCTAATACACTTATTGTTACTGTTGTAATTTTTCAATATTTGGATCATAAAACATTTATTTTTACTCTTTAGTGTGCACAAGTGTGCACAAAGATTTTGAAACTGCAGAATTTAATTGTATGGTCTTGTTGTAATCTGGAATCTTATATTATCGTTTTTATCATTAAAAAAGTTTATAAAATGTGTATATATATTGTTTATAGGTATTCTGCATGGCAGATCAGAATTTCTATTTGCCAAATAAGCAACTATTTTATACATTACACAAAGGTTATTTATGTTTTCATCTATTATTCACAAATGGCAAAAAGTGCTTTTTATACCTTTTAGCAGCATCTTTCTATGCAGTATGGACAACCAACAACTTCATTACACCCTACCTACATTCTAGTTTTTTGGCATTCTCATTAAGAGCATGAGTGGTAAGTACTCTTGTTAACCCAGTCTGAGTTTCTAAGTGCTATAGTCACTTTTGTTTTGAGGGGCCCTTCTGTATCCTATTCAGAGACTCATTATAAATGTACGCAAATGTATGCTGGCTTATCTATATTGCTCTCTATATCTAAGTTTGAGTTGCAATCTACCTCTTGCAGTCACATTGTTCTTGATTTAATCTGTGATTGTATTGGTAAGAACAATCCCATGCCAGGCTATTTCTGCTTTTTTACTATTCTTTGTTTTGTGATTTTTTTCATCATGTTGTTACGTATCGTGTCATTTTCTAGGTACACGGCTGCTGTTGTGTAACAAATTCTGCATGGGTGCCAGGTGATTATGTAGTTGACACATAAAAATAAAGGTGGGATAGACTGCTCTGAACACTTTCAAATGAATAACATAAATGATGAGTTTCAGATTTTTACATTTTTCCTGCTTGTGCCCTTGACATTTGGTTTCACTGTAATCCAATTGTATTCACTTGTAATCCAAGTGACTGAGAACAAAATGTTTCATTTTGTGTGGCACATTCCCAAGTTCTACATGTTTTTGTAACATGGGCATGCACATTTACATATCATTCAGAATCTTTCTGAATTACATATATTTAGAAGTATAGGTCTGTACTTTAGTTGTTAATGCTTTGCATAAATAAAAGAAATGGACAGATTTTGCTCTTTGGCAGCAACTCCACCTGGAAGAGATTTAAGGTTGACATTTCTTGAGGAAAAATCACATGATTCACAAAAAAATAATAGATACACAGATATACACAAAAAATGA
Source organism: Erpetoichthys calabaricus (assembly GCF_900747795.2). NCBI lineage: Eukaryota > Metazoa > Chordata > Cladistia > Polypteriformes > Polypteridae > Erpetoichthys > Erpetoichthys calabaricus. The sequence continues at coordinate 215,411,316 of NC_041396.2, read as the reverse complement.
ATTAAAAATGGTACAAATATGGAATTTAAAAGGCAGTGGTATATCAACTGGCAATTATAAAAGCAACAGTCATAATGCACCATGGCAAATTCCAAAAATCATTTATTTTGCATATGTATGTATACTGTACCAGCAAGTACCATAACTTGTATTAAGTTCACTTTTATTATCATCTTGACCTAATTTGTGCAGATATGTCTGTGAACGTTTTCAGTCATCCAGATCATGATATGAGTATTAGCAGTAAGTCAAAAACCACTGGACTTGCACTATATTTGTGAAGATGTTTCACTACAAACCTTTACACATGTTTTAAACCGGTGACTATAAAGAAGTATAAATAAGGCCATCCATGTCAGACTGGAAACGCCATCCTTAAACAGAGGGAGAGGCCTCTGGCACTATTTATGAGCCACATAAAATTCTATCCTAACACCTTTACCCCAGCAGTTTCACAACAATTCACACCTCCAGTCATGTGAAACACTTAACACCTGCCTCTCTAGAGGTTCTTGACACCATGGTGATTGGACTATGGGAAATGAGTGCATTACCAATAAGGTTTTAAATGGTTGAGAATTTCACTCAGTTGAAGTAAAGAAGTCTCCCAGATGAGCAGTGAAATGTCTTCAAGAACACACAGCAATCGAGCTGTTTTTGACTTAATGCTAATAGATGTGACTTGTGCAGAGCTCAGCATCGATACACATTTTTATGAACTCTTTTCTTCTGTTTGAAGTCTATATAAAGTTGATAATGAATTTATCATGGTGATGAGGGAATTCCTGAAGAAAATCCACACAACTATGGAGATTATAATTAAACATCATAATGTACAAAGAAAACATTGATGCAGTATTGCCAGCTAATTCACCATCCCAAAATTCAATATATCAATTTCTTGATCATGATTAATTCAGCTTTGAGGTTGAGGACAGCCAGAACCTGCCTTGGCATCTTTAGGTACACATTAGGACACATCTCTACTTTGGGTGCCAACACCCCTACAGTCTTTTTGAGGCCAGTTCAGTGTTACTATTTAACTGAAATCACATATATTTGACATTTTGGCGAAGAACTTTAATACTCAAAAGATAATCCAACTGAACATGCAAAGTTCACAAAGTGACTGGACCAGGATTCAAACAAACTGAAGTAGTACTGAAAAAAAAAGTTATATAGTAGCATTTAATAAGTAGAACCATAATTTGGAATTATCCATTACATCAGTTCTTTGGAATAGACTGCAGAGTTCCTGAACAATATTAAGTAGGCTTCAGTAAATGAATGAATTGCAAATCCTGGATGGACTGATGGAGGAAAGAGAACCTACCACAGGAGAAATGTGTTCAAAGCAGCACCAAGAAGTTGGCATGATGACAATTTATTGTGTATGAATATGGCTGCACCATGACCTAGGCACAATAACAGTTTATTGTGTATGCATATAGCTGCACACAGCAGGAACTCTTTGCACACAACAGCAATATAGAGAAGGCCACTGACTTGACATACTGTATGTCTGGAGTCCTCAGAGGAAGGTCACACATACATAAGATAAAAATGCAATTTCTGCAGTACATGGTAAAACAGAGGAGCCAATACGTTTTACATACTGATACTGCCCAGCCAACCACAGTGCTGCCTTTTAAGTTAAAAATCCTTATTTAAGTCTTTGAAACTCTGATTTGGAAGAAGATTTTAAACCATTTGCTGATGTCACAAATCAGTCTTGTAATCCAGCTGTAACAAATTTTTATTTTTAATCTCTTACAGCTCCAAAGACACGCAAAGTAGTGGAAATGTTCTAACTTTTTCTGAAAATGTATTTTCTCATATTCATACTTGACCACAAAAGCTATATATAAACATAAAATTATTAGTTGTGGGGGTAGCAGCCCTGCCAAGAGGAACTCAATGGCTTCCGCAAAATTGTGACATAAAGAAAATATCTTGGCATTGCTTTGCTATTGTTAGTGGCTGAATGTTATAGGCAAAGAGCTTGGAAATTTAAGATTCTAAAAATTCGTGGTAAGAAGTGAACTACGTTAATGGGTACTTTACATTTGTTATAGTTCCAACTTATATCTTTTAAACATTATTTTCTATTTCTTGTACCTAAAAAATTAGCATTCATCAAATCAGATTTTAATTATTTTTGATTTTGAACTGATGTGACCAGAATTTCCATACAAACGAATATTTGAAGTTTGTGACCAAGAAATTAAGTTAATTGGAAAAGGAGCAAACCAAAACAGTAGTCATAGTGTAGACGTATTCAATTACGAAAGAAAAATGCAAGAAACTGTCAAAGTCCAAAACAAAGAAATAAATAATAATATGTAGACAAAAATGAAAACAACAGGTTCTAACCAACAGAAAATATTTTTGTAATAAATGTTAACAATATTATTGTTTTTCTTTTTCGAACATCCAAAATTTGGATGCTTCTGATAGTGTGCCACCATCTGAAACATTGGCAATGAAATATGGTCGTATGTCATGACATCCATGGGTCATGTGACAGTGAACATTGTTGCCAACAACAACATGACTACATTCAGAAAAAAACTAATCACAACACATTGATGACAGAAATAAAAATAATAACATTTATTTCTATGGCACATTTTCATACACTCAATGTAGCTCAAACTGCTTTACAAAATGTCAAAAAATAGTTAAAGTAGACAAGAATAATGAATAAATGCAGTGCATCATGTGCAGAAAAGTAGAGTACCTTATATATAATACTGTTTTATAAGTTTCTAAAAATGATTCAGATGATAAAGTGAGAAGAAAAACTACAGTTAAGCTGGAGAAAAAAAATCTGCAGGGGTTCCAAGGCCAAATCATCTCTCACTAGGCATTCTATGTACCATAAATGTTTTAAAGTCATTCCTCACTGTTTCTGGGTTTTGTCGCAGAGGGTTCAACACAGTGGGTCTCTTGGACAGCTGGGGCATCTGCCTTCATTCCAGTATCTCTGGTGGCTGCACAGTGCCTCAATCATGTGGCCACCACAAAGGAACCAGAAAAGAAAGCAGAGAAAAGTAGAGGTCAGTAACGAGTGCAAATGCCGAAGAATATAATTCTGTGCTTGTATATTCTATAAGGAGTACAGCTAAAATGTAACTACAAAAAAGCCATTAAAAAAGTGGGTTTTTATGAGTTTTTTTTAAATGACTCACAGTATTAGCCTGGCATATCTCAAGTGATAAAGTTTTCCAGATTTTTAGTGTATAACAGCAAAAGGCCGCCTCACCGTTTCTTTTATGCTTAGCTCTTGGAATTATAAGCAGATCACCATTAGAAGATCTACGGTTGGAATGTAGGTGAATGGGCACTCCAAAATACAGGCAAGAGCAAGATTATTTATACACTATTAGTAGTATTTTAAAGTCACTTTTAAAGGATACGCATAACCAATGTAATGATGCTGAACCTGGTGAGATGTGCTCAGATTTTCTTTTTCTGGTGAAGATTCTTGCTGCGGCTTTCTGAAGTAACTGCAGCTTATTAAAGTCTTTCCTAAGTAGACCAGTTGGGAGACTTAAAACAAAAACATGAATTAATTTCTCAGCATCTTGCAATGTTATAAGAGGTCTAACTTTTGCAATGTTCCATAAAAGAAAAAAACGCAGTCCTAGTGATATGGTTAATCTGCGATTTAAAGTATAGGTCACAGTCCATTATTACACCTACACTCTTTACTGCCAAACAAAATGGCGACATGAAAATGTAATAAAATTACAGTAAAAATAAATAATCATAGTAGTATTATATTAGAGTGCAAAATGATTCCAAATCATGAATGTAATATTGAAGGCAGCTTAAAAAATAAACAGCAAATTATAATAGTTTAGAGTTGGAGCAAAGGCAGGCTAGGTGACCTGGTGAAAGAAGCAACAAACATGAGGTTAACGTTCATCATCTAGCATCCAGTGCCTGCTGTAGGTTTTGTAAGTAAAAGCAAGCAAAATGAATCTGGTATTTCTAAAATGTTTATTCAAACATTTATCTTTTAAATTTCTAGCTTAGGATAATGAGTGAAATTTACATAGGTAAGGCCCATATTAATATTTCTTGACAATACACATGAATATAGCTTTAGTGAAATATAATAATTAGTAAGTTGCAAGCATAAGGATGAGTAGCAATAGGAACTATGTATAATACTTTGTGCCCTACTTTACAATTCTACAAGGCAATTTCAAAGGAAATAAGCATTTATTTTATTATCCACCAAGGATAAGCCCATCAAATCTGTGTGCCTTTGTTTACTTCTGTATAAAATTCCCATTCTGGTTGACACATTTAGGCTATCATTCTAGAATTTTGAAGATCCCATAATGGTAGAACTCCATTTCAGATGTTCATAAATAGTTGATGCCCTACTCCACTCTCCACTCCCAGTTCTCTCTTTATCATGTTGATTTTCTCTGGTGAGCACATTTTTTAGAGATAATTCACAAGTAACCATTGTAGGGCAAATCTGTGTTTTCATCTTTAGAATGCCATACCCATTGCTTGATGCTGCTGGCACTCATACAGGAATCTTCAAATGCATGTTTAAGTCTTCCATAAATGTCAGAAATGGGGATTTACTCCTTCACAAGAATATCAGTTACTACACATTGTCAGAAAATAACACTTTCTTATAAGTTATCATTTGGCCTAAACTTGGAACATGTACCAGACAATACTAGTACTGTGCATTTTAATTTTGTAAATCATTTCCTATCAATTAGTTCTTAATGGTAAACATGTCATTCAAAATGTTCCAGTTTTGTTTTATCTTTCCATAGACTAATCTCCCAAAAGATCTTTAGCAAATGAAATGCAAACACATTACCAAACGAACCCTTACTCAATCACACCAGGGAATTTTTAAATCAATAATTAGTTTATCCAGCACGTCTTTGGCATATCTACAAAGAAAAAAAAACATGTAGACTCAGGAAGAACATGCAAACTCCACACACAAAGTGTGAAGGGACTGAGTCCCTAGAGCTATGTAGCAGCAGCACTATCCACTTCATCACTTTACCTCCCATTTATATTTGATTGCCAGAATCTAACAATATTTGTGTAATATTGTAGAGGCAGACCAATAGAAGGAGGTACAACATGCTTGGAGAGCAAATAAGTGGGAGTGATGAACAAGTGAACAGGCATGCAGTTGTTTAGGATAGAGTAATAAGTCTTAAGCAACAAAGAGACACAAGACCAAGTGTTCTGTATTTATAGAGGCATTCCCCATGGACTGAAGGGTGGTGAAATTTAGTTAGGTGGTAAGCAGTTAGGCAGCAGTGTGGTTGTAATAAATGCAATCTATAACTGAAAGAAAAAGAGCTAAGGTATAGAAGTCTGTATGCATAGTTTCGACCTCAGTGTGTGTTACTGTATTTTATTTAAAATACTTTTGTAAAGTCTCTCTAATAGCTTTGGTAGAGATCAACTACAACACTTCTGCCTAACCAAAGTATGGGTAAATGATCACACAACTACCAATAGGCTGACTGGGTTTTTAAAACAGAAAATATTATATCAATTTTAACAAAATGGTAATGCTAGTTTAGGTACTGCAAAAATACACCTATTACTCATGAACCGTCTTGCAGCAAGACCATAATAAGACCTATTTTGGTGTTAATAACAATTAAAAAGCAATAATAAAGTGATTATTCATCTACGCATTGCAGCCTGCTAAAATAATTTCACTTTGGAATTTCAGAGGTGGCTTAAGTGAGACAATTTTTTTTTGATATTGCAAACTTCAATATAAGACCTGTAAATCTTTTTATATTCACACATAATTTTACCAGTATATCACCCGGTTTTAATATGACAAACTGCACAGAGATGAATAACTATTTTACTGATACTTTGAAAGAGTTATAAAACACCAAAAGAAGCCTTTGTTAAGGTCTTGTCATGTAACAGTATATGAGTAACAGATACATACTTGCAATGCCTCAACTAAAGTGTTACCAATAAAATGCACTAAAGAACACTGAAAAGAACCTCTTTTAAAATTTTAGATGACCTGTGTACTTTTGTTACATTTTTTTTGAAAAGCAGATGTTATATGTCAAGACTGTGCCCACAAATTTTCAGGACACAGAATATAAATATACTGCCACAGGGGTTTTTGTGTGTGGTGTCATTAAGATCACAACCCCTCCCCAGTAGCCCCTAGTCATCTTCTCTCCATTTGCTTCCAGCATGGTTGTTTATTTTAGCACATGCCTCATACCTTTATGATCTTCCTCTTGCATGTGCTTGTTTGATGAGGAATTTGCTGGTAATACCAGATTAGAAATAACACTTGCATTCTTCTCATCTAGTAAGAGGAAATGCAATTAGCACATATTAGTGAGACCGGAGCCTCGCTGTCAGGAGAGCAGTGCACACCCAGCAGTACTGCCTCACAACAGGGGCTAAAGGAATTCCAAGTAACACATTGTCAGACCCCTGTGACAAAGAGGTGCAACATAGAGGTCATTAAAACAAATATTTCATTTAGTGCTGCTAACTTTTGTAAAATAAGTTTGAAGTCTTCATTAATATTTTACATGTTATATGTATATACTGTACAGGGTATATATAAAATACAACTGAACTGTCTGAGGAACATGATTAACATTAATGGCATACTGCAAGGTAGCAACATTTTGTCAAGTGTGTTTTTGTATAAGAAAAAAGAAAATACTGCACTGTGCTGATATTTAAGGGTGCTTGCGTGCTTTTATTTCTTAGTGTTGTGGATCCAAAATAACACTGAAAGACCATTGTTGGTTCTGCAAACCTGTCCTTTGGATGAAGTTTGAGCAAAACAATCATTGCAATGCTTAGATTCACCATAGATTAGTTTTTGTGTTGTGTATGCATCCTTAATATTAGTTACTTGCCGTCTGGTATTATAAATATTAACTTGCAGATGGTGTTGCATATTTCTAACTCTGTAAAGTTTAAGATTACTTTAGGGCACAGCTAGAGTCAAAAATGATCATGCTGACTGTTCAAAGAGAAAGTGTAGGGGCAAAGACATGGCATTACCCACAGAACTATTAGCTTCACACTCAGACTGAAAAAGATTTAAGAATATCATTTAGTTTTTAATTTTATACTTTCTATAAAATGCCTTGTTGTCATACATATTGTGACGTCCCATCGAATAAACACACTCAGGAGCCGCTTGTCTGGGGGAGTCTTCCAAATGCCGATTGGCTTTTTATTGAATATGCCGCAATATAAACGGTGCCGTACCACCGCCCGTTGTCTGGGTCATGGTGACACCTCCAAAATGACAAAAATAATTAATCTTCAACCTATCTACCTCTTTAACTGTTCGCTCCCTTCACCACTTGAAGCTGTCTTCCTTTCGCTCCAGCAACAATTCCCACATTTCCGACCACCCCCTCCCCTTTTCTCCACGCACTGTTAATTAACCCGGATCCCTGACACTCAACTCTCTCTCTCTAGGGAGGTGCCCCAAGCCCTTACAAAAAGTGTTCCCCCAAGACTCCTCCCCAACACTGCTTCTGCTCCCTACAGCCCATGCAATGGCAAAACACGTCACAATATCATATGGTAATTATTTAAACCAAAACCTAACTGACTGAATGATCGTCCCATCCAGTGGAGGTACCTGGTTCACACCTATTGCTGGCAGGATTGGTGCCATCTTCTCACAATCCGATATGAGTGAGTTACAAAATGTACAGACTGAAGGATAGTGTTATTATGAAGTAAAATAAAAATATCCTACTAACTTACTTGATATTCTCAAATTATCTTGTCACCTGTAAATTTCTGCATATGAACGTACTGTATTTGGTGTGTGAATGTGCGGCAGATGAAGTTGTAAAAAGATGCAGGAGAGATGGAGCTCTCTGAAACCAACAATTATTACAAAATGTGAGGAGCACATTATTTTGGTTTTTACATTCAGCTGCATTGTTTTTTCTTGACTGTGCCATTTATTAAACAGGGTTGAAGCCGATTTAGCACCTTAAACATTGCACCGTGTCTAGTGATTCTCTCATCTGTGGTTGACAATGTATTTAATTTCCTCTGCATATACTGGCCAGGTCCATCTTTGACAACAGGTAGCTGTCATTCCAAATGATTTAAAGTATTTTTTCAGCTTATTTAGTGGCAGTTTTACCTTAATCAGTGGCATAGGACATAAACAAGGAATATTTCTAACAGTCACTGTAGGGCAAGTCTTCCTCACAAACATTGTACATCTAATGAGACAGATACAGCGGCAAAGACATCTTTACACTGACAACTAGAACACTTCACTTTTTCTGAAGTAGCACTACCCTCCTTGAAGCCAAAAGCTGACAACTTTAAAGAAACAAGGTTTTTAGTTTTTTTAATTGTTTCAGCATGTTTCACACTGCTTTTTAATTTCCTTTTAAGTACTTGAATGAAAAAAGCATGAATCTATTTTTTCATTTTAAATTAAAAGCTATCCCGTTCTCATTAGCTTAATTACAGTTTCGGCAGAAATCAAATGTCCAAGTGTAAATTAGAAGAGTAAACAGTTTTCTTTACAGCATGCATAAAACTTTATTAACCACATCTGTTCTACAGTCACTGACTATGCTCAGTTTAAAGATATTTTTCATAATAAAACAGCCAAACACTTGATAGTTCTAAACAACTAGTACACAGCAGTTTAATGTTGATGAGTTAAGACAGGATTACTACTAATAAAAGAAAGACTGTCAATATTATAAATTAGTCAGCACAGCATAGAAGAAAATCATTGTGCAAAAAGACTTGACTGTACTATATTTATTCTTTTTGTGTCTTAATGTTGTCGAGGTTGGCTTTTACAGTATGCCCTTTGATCATAACTGGATAACTATATAAATGTATCCATCCCTTCTTAAAATGTATTTTTCTTTTACAGAGTCACAAAGAGTAACAGACATAAAGCAGAAACATGCACATGCATCCATATTCATATTTTGGAAATTAAGGAGAAATCCAGAGTATGCAAATAACGCCTACTAAGAGAAAGTCCACAGAAACACAGAACAGACTGGGAGTCAAAGCAGATCTTGGGGCTCTTAAGGACAGTGCTCTGGCCACCATGAGTCCCAATATACAATTTAATTTATGATTGAAAATGAACCTGGTAATTGTGGGTAAGTGCCTTGTATTAACCTGCACATGAAGCTCATGGAATAGACTAACCCTATAATGGAAAAAAAATCAGAAAAATAAGTTTCTACTAAAAAAAACAACTATGAGTAACAATTACAATGCCTTGGTACCATACAGCAAATAAAAATAAACCCTTGTCTCACTTTATAAAGATTTTGATCTGTATTTTACCAAAATAATGTATACTATGATGATATAACAAAAATACTTGTCCAACAAATAACAGGCAGAGTGAATATTAAGGTTTATTGCCTGGTTACCATGCATGCATAATCTGCACTTCCTCCATCAGTTTTCCTCCCATGTGCCAAAGATGCAGAATTCAGTCTGAATGGTAACAAGCGCAAGTGTGTACAGTATGTGTGTGTCCTGTAATGGGCTCCCTTGTGCCCAGCACTGACAGGATAGTCTGATGCCTTATGCAGCCCTAAATTGCATAGTGGTTTTGGAAATGGATGTATGGATGTCTTCAATAAGATTGAATTTTTATTTTAACCAAGCACACCGTAAAGTTTTTATTGGAATCCTATATGCCTGAAAGAGAAACTATACAACAATACAGTAAACATAAAAGGAAACTATTACAAGCAATCTGTGAAATCTGTCAAAAATAATTCATGCATTCATGTTTTTTTCCTTCCCTCCTCCTACATTCCCAATTTAACAAATCCAATAATACAAAATACTTTCAAAGAGAAACGCTAACTGAAACAATGAAGAACAGAAGCCATACACAGAAATTCACCCTGTCCGTATACTGAAAAGCATCTTAAAATAAAGGATAAATCACAGTTTTTTTTTAATTTGAGTGTGTTTTTTTCACAGTTTTGGCATGCAGTTTTTCAATGCAGTCACTTGCTTTTTTAAAGTTCTATGTAGTAATTAGACAAAAAACACATTTCCCAGAGTGTCTTACAATTTCAGCCAAAGGGTAATCATCCAGACTTGAAACAAAAACCTTAAAATACTTCCAATTTGAGTTGAAGAATGTTTCTGTTCACTGATTAATTTCATGAGACTGGGTTGCATAAGCGTGTATCCAAAGTGTTTTGAGAAAAGTATATTCCAATTTATGAGGCTTAACATTCATTGAAAGTGGTCCAAGTGACCTTATCACCTTTCACCTTCTGCATATCACATCTTGCCTGAAGAAGGGGCCTGAGTTGCCTCGAAAGCTTGCATATTGTAATCTTTTCAGTTAGCCAATAAAAGGTATCATTTTGCCTGACTTCTCACCACCTTCAGCAAATAAATAATTGAACCCCCATGATCCCGGGATGTGGATAATGGCAGTTAAAAACTAAAGTTACAAATTTACTTTCATAACAGTTCTTTTGACTATACTCACCAATAAATTCATCTTTGAAAATGATGGTAATGAAACATTACATCTCACTGTTGACCTTTATGTACAGCACCTTACCCACAGAACATAAATGAGCAGCAGTTGTAACAGAGACAATAAGAAGATAGCAGAATTAGTGAGGTAAACATACAAAAATTTAGAGCCTGTAGCTGCTGTGAGGCTCAGGGAGACCAGCAAATGTTGGTGCACATGTGTTAAATGCCCATCAATATCCAATGAGAATGAGTTTAGACTATACCACCTACGATATCAAAATATACACTCATATGGTACAAAAATGTAACCATATGGGAGCAGTGTAATACTGCAGGCAAACACTGTTATATACCTCTTATATGGCTAGATTGGAAAAGACGATAGAACCAACATAAAAAACATAAATAAATAGCCAGTATCATAAAAACATATACTCATCAACCAGTAAGCTCGGATGTTAGATTCATCATTTATGTTTACTGTAAATACACACTTTCATATAATAATTATGCCCACCCGATTGAACGTAATACCCCAATTCCCTGATAGTCAAATATTAGGTGCATTCACTAACAAGGCTACATACAAAACAAAATCAAGTGTGTAAAGAAAAACAAAAAAACAAAATTAATATCAAGAACATGTGATAATGTCTTGTTAAAGAGGATTTTTCTCTTTTCAAACTTTGTCTCTCTGCTACCTAGCTTAAAGCTAATATCCTCTTTTCTGGAATAGCAGAAGTTCAGCTCTGCTTCTCCTCCTATGTGTTGTTGAACCAGTCTGGCCCATTTCTCAAGGAGTATTATAACATCAGCAGCAGTGTGCTGCGGCTTAGGAAATATACCAAATTAGGAATTATTTCAAAACCGTTTAAAAATATTCAATTTCCAATTGGTTACACCACAAACAAACTTTCATCAATACAATAAACAACCTAGAAATCAAGTAATCCACAATGAAATAAAAGAACAGTATGAAAAAAAGTTCTCAAGAGGTTTTAAATTTTTCCAAAAGTAAATTACACAAAGCGACCAAACAATAGCTGCCATTGGAGTAAGTTTGACTAAAGATTTTGTTTTGATGCAACAGGTTTACCAAACATAACTGCATGTTTCAGTGTGGCCTGACCGATATGAGATCTCACGATATGTATATTGATGTTCTGAAGTTTGTCAGAGTATTGATTTCAGACGCAGTAGCCATATCTTAAAAGTATATGGATTATGGAAAGTGTAGGCAGCCTTTCTTTCTTGATTATTTATGATTTCTTACCACTGCTTCCATTGAGACCATCAAATATATTGCTTGCATGAAAACTCTGCCCATGCATTTTGCATTTCAAAGACAGTAACAAAAATCTGCAATAAAATTAATTAATCTCCACTTTGTGTAGTGTCATAAATATATAATTAAAGTACAAAAACATGTTTTGGAAAAAACAGAAAATGTACCACTTCAAAGAGATCATACTTTGTACTTTTATTTCACATATGTTCTGCTACCCCACTGGCTGCTCGAGGAGAATTAAAAAAAAAAAAAAAGATTAAATAATGCTTTGTATCAAATCTATTGTCTAGGGCAGGCATGTGCAACCTTGACAGGACTATGGGCCGGATTAGAAAGTAGAAAGATTACGCGGGCCGGAGTACTTCAGGATATATATGTATTTCTGAAAATCGAAAATGCAAGAAGGCCAAAAAAAAAACAACAAATATTTATTAATATATTATTTAATAAAAACTCTTTATTAATGCGACGATTGAGATTGCATGGTGGTCACAAGCTTATCAATATTAGGAGATATTGTGGACGTGGAAACTCGCAACGTGTTTTCTAGGTGCTCATCAGTAATTCGCGTCCTGGTTTTGGATTTTACGAAGTTCATCCTTGAAAAAAGTTGCTCGCATTTATAGGTGCTGCCAAATAGAGTCATTCTTTTCTGAGCAAAAGCTGTGAGCTTTGGAAACTTGTCACGTGGGAAATAGTTTTTATAAAAGTCAAGTAATTCAATATCATTGAATTTTGATTTCAGGACAAGGTTCTCTTGTAGTTCAATTAATTCCATTTGCAATGAAAGTGGAGCTAGTTCGACATCAACATCAAATGGACAAGAGAAAATTTGCAAGTTTGCTTCTTGATTTTTAAAATCACGGAACCTAGTGTTGAATTCTCCACTCAATAAATTGAATTCATTCGCAAACGATTCACAATCAAAATCTTCATGGTTCGCAAGTGTGGGAAAATGATAAGTATTGCCTTCCTTTAATTGGCTTTCCCAGAGTCGAAGCTTATTTTGAAATGATTTTATGTGTCCATAAAGCTCATGAATCATTTGTCCCTGAGTTTGTAATTTAGCATTAAGTTCATTTAGATGTGTAGTTAGGTCGACAAGAAATGCAAGATCACACAGCCAGGGTTTGTTTTCTAGCTCAGGAATAGGTTTTCCTTTCATGTCCATGAAAAGAGATACCTCATTTCTCAAATCATAAAAACGTTTCAACATTTTTCCCTTGCTAAGCCAACGCACTTCACAATAAAATGTAAGATCTTCATGATCAGAAAGAACATCAGCCAGAAATTCTTGAAATTGGCGGTGATTTAGCGCCCTGGATTTAATGAAGTTTATACATGCAGTTATTGTGCCCATCACATGTGCAAATTTAACTGATTTTGCACATAAGTTTTGCTGGTGTATAATGCAATGCAATACCGACAAATCTTCGGTACTGATTTTGTTACTTGATAATTCGGTTTTTATTTGGGCAACAACTCCGATGTTTGGTCCAATCATCGATGGAGCTCCATCGGTGGATATTCTGCATAACTTTTCCCACTTTAAATCAAATACAGTAAAAACAGTTTTTACTTCCTGGAAAATGTCTTCACCCCTTGTTGTATTCTTCATTGGTTGGAGAGCAAGCAATTCTTCCGTACAATTGAAGCTAGCATCAACTCCGCGAATAAATATAGCCAATTGAGCGGTATCGTTGGAGTCTGTACTCTCATCAAGAGCAATGGAAAATGCTTCAAATTTTGATGCAATATTTTTAATGCTTAATTTTATGTCACTGGCCATTTCGTCGATTCGTCGGGTTATTGTCCAACGAGAAAGACTTATCTTTTCCATTTCATGGCTTTTCTCTGGACACAGAACATTCGTGACTGCAGTAAGGCATTCCTTGACAAACTCGCCTTCAGAATATGGTTTTGAGTGCTTCGCAATTTTTTCTCTAACAATAAAACTTGCACGAACAATATTGTCAGCTACATCAGTATGTTTGTGGAATAACATCTGTTGTGCCGATACACATTTTTTCAAATTTTGTATCTTATCTGTTCTTAGTTTACCTTTGTAACTGTTGTAATTAGCGTGTTTTGTATTGTAGTGTCTTTTAAAATTGTATTCCTTTAAAACTGAAATACTTTCCAAGCATATCAAACAAAGAGGTTTTTCTTTCTGCATTATAAAAAAATAATCGTCAGTCCATTTCTCTTGAAATGTACGACTCTCAGCGTCCACTTTTCTCTTCTTTGTTGAAGCCATCTTAATTAGGGTTTGATCAAAAATTCACAAGTATTTGAAAGTATTGAAATGTAGGCCGATATAGCGTGAAACTCGAAACAACATGCAGATAGGTACAGCACTAGCAAAAACCATGAAAAGACTGCGCTATGCTACACACGACAGCAGAGCAGAAAGATGCAGCAGTCAACGACTACGTGACTACGAGCTCTTGCACACTTTAAACGTGCGACAGTTCCGGACGTGCCGTAAAAGAGGGGGAAGCACAATATAAAGTACAGTGGACCCTTGACTTATGAACTCAATTCATTCGCGAGGGCTGGTTGTAACTCCAGTTGGTTGTAAGTCAAGACTATTTTTCCCATAAGAAATAATGGAAATACCCATAATGCGGTCCGAACCTCCCACTGCAACACTTACTTAACCTTTTCATAATAAAAAAAGGGTTGTATAATGTGCATAATTTACCAAAACACCAATAATTTTTCTAATGTACTAACCAAAAAGTAATAAAAAGTGCCTAGCCTACCAGAAACAACAATTTCATACTGTACTCACCATTTAATTTGACATCTTTGGGCTGCAGGAAGGGAGGAGGATGATAATGAAACTGAAGGCTTTTTAAAGGCTTTCTTTAACTTGCGCTCAGGCATTTGCAATCATTTCAATAGCTTCTTTTGCGTTAATTTTAATCTCCTCCTGCCTACAAGTTATTCTGACGAGAATTTTTCTCAGCATTTCCTTGCGATGATACAAGGAACTGTTTCTGAACTCTTCTGAGACACCCCCCCCCCCCCCCCCCCCCCCCCCCACTCAATGGGAACGACATGCTGAAGTGCGTCCTGAAGCGCGATTGCCGCGACTGTGGAAGCTTGCTTGTCCATTGCCGGGCAGGGATATCACATGCATATCACCCATCGATATCTTTTCTGTTTGCTTTGGCTAAGAGACTTAGCACAGCTTTAAGCCGGCTGTTGCCCCAGCAACAGATAAACAGTCTTCCATACGGAGTTTGGACTTTGGCATGTCTTCTAGTTGGGGGAGGTCCCAAGAGAGTTTACAAACCTGACATTTTATTGAATGAGTGCCGCATTAATAGGAATGATTCTGTTTGTTTACAATCGCGCAAGCGGATACACGTGACCGCATTCAGGTCGTAACGCAAGATGTTGGTCGTAAATCAAAATAAAAATTCTGGTCGTAAATCAAGTTGTTCGCATGTCAAGCCGGTCGTATATCAAGGGTCGACTGTACTTCAGAAAGCACTGGCCGCATCATACTATCAAAAATAATCCAACAATACCACAAGAACAAACAGGCATCACCAAGAGGGTTAACGGGCCAGATTCAATGATATTTGGAGAAGTCGTCGCGGGCCGTATAAAATCAGTACGCGGGCCGCATTTGGCCCGCGGGCCGTAGGTTGCACATGCCTGGTCTAGGGCAAATGGCTATATGCCATGACTGTGGAAAAATAACCTTAACTTCATAAATACTGAAGCTATCCTTTAAAGAACAAAGTTTAAACATGCAAACTGTGCATTTTAATATTCAGTGCTCATATCAATATGTATATCATGCCAACACACCTAAACTGCTGTTGCGTGCACATAAAACGGTTGGTTTCCTAGAGCCGTGCTCCTTAATTCTGATTATTTCTCATTCAATCAGCTATAAAAATAATTTGTCTGACATGTCAGATAGTGTTGTTTTAGTGTTGCTGCCTCTGTTTCCTCATTCTGTTTATTTTCCAATACCTGATGAACTTTGGCCTGATGAGGTTTAAGTCTTGGTTCATCAGTTGTTATATCCTGGATTTAAAATGTCAGCCTGGTGATTACACTCTTCTGAGAGATTAAGTCTAAGAGGCTCTCTAAGTGCTTCTGTCTCTTATGCTCCTTTCTATTTCTATACCTAGTTTTGGCAAAATTGTTAATTTAACAGTAATAAAGGTTTATTTAGATAAATTACCATCAAATGCTAGCACTGCCATGCGGCATATTGATGGACTGTTATCTGATAAATCAATACCTAAAATTTCTGGTGAATCTGCTTTCACTTTTTGATAACAGCTACAGATACAGTACTATAAAGAGTAAGGAGTTTACTATAGCAGTTCACAAGTTTAATGCATTATTTTAGCTGTTGTTACAGCATGTCATGGTCTCTTAGGTATCTTGTGACTTATTATCGAAACTTTGGTACATGTGGAACACTTTTAAAGCAATATGCTTATATACCCTTGAACAAAACCTAATAGCATGGGCCCTCTGTTTAAATTTTTCTATGCAGAAGCAACTCCTTACTTTTTCTAGTTTTTAGAGGGATTGTGATAAAATGTCTGTTGTTTGTATTGTATAAAATAGCATACTTGCAAATGAATAATTTCCATAACTATATAGTTGACAGCTAAACAGATTCAAATTAAGAGATGGACTGCTATTTCAACTTATTATGATTATATGCCAGATCAGAGCAATATTTCAATTCTTGCAATGCAAAATTCCAACAGCACTATTTTTCTTTATTGATATGTGCTTTGACTATCATGCAGTGTTGTCTCTACATTAAGGGAAGTGGGACACTGCTCCAGCAACACCCAGCGGATGGCACTGTTGAATAAAACTTAAATAGGTAGTAAACTCATCTCCTTAATTTAATGAATTGCTAACATGTTTATAGAAAGATCAACTAAGTTGTTATCATCAGGTTTTTTTTCACAATACAACTTCTTATCTAGAAAAATATTTCTTTTTTGTGCCTAGTTATGCTAGCCTGTTTCTGGGATGTTTGGCATGCCTCAGCACATGTGTGAACATGTGCAGCCTGGACCTTTTAATTCTGCCTTCGCGATTGAAAAATAGTGCTCTTTAATCCACCTATTGACTGATTTTTTTGTGACAAAATTTAAAGGGAGCATGAATATCTCACTATTTTGGAATAGTCATCATCGTTATCATAAATCAAGTTGCTAACTCATCTATAATACAATTTAAAGCTTTGCCCATTAAATATAAATTCAAAATTTAACATTCCATCCATTATCCAACCTGCTATGTCCTAACACAGGGTCATGGGGGTCTGCTGGAACTAATCCCATCCAGCACAGGTGCAAGGCAGGAACAAACCCCGGGCAAGGCGCCAGCCCACTGCAGGGCACACACCCACACACCCAGCACACACAAGGGACAATTTAGGATCGCCAATGCACCTAACCTGCATGTCTTTGGACCGTGGGAGGAAACTGGAGCACCCGGAGGAAACCCACGCAGACACGGGGGAACATGCAAACTCCACGCAGGGAGGACCCAGGAAGCGAACCCGGGTCTCCTAACAGCAAGGCAGAAGCGCTACTACTGCGCCTCCATGCACAATTTATGACAATGTATTTTTGTTTCTGTCTTTGGTGTTGAACATTTGATGTTGATGTTGCAAGATGTCTTTTAATACTGTCACGTGGTGGTTGGACTGTGTGATAATATGTTAATCGATTTCAAAATCTGGAATACTTTACTGATAGAAAATCCCATTATTTTAATGTGGCTTTTTCGTAGCTACATTTTAGTTGAATTCCTAATAACTATATGAGCATAAAATTTTCATATTCTTCAGGGATCCGCAATATATACTACTGTCTGCTATTCTGTGCTGTGTTTTTCAGTTCTTCTGTGCCGGAGATCTGTGCCACCACCACCTGATCAAGGTACTATGCAGCCCCCTGAGTTTATGGATGTCCCAACTATCTACGAGACCAACACCATTAAATACTATCATGTGAAGCCTGAAAACCAAGAGGACTGATTTCAGATGCCCAGTGGTGGTTGGGCGGTCTTTTTGGCCTTGGAACCCCTGCAGATTTTGTTTTTTTCTCCAGCCCAACTGGAGTGTTTTTTTCTTTCCTTCAGGCCATCTGACCTTACCCTTTTCTTTACTATTATTGCCTAATTTTATTTGATTATAATTTCATATAAGTTACTTTTTGTTATCTTGTAAAGCACTTTGAGCTACATTGTTTATATGAAAACGTGCTATATAAATAAATATTGCTGTTGTTGTTTATTTTGTATGATATTTTATGGTGTTATTCAGCTAACATTTTACCATTACAAGTACTGGTAGCCTAATACATTGTGAAATGCAATGTCTCTCCCTCTTTCTGTCACGGGATGTTTGCAAGAGGCTGTCTCCTTCCTCGGCTGCACTCTCTGTCGTTGCCTGCCTCTCAAATATTCCATAGCTTCTTCCAAGTGACTTCATAGAATTTTTTCCTGCTGCGTCCCCTACTTGAGTATTTATGTCACAAGCCCTGTCCCTCACTGCCTACTTGGGATTAGAAGCAACATCTGTGCTCACTTTTGTCAATTCCTTAAGCCAATTCAAGCTAGAAGCCTTCCTAATATTACTAGTGGCTCTTTAACTGCTTGATCATTTCTCTTGCTCACTCTCTCTCTCACACACTTTCTACTCTCTCTTTCACTCATTCAAACACATTTACAACACTCTGCATGGCTTCTTAAGTGTCTCTGCTCCTAACGGCAGTGTTTGTCGCTCAGGTCCTTGTGGTCCCATTAGAATACTCATAAAAAATGTCATTGCTGTCAAGCCCAAATAAAACAATAAGCAAAGCCAAACTGCAAATTGTACCTAATGCACACAAATATAATTCAGTTCCCACACACTGGTATTTTTCCCATGTGAGGCATCTAAATGGTGTTTACTGAGAGACTGATTCTACAAGCAAGACAGTCTCACGCCACCTCAACACTGATTACATACTGTACTTGCAGTTCTTTGCAAGTGCACAATAAGAAAATACCAAATGGTCTGCTAGGCATCTCAATTTTTCATGGAATTTTCTGAAGAAATTAAATATTTTTTTTAATAAATGTGCTTTAAAATGTTATTTCTAGTTTTCTGTACCTTTTGACTTTTTTCTTTCCATTGTTTATTTGTTTTAAATATCTCTCTTTATGAGTTCCATCTACTGTATAGTAGAGGGTGGTCACATATCTGGCCTTCTCCATTTTCATAAACAGAGTGAAAATATTACTTCCATATGTTCAGTGACCTTACGACATAACTTAGGCAGTTTGTAGACATTCCAAGCCATCTACAGTTTAGGAACTTCATGAACCCATTCCATCTCCTGAAAAAACACATTTCTTTAACACTATTGTATATTTAAGTCTTTTGTATTTTGTTTCTACGTTAGGACTTTAGAGTTCATATGGGGACTGATTTTAATGGGTGCCTGGGAAAAGGGAATGGATGTTGCATGATCACTGACATATCGTCTGTTTCCAACCATAGACAGAGGAGTACACCTGAAATTAGGGTTAATGATGTTACTTCTGCACTGCCTCAGACACCACCTCAACTGGCCTCAGAGTCAAAAACGTCAAAAAAAAGTGTCCATAATTTGAAGGACTAACACACACAATGGTAGCACTGACAATGTGTTATTGTTATTGAAGGATATTTTAAATCTTTTTTGCACACAGCGATTAAATAGGGTTTTCCCACCTGGGACCCTGACCCTCTGTGCCATGACTGCATGATTATTTCCTCTAATTAAATAGATCTATCACAGTAAAGGTACATGCGTACCACAGAAGTTCATAGTCAACAACATTCGAAGATCAAATAGTAGATCATAAGTATCACAGGTCAAAAATGAAAGGGAAAAAATTAAGACAAAGTCCTAATTTTTATCGCAAAATTCTTTCCTGAATTCACATTAAAATTATTTTCTTAGATGTTCTTTTAAACTTCACATTCTTCTTGGGGCATGTGTTCTTAAATAAGATGATGGCTTTCACATCACACATTGATGTGTGTGCATACATTTGTTACAACGACAGCCCTGAGCAATCTGTTGATTGATTTTTTTGTGATTCAGTTTACAGGGACCATGAACATCTCACTATTTTGGAGTATTTGTTATAATTATCATGAATCATGTTACTTGCTTATCTATAGTATGATTTAGCACTTTGCACATTGAACAAAAATGGGATATTTATGAATATTCATTTGTGCTTCTGCTTTTGATATTGAGAATTTGATATTGATGTTGAGATTCCTTTAAGCACTGTCTTCTGGAGGTTGTAGTGCATTAATATATGATGACAGATCTTTATTTTGTGTGATTATTTTATGCCATTATTCGGCTAACATTTTATCGTCACTGGTGCCGGTAGCCTAATATTTTGTGAAATGCGTCATCTCTCACTATCTTCCTCCCGTAAGATTTACTAGAGTCTGTTTCCTTCTTTGGCCATCCTCCAATGACAATGCCAAAACAACACCATCTGCACTCTCTTTCACCAACTTCATGAGCCAATCCAAGCCAAAATCATTTCCGAGATTGCCACAACAATTGCGGAAACTAGTGGTGTTACCAATGAGTGACATCAAACAAGCAATGTATAAAAAGAATTTATAAAATTGAATTATTAAGCAAATCCAGAACAGAAAATAATAATTATAAAACAACAATACTAAATATTTCTTGAAACTGAGACTTTTATTTTTTTTTTGAGGAAAATTAATCATTTTCATGGTCCTAGTGTAGTACAAACAGAACAGTTTATTAATCATACTCTGAGTATGTAAGGGTAATGCTGTTGATATGAACTGCAGACCTTTAATGGTTCAACATTATGAATATCACAGGATATAATTCAATTATACTGAATGTTCTTGAGGCGGCATGGTGGCGCAGTGGGTAGCGCTGCTGCCTCGTAGTTGGGAGACCTGGGGACCTGGGTTTGCTTCCCAGGTCCTCCCTGCATGGAGTTTGCATGTTGTCTGCGTGTGTTTCCTCCCACAGTCCTAAGACATGCAGGTTAGGTGGATTGGCCATTCTAAAATGGCCCTAGTGAGTACTTGGTGTGTGGGTGTGTGTCCTGTGGTGGTTTGGCACCCTGCCTGGAATTGGTTCCTGCCTTGTGCCCTGTGTTGGCTGGGATTGGCTCCAGCAGACCCCTGTGTTCGGATTCAGCAGGTTGGAAAATGGATGGATGGATGAATGTTCTTGATTAGTATAATGTTAGATTTTCCTGTAGATGTTACATTTTAAAGCAGAGAAGGCAGAGTGGGAGTGGGGTAAGGGGTGCACAAATCAAGTGTATGCAAGGAAGAGCTACAGTATATTGTGAATCCAGGCTTGCATTGAATGTTTCACATGATGAAAATGCCAATTCACAAAACTGAAAAAATATTTTAAAAAACTTGATATTTATTTAAGATATGTAATTTTAAAGTATTAATGAACAACGTTGAAAAAATAACACATATTTTGTGTATTATACTTTGCATTTTTAAATGAATGATGTTATTGATGTATATGGTATTATGTATTATCTCTGTTGAATTAGCTGTAATTTATTTTATGTGAATACAAAAATATTTGTCTAATTAGTCTACCAAGTTGTTTATGGTTCAGTTAATTTAAAGATATTGGTTACTTTTTCATTTTTGCTTTAGTTCCTGTGTAAATGTATATGTATAGCTTTGTGACAACCATAATATTCTGTAATAGCGTACATTATTTTTTATATTTTGAGGGAGCAGTTATCAATACAAATAAACAATATATTGAAGCTAATAAAAACAATCAGGACTTAAATTTCATCTCTGTCGCTAAATTTGATTAAACAGATTAAGAATGGTATTATATAGCATTAACATTAGACAAGTAGACTCTTTAAAATCCTTAAAATTACGATTTGAATAACTAGATTAAAAATACATACAATAAATTCTGCAAACATGTTTCAATACATTATAATTTTAAAAATTTTTGTAATAAAATGTATGTAATTTTAATATGAAAACAAATAATTGATACAAAGTAAGGTAATGCTTTTGTTCATATAAAATAATCCTGTGGTGTTAGATCTGGATTTTTCGGAAAATACCTCAATATAGGCACTATATTGGTTCACTGGATAGCATGAGTGAACCTACTTGTAGATTTTATTTTTAAATTCTACTTTATTTTCTTGGAACTATTTCTTTTTTTGTACAGTATTTACTAGGCTATAATGCTTTAAAATTGTATCATTCTTTTACAGACACCCTGTAGAGTTAATAGTATATTGCAATAACAAAAACAGACAGCTATTTACTTCTAAACTTTATGTTTAAAAGATTTTAAAGTAGCTATGTGACTAATTGAAATCTACTTTTTAGTTTCATTGTGAAGTATATAGTTTAAATGAATGCTTTTACTTTTGAAAGAAAGGGTGACAAAATTGAAACATTGTGATTTGGGCAGCTAAATGACAAACAGAGATGTGGTGAG
Source organism: Erpetoichthys calabaricus (assembly GCF_900747795.2). NCBI lineage: Eukaryota > Metazoa > Chordata > Cladistia > Polypteriformes > Polypteridae > Erpetoichthys > Erpetoichthys calabaricus. The sequence continues at coordinate 215,388,957 of NC_041396.2, read as the reverse complement.
AGGGATGTGGGCGGCAAGAGGAAGTCTTTTTTGCCTCACTTATTACAATCCTGCGAGCCTAAACAATCTCAAATCATTCCCTACTTGATGCAAGATGCTGCCTAGATTGTATTTGAAACATCTGCGCCCGAAAAGTCTGTTGCGTGTTGTTACCAAGTAAACATGCATATGGATGAGATGCCCTCAACAAGAAGGATTTTTTTAAAGAAAGTTTCTAATGTGCTTGACAGAATGACAAAACATTTTACATGCTGCTTTGCTTTCTTTAGTTTGTAAATATGGCAGTGAATACTAATGACCGGCAACAGTAGAATCAAAAGTGATTTTTAGTCAAATAAATTGATATGATTTAAATATGATATTTTATAGTGTTATTCAGCTAACATTTTACCATTACAAGTACTGGTAGCCTAATACATTAGGCATTATATTATTATATACTTGTAATGTCTATTATGTTTGTTGTAATAATTTAGAAACATGCCATTCTGAGAATTGAATAAATACAAATAGAGCTATATAAAAGAAAATTAAAGCATGTATTCTACCTTGTAGTTTTTAATATTTAAATTATATATGCTAATACCTTTACCTCTGTTGTCAAAATTGTAAAATTATGTGAATTTCTTATTGTTTAATCAGTTTCTTCTGTAATATAACTCTAGATATTTTGTGCTCCAAAACCAGTGCACAAATTCCAAGTTCAGAAACTTTTGAAGGTTAATTATATCCTTTTTGTACAGTATGTCCCATTTGTTGCTTTCATATCTTTAACAGTTCGTGGATGACTGAATTTCTTCTGAACCCAATGCAAAAATTGTATCAAAAAAGAACTTAAGAAGGAACACAATGAAAGGTTTTATTGTGAACAAAAAATTTTGCTAAAAAGAGTCAGTTGCTATTATTGCTTTCATCAGTAAGTCTGGAGTCAGTCTAGGTGCTCATCTCATGATATCAGCCTAGCAGAGGCGACTTTAGGGGTGTGCGGGGCCTAGGGATGACCAACCCCGTGTGGGTCCGGTTACGTCAAACGTTGTTACCGGTATATGTGGACTGTATAAACTTGCGTGCGAATTTAATAAAAGTAATGTTAACATACACTGGATTTTCTCATTACAGTATCCAGCTACATTTTTGCAAGATAACACATGGACTTTATCAAAATATAACGATATAATCTATTAAAAAAGTGCATAATTCATGACAATACAATGACAGTGCGAAATGCGATGCGGTGTAATGCAGAAATTAGTAGGGCCTCTTCTAGAAAAGTACCCAAATTGTGAGTCTCGATATTCAGGATTTCATAGTCATAACTCACGTTGATGTCATGTCAGCCGGTTATCATTAGCGATACATGTTTATGTGCATTAATATTACGACTATGGAATGTTTTCAAAGATATACATGTACAGAATTTGACCTTAAAGAAGGATTTTAAAATGGTTGGTTCCACTTAGAAGCATCTCAAATATATATATATATATATATACTGGAGAATATAACTTGACAAAACCACTCAAACGGGACACATGGACCTCAAAAGCGGGGCCCCCTTAGGCAAGGGGCCTGGGGTGGTCACCCCACTTGCCAACCCCAAACGCCTCTCTTGCAGCCTAGTGCTTTTTTTGGTGTTTATGTACTATGGAGACCAATACTGCACAGAATATTCCAAAAGAGACTTCACATGTGTATTATAAAACTAAAACAAAACTTCCATTGACTACACAACACAGCATGTTATGTATCCCAATGTCGTATTTGAGGTCAAAAGAGCTTTTGTATACTGTCTGGTTGTGGATATAGACAAATAAACTGGGCCACAAGAATGTTGTCATTTCAAATTTCTAATGCTGTGATCCCTTTTTCCAAAACGTCATTTATTTAATTAAGTTTAATTGACACGGTTACGTCAAAGTCTAAAATCTTCCTCACTAAACTGAAAGTGTTCACTTCTGTGGTGCAGTATTATCTTCAGATTTAACCAGCTTTGTGGTTAGATGTCAATATAGATGATATGTACAAATATAAAAGAACAGCAGCCTAGCAGTAACTTCTAAGTGACCTTTAAATATGACATGTGGGTTAAGTTCTTTGGACCTGTCCTGCTGTCTTTGTCTACTTAAGACAATTCTTTTTTGCATCTCATAGGGTTTCTTTTAAAAAATGTTTTTTTTAACACACTAAATAATTTTACTTGCCCTGTCATGATCAATAGATTTTGGTGAGTTCAAATCTGCCCTACTAATTAAACACAATGTAAACTCATGTTGACTACTCACTAGTATATTCACATCATGTAGATGTTTCTCTTTCTCTCTCAAGCTTTGTGTAATTGCTTACACTTAAGAGAAGAAAATGTGTTAATTTTATTTCTGCAAAAAATTATATACAGTACCTATGATGTATTTTAGACTAACTGGCCTATAGTTGCCAGTGTCAGCTGAATTCCTTTTTGTGTAATTGGACAATGTTTGTTTTATCTTTAGTTCACCATTGGTTTTGACTTTGTGGAATATCAGTCGGGTGGCATGTTGGCGCAGTGGGTAGCGTTGCTGCCTCGCAATTAGGAGACCTGGGTTCGCTTCCCGGGTCCTCCCTGCGTGGAGTTTGCATGTTCTCCCCGTGTCTGCGTGGGTTTCCTCCCACAGTCCAAAGACATGCAGGTTAGGCGCATTGGCAATCCTAAATTGTCCCTACTGTGTGCTTGATGTGTGGGTGTGCCCTGCGGTGGGCTGGCGCCCTGCCTGGGGTTTGTTTCCTGCCTTGTGGCCTGTATTGGCTGGGACTGGCTCGTGACCCTGTAGTTAGGATATAGCAGGTTGGATGGATGGATGGATTATCAGTCACCAGGCTTACCTGCACACAAAGCAGGCTCAGTTGGGTTTGGGATGACCTGGTCAAAAATCACATCTAGCGTCCCAAGATTTATGACACATTAATACAAACTCTGGAAACAATCAGTAATAAATAAAGTAAAATTAACATTTCTGGAAGTCTCATTTTTCTTCTGTATGTTACCAAAGAATTTCTTTATTTTTAGATTGAATAAAGAAGTATTGGATAGCACTATGGTGTTGTGTGTAGCCCTGCCACCTCATGTATCCAAACTCCTTCCATTGGTTTAATTAATTCCCATGCCTGCATTGCTGCACAGTCCACATATTCTTCATGTGTCTTTTTCTGTCAGGGTAATTTGTTTTCTTGCCACAATCCCAAAGATGTACTGGTCGATTGGTGTTTTGTCCTTGAGAGTCTCTAAGCATGGAAGTCCTTAACAGTTCCAAAATTGCCCACTAGAGGAGGAAACACTGTGAAAATCCCTGGCCAGTAACAAAGAAGGCCATGTAGAATCTTTATAAGTAAAAGAGTTTACTACAAAAATGCTCTGTAACAACAAGAATCTCTGTAGAGCACAAAAGGCAAAAAGGAACTTCTTGAAAAGTCAAAGGCAATCCAAGGCAAGTAAGTCCCAAAACAGTAATCTAATGGTGAAGTCAAAAATCAGAGCAAAGAGGTAAAAATACTTAAAGCACAAGTAAATCATAAAGCACAAGAAGTCACCACTCCCAAATTCCTTTGAAGTAAATAACAAGGAACTGTGGGTTGCCGCTGCCTTTATAGAGCTAAGGCCAGTCCCTTGTGTTGATTTGGCTTGGGCACCCACAAAACACATAGAATATAACACAGGTATAGATACACAGATAAAATCAAATATAAAAAGTAACACAAATAAGCAGAAATAAAACAAATATAAGCAAAAGAATGAAAAATGAACAAAGAAGATGTAAAACAAGCACTTGGTGGCTAAAATATAACAATTGGACTGGAAGCTCCAAACAAAGCCCTGTTTGTTGTTGTGTCAGTGTACAATTCAACAGACCTAAACCCTGTCCAAGCTGTTTTTTTGCCTTGTGCATTGTGTTCCTGGGGGTAGGATTTGGCTACACAGGCCTAAACCTGATTAAGTAAGTTTAAGAATGTTATGTTATAATATTAAGAATATGATGTTATGCTTTCTGTTAAAATGTAAAATAATAATTCATTTGCCAGGTTCCCCAAATTCCTAATTTCTAACTAATTTTTGCAACACATTATTTAAAATCTAGCTAATCTGAGCTGATCTTCACCCACTAGATCTTTTCTAGTCTAGGCACATGTTAGTCCCCCAGTCGAGTACAAGGTTGCTCTTTCTTAGTCCTTTTCCTCAAAACAGTAAATAAAGCGCTACTATGCTATTTTTCTCCACAAACACCGAGGGGTCTCTCGAGATATGAAGGCTCATAAAGGAGATAACTATGCTGATTCAAAATTCTTTCTGTATTTTTATATTTAAATTACAGTTATTTAACTCACCAAGCAATATTTACTGTAATTTTTATAACCATTTTATGGTGAATGATTCTGTACTTTATTACAGAAATGGATTCAATAAAACTTGTAGTCTATGCCTAACTGCATACTGTAGCTACCCTGTGTCAAAGAAGAAATATGAGATACTGTATTATTAAATAAAATATTCTTGCATCCCCTGAACAGGAGTTTTGCACTATGCACATCTTTATGACTCGTGTTGCACTTGAAGAATGGAGTTTAACAGTTAACTGTGTCAAGGTAATGGGGCAGAATAAAGAAATCTCTTAGCCTAGTTTGGGACACAGGTAAAGTGAAAGTCCTCTTGTGATGTTTCTGTTGTTCAGTCTATCTGCCCATCCCATTTTCTTATGCAATTTCCAGTTAAAAGATAGCCTGGAGTAGTAGCAAGTTTCATCACATTCTTCACATAGCTGGAATAATTCTCACTTAGTGTCCATGCAAATCTGTATCCCTTTATATTTGTTTCATTTTCCTATTGTAGCTTAAGGTTCCTTTAGTCTAAGGGTAAAATTCTCTTGAAAAGAGATCATCACCATTCTTATTATTGACAGTTATTATGGTGCAGGGTGATCTCAGAAATAGAAAAATGACAAAATGCATGTATGTCAATTAATTAATATACAACGTTTGTACACAGATCAGTGCTCAAATCAATATCCTCCCACTACTCTGTGATTAAGATGAATATATTAAAGGGCTGTGTTTATAAATACTATACATCTTTCTACATCCTTTTTCAGTAGTGGTTTTTAACATTTACAGTAACAACCCTATTGTGAAAAAACTTCTGAAGTACAATTTCTTTTTGACTGTACTAGTCTGCCTAAAAGTCTGCAGTAAATCTGACATTACGGTAAAGTTGTTAAAAAAATTACTTAATCTCCCTACAGGTTCAATCAGTCATCTATGAAAAAGGTTTGATGACACAGAATGGTGAGGGTTGCAGTGGGATTAAAGTGTCACTCTCCCATGCTACATAACCCTGGGATTTGCCGCCTCCAGTAAAGAAAAGTCCAAGATCATCTGGGATCAAAGGAGCAAATTAATGACCTGGAAGACTGTTTCCAAATGGTCTGATGGTTTTTCATATGTTGGGCTGAAGGCCAGTACATCCTAGCAAGGAAAGTACTTCAATTAGGCACAAACCTCTTGCTGAGTTGCTTGGGCTGCATGGCTGTAATTCTTATTTACTTATGTGCTTATCCCAACTGTCGGTGCTTTGTTCTCTTTGCAGTATGCAATCCTAAAGACCTGATTTTTTGTAAGACATGCAAAGCCCTCCTAGAAAGATAAGGAAGGTAAAAATTTCATTGCAACAGTCTGTAATACACAATTGTGGTTGATAATGAAATTAGCAAAGCTTAAAATAAAAGATACTGCGACAGTACATGGGTAAAGTTATCACATTTGGATAAAAAGCACAGAGATAAGGCAACTGAGGTATGGAACCAATTGTTCTTATTTATAGATGAGTCAGTGGCAAACATTTTACCAGAAGCAATGCCTAGGAGAATCTATGGACAAAATATGACAGACTGTTAGGTTCTATACATTCAGAGTGGTATTGTCTTGTTATTGCCTTTAATTTATGTGTAGTATTTCTCAAGTTGCCAATTTTTTCATGTCTTTACATTTTTACCTTACGAGATGTCACTTGGGTATTGTGTCACCCCTTTCTTCAGTTGCTGGGATTGCTGGGTATATGGTAACTTGATGCAGTCATTCTGTCCAAAGCAATTTCAGCCAATTAATAGCATGAACTCCCCAAAGTGAAGGTTCCAATGTCCAGGATGTTCCAATGCTGGGTTCCTATCTGTGACATAAATCACAATCCTATTAGCCCTCAGTGACTAATGCCCACTAGCGACCCTCCATTTAGCCTAACTGACTTGATTAATAGATTTTTCTTAAAATTCCAGCTACTAAGTGACACTTTTTTTCAAAAGCATTGCCAATTTCTAAAGTGAATGTATTTTTACCCAGCACTCTTCTCAGAAGACAAGCTCACAGCAAATGCAAAAATTAACAGAAGAAAAAATACAACATCATAAAACATTGACATACATAAACACGTCATAATCTGTTGAAATAGACATTTATCGTAATGGACTATAAACCTCAAGGTTAATAGTCAAACTCACCCTGCGTTCCTAAACAAGCCACTTAACCCATCTGTGCTCCAACTGTAAAAAAGCATGTAAACAACCATACTGTATCCTAAATGTAGAAATCTACTTGAATAAAGGGGTCAGCCAAATATATAATAATTATCAGTCTAGAAGACCAAATGTTTGTGTAAGTGATAACTCATTACATTTACGCACACTTCATAAACAAGGCTCAGCGTTGAAGTAGCATAATAAATCAATAAAAGTATACACAACAGATTAACAGACATAAATAAAAATATTTTACTGAATGAGAAATTTGCTTAAATAATTTTTCTTCCTAATTTGACTCTCCCAAACTGTTATTCTTTCTGATTCTATGTCTACCAAAGGGAAAAATGCTTGGACACACATGTTAGCGTTTTCCTGGCAATTTGATATTAGCTTCATTAGAGAATGCCAAATACAATTAATGAAACAAGAATACAGAGGCACTGTTTTCATTCAGAGTGCCTCTGGTATATGTCGTAGGCTTCAATTAAAATTCCCCTTAGCAGTTTAATGGATTTTTGGGGATAACTGCCATATGGACACATTAAAAGGGGTATACACATGTAGTGTAGTGGTGCATTGACTTTACAAAATATTCAAAAAGGTGAATATTATCTTTTTCTGTTACATACGTTAATGAACATTTTAGCGTTTCTGATATGTTCAGTCTTAATTTTTGTTCCTACATTGTATTCTTATTTAACTTCAGAACTGTATACGGAATGTAAATTTCTTACAATAAAATTTTTTTAAAACAACTTATTTTAAACAAACAAAATAAAGGAAATTCAAGAGGTCATTGGATTCAGAACTGCTTACTGAAACAAAACTCGTCGCTTACTGAAAGCAAACCTGTACCTAAACCAAACTTTTGTGATTAAATGTATACAAAGTAACAACTGATTTTGCCTTCATGCTTCTGTAGTAAATCACTATACTATAATAGTTTCATTTTCATTTCATTTCCTACTCATTTTCCCAGGGTAGTATCATGAGAGCAAAAGTTTGCAGAAGTCTTCCGACCTTCCAGGAGGATTTATAGTAACTTATTGGTCTCTCTTAAGTGAGACATGCTTAGTACTCTTACCGTGGGAGATGACCTGGGGATATTAACTAGATGTCCAAGCAACTCTACTAGCTCCTCTGGTCTGCTTGAAATGTTAGGATTGTGTTAGCTTTGCTGAATTAAATTTGAATATTTATAATCCTATGCATTTTTCTATAGTATGTATTAATTTTATTGTGGTTGATATGAAATTTATGATGAAAGTATTTTATTTTCACTTTGTATAATGATATGTTTTGATAATATCACAACACCATTTTGTTTCTTCATGGCCGCTATTTCCTAAAGTCCCTTCATATGATGTCATTGACGTGATTATATTTAGACACGCGCTGCACTGTGGTACATCATCCAAGTTTATGGATTCTCCCTAAAACTTGGCTTGTGCTATTTTCTGATTAATTTTTGGATTATTATTTTGACTTTGATTCTGGTTTTATTTAGGGTTTTGTTAAAAGAATAGATGGTCTATTCTGGTCTGACCTTTGTTAGTCTATTTACTTTGGCTTCATCTCTTGCTCCCTTTTTTGCCAGCATACTTTTGTGGTCTGGAAATTTGGAAATAAAGCAGTTGGACCTGCATATTCAGACACAGAATTTATTTCTGCTTTTGTGCACGTGTCTCTCATGTCTGGGAGAAGAGGATGCTACAATGACTTCTTCATTACTAAATACATAAATCTATGTATCTATGTATCTATCTGTGTTCTTTTCTCTATTTGTCATCACATTCACCATTTACATGATGACATAACATGAATTTTAACTCTTTACTGTCTTCTTTATAATTTATAAATAACAACTTCTTATATAATTATAAAATGCATGCCAAAGACTTTTAGTTTGCAAACATTCTGGCATCTTATCTTTATATTTCTATAAATATACAGGTACTATTCATTTTTATGTTGATTGATGCAAAATGTTAACTCTTACAAATATGTATGCAAATTATCCTGGCTTTATAAATTGAATGCACTGTCATATTTGGCAGTCTGCATAGAGAACTAAACTGTTAATATGAGCTCCATTAGTTCCAATACTAAAATAAAGATATCCACATTGACTAACTACAATGGTGATGTTGGCTGTTTTTAAAAATGTTAATTTTCCCAGCAACTTATTAAAGCCACCTATATAAAATATTTATTCAGAAGCCAAACTGCACTTCAGTTCTTGAGAGGTAATCTTCTTTATGGACTCCTTCACATTAAATATTCAAATGCCACCTGACATTCCTTCTTAATATTTGGAATTTAGCATAATCATAATCACATCCTTGATCAGTGACATTTAGCCTTCTCATTAAAGAAACATGTCAAGAGAGCACATCCAAAACTACCAAAATAATGTTGTAAGTACATAACAGTGTACTTTGTGGTAGAAATGTAACATCTTATTAAAGAAAGAAACATCCTCCAACAGGACAATTCAGTAATCAGGAAGGAGAAAAGCTGTTGATTGTATCTTTTAATTACTCTTCGGCAAAATGCCTTGGTGCGGTGGGTTGGCACCCTGCCGGGACTGGTTCCTGCCTTGTGCCCTGTGTTGGCTGGGATTGGCTCCAGCAGACCCCCGTGACCCTGTGTTCGGATTCAGCGGGTTGGATAATGGATGGATGGAAAATGCCTTGGAGGGAGCATTCTTCAAAAGCAGTCTGTTACAGCATGGTCAGAATGATCAGAGAAACAAATAATTTACATACAGTGTCAATCAATGCATACTTTTTACTCTGGTTGGTTCATTGGTTTATACCCAAATAATTTATATAAAATAAAATATTATATTTCATTCTGGTTCTTCTTATACCTTTGAGTTGTACCACTACCCTTGAAATTTCTGTGCATATAACAATTTGTCTATTCTTGTTTATAGCACATTTATTGATTTCTTAGTCATCCTTCAGTACATTTTGTATATTACATCAACTTTTCTTCTGGTAAAGAGCAAAACTTAAAAGAAGTGGTGAGGCAGCCTTCTGCTGTTATGCACCTAAAATCTGGAATAGCCTGCCAATAGGAATTCACCAGGCTAATACAGTGGAGCACTTTAAAAACTGCTGAAAACACTTTATTTTAACATGGCCTTCTCATAACTTCACTGTAATTTAATCTTGATACTCTGTATATCCAATTCATTATAATAACTATTCATGGTGGCTCTAAAATCTGTACTAACCCCTACTCTCTCTTCTGTTTCCTTTTCTGGTGTCCTTTTGGTGGAATCTTGCGCCACCACCATCTACTTAAAGCACTGTGATGTTCCAACAATGATGGATGGATTAAAAGCCAGAAGTCTGCATGATCATCATCATCAAGTCCTTCCGTGAGAACCCTAAATACAAAGAGGACTATTTCATTTATGTTAGGTAGAATGCCCAGAGGAGACTGGACGGTCTCGTGGCCTGGAACCCCTGCAGATTTTATTTTTTCTCCAGCCGTCTGGAGTTTTTTTTTGTTTTTTCTGTCCCCCCTGGCCATCGGACCTTACTTTTTTTCTATGTTAACTAATGTTGTCTTATTTTAATTTCTTATTTTGTCTTTTATTTTTCTTTTCTTCATTATGTAAAGCACTTTGAGCTACTTTTTTTTGTATGAAAATGTGCTATATAAATAAATGTTGTTGTTGTTGGTACATTATTTACTTGACCATCTCAATATTTTTCCTAAACCAATTCTTATATTTCAGTGTACATTTTCTTGTTCACTTGACCTTTATCTGGCTTCCTGGTGTGCCTGAACAGGTTTCTGACATTTATTAAGCCTTTATGTTATTTCTTTAAGAGAAATGCTATGTTACTCTAAAATTATTTTTCCACAACTTTCATTACAGTACAGTGCATGGTAAATACCTGCATGGTGTTGTGAGAGAGAATTAATTACTTGCTACTTTTTAATGGTTTTTTTTCTATCTAGTACAGAAATATTCTGCTTATGTTATTAGGCAGTAGGCTCTGAAACAGCTCAGCTAAGAGCATAAACTTCACCTGAATAGTGCAAAACAAATTAAACATTATTGATGTAACGTGACCACCAGCACATAGTGAGTGAAGATAAAGATTTGAACTCAGCACTGTGTGGTTTCAAGCCCAGATCTATAGCCATACCCAATGGCAACGCACTTCCTTATTAAATGCCAAAAATGTCTTAACTTATTTTTGTACTTGTGAATAGCATGTTTGCTCTTTCACAACTTCTATAACAAGCTGATGAGAAAAATGCTGGCTATTCAGAAAGCAGCCACAGATGTGCGAGTCCTCGCTTCAAAGTTATTTATCATTTACAGAATACACTTTAAAGGAAACACAAGAGAAATCAATAATGTACAGCCCACAGTTATAGTAACAGTTTTCTGCACTAACTCAAAGATAAGACTACCATAAGCAGTTTAAATGGATTCTGAAGAATGTTAATTACTCAGCAAAGCTTACTAAATTGAGCAGTTTTAAAAATGCATGGGCCTAAAAGTCATTTAAGATGACATGCCAAGTTGTAATTGGGATTATAATTATCATCACTGCCTTTCTTCTTATATGGAATGAAAAAGGACCATAATAAATCATACACTGTGGTTGTGTCTATGGATCATGCACAATACAATAAATGGTACAGTATGTTCCAAAATGATAAAACAAAAAAGAGAAACTGCAATTGATCATTTAGCTTGTCAAAAGTTATCATTTGTCTGATGGACAACTGTCCCTCAAGACATGTAAAGGAACAGTTTAAAAATATGTATTTTTCATTCTTTAATATATGATTTTAAAGGGACAGGTCTTCGATTCAAAAGCTTGAGTTTGCTTGAATGAGCTTCATTACTGTCATTTTCCAGAAGCATTTATTTAAAATAAAATATATGTGTGTTTTGGACATTGTGAGCATGCAGCTGGATTACTGACAAATGGATTAGGCAACACAAGTAACTTGACATGTTTTCATGGATGTTTTATTATTGTTTACTCCCACTGTTCCCTTGTGATGACAATTATATTAGAAATGTTGTTCTTTTCATTTACAATGAACACATGAGATTACTTTTATTTATTTATTTGTTTATTTATTTATTTATTGTTTTGATATGATTTTTGGATGGAACATTCCGTTAATATTATCAGTACATACAATATGATTCAATCAGTATCAAACACACTGGCCAGGTTCTTGTCTGTTAATTGTTTTTTATTTGCTTAATTTTTCCTTTGTAATTGATCATATTAACGACATCTTCTCTTTAAAGCTCAATTCATTTAAGTCCATATTTACAAATCTATGTGAAAAAGAACATCCTTATAATCTTTTGCCTCTGACATTACAAAAAGATATCACTATGAACAAAGATTAAGTCATTGCACTCAATCAAAACGTACAATACAAAAGGTATATTTTGTTATAAAATTGAAGACACCTTGAAAGAAAAAGTGCATTATTAATTTTGTTTTGTTAGTTTGTAGGTGCATATTTATTAATATTTAATATTTATTGAGATATATATATAGTGTTTGTGTGTGTGTTTGGTCCCTCCGAACAATCTGATTGGTTAGAATGGCTTTGGTTTTATTGGTCAGTTTTACTTGGTTGCTTGGTCAAACCTGATCAAGACAGGAATTGCTGTCAAGCACAATTGACACCCACACAACCAAGCACTACCAAGGAGAGGAACGGTGCAGGAAGAATGCGGAGAGTCACCTTCAAAGATGGGAAGTATTTGCAAGAATATAAATGAATGTTTTCATAGCAGATAATGGGAACCCACCTACCATTGCTTGTAGTCAAAAAACAGACAAAAGTTGAGCAAGGTGCCTCAAAATAACAGAGTCTGAGAAGCAGGCTTTATGGGAACATGATCAAGAGAGGAAGCACCTGCCAACAGGATAAGACATATAAGGATACTGAAGAAAGGCATAGGACAAATGCTGAGGGTGCACGTAGGGCAAGAAATATAAAATACTTTTAAAGTTTATGCTAATATTTATCTTTGATAGGTAACAGAGGTAGTGTGTGTGTGTCTGTGTGTGTCTGTGTGTGTATTGTGACGTGTAAGTCACTTTCTTGCACCCGAAAGACGAGGCTGAGTCCAAGGGCTTCAGGAAAACCATCTTTATTCAAATCAAAACACTACCACTTCAATACACACAGACACAGCAAACAAGCAGTGATGTTATCGTTCTGCCTTGGCTCCCTTCTTCAGTTCAGGAAAAGATAGTCCTCCTCGTCAGGTCGGTCCAGCAGCTGGGATCAGGTCATCCTGGAGGGAAGGAGACAGAAAAGAGTGTGCCTGGTCAGTGGCTGGATTAGATTGTTCCCCACCTTAACCCCGAATGGTGTTTTTTGCAGTTTAAGGAAAAAAAAAGGAAGCACACTAAATCAATTGTCAAAACCACAACATAAAACCAAAAATCAGAAGTCAGCAAAATGCTCTTACCACTACATTTCTCTCCGAAGCAACATTGACCGTCCTCTACTGTGGAAAATATTGAAATAACTAAGAAACAGAATTGATACTTGGATGATACATAGATGTCAGGTACTGTATAGTGCACCTTAAACAGGTGTGAAATAATGATGCAATTCAACATTTCAACCCAATGTCAAATGACTAAGAAATGAAAAATGGAGACTGCAAACAACATGGCTGTTGCTAGAATAATGGAAGATTGTAAACAACCAAAAAACCACAAGCAGTCCAAAAATGAAGCAGACTTTATCCCAGGATGTCAAAACCCAGATTCACTACAGTTAGAAGCTTCTTTATTTTAGACTGGTGCTTCTTCCTTATTATGTAGGTTTACTGACTCAAAAGAGACAGTATGAGCAATAAACTGACTCAAAGATATGCAGTCAAAAACAAAAATCAAGCCAATCTGTTTCCAAATCCAAAATGTGATCAAAAATTGAACACTGGGGACAAGCTCACAAATTTGTGAACCAGTATATTAAAAATAAAGGCTTGAAACAATCACAAAAATGTTTGTATTTGCAAACCTTGATACAAAACGTCCACCACGATATCCTTTTAACCCCTCACCTAACTGACCTCTCGATTTTGTGACCTTGTGATCAACTCGGATCTGTGTCATAATGACAGGACCCACAAAATGGCAGAGTCCATATGAAAAGCAAAGTGGTATTGTGGGAGGATGCTAATAAATTATAAGTTCTTCAGAAATGTGTTATATATAAAATTTGACTTCACAATCAAAATGCTTGAGTTCCAAAATGCCAGAAAAGACACATAGATGGCCAGAATCCATTCAAGACGTAAAAAAATTAATGTAAAATATCTAATCGTAACAGTAGGGTCACACAGAAGCAATCCTTATGGTTTCTACAACAAGGCCTTCATAAATGTGTAGCTTCATCTTCAGGTCAGTCAGAAGTAAACCAAATAAAGGGCTTAAATGTTCAGTCACTGCCTATATTTAACTCAGTTTAGAGTCAGGGGTCGGTTCTCTGGGAAGGAAGTAGAAACTACAAATTTTAGAAAAAGTAAGAGATAGAGACAACAGAACACAGAATGGTGACCATTGTTAAGCTATTTGGCATTGGGGAAAGAGGAGCAAATGGAAAGCCACCCTGCCTGGCACTAGCATACTGCTTAGTCAAATGGATTATTTTGTTAACTGTTTTGATTGTGTTCTCCATCTATTAATATTTATCATTTCTAATAATAAATTATCTAAGTTAAAATTTTTAAAGAATCTTTCCATTATCATTCTAGACATAAATGACCCTTAGAAGACACATGTTAAAATGTACAATGGATTTTGATTTTTAATAAATTTGCAAACCTTTCTGAAAACATTTTTTACTTTATTATGTACTACTGAGCATAGATTGATGGGCAAAAATGACAAATTTATTCATTTAAAATTATATCTACAACACAACAAAGTTTGCAGAAAGTACAGGGGTCAAAATATTTTCCGATTCCACTGTACTTTACCCTATTTCCGTATTTTACTTAAGGGTAACACAATATCAGCAACATTTACACAGACTAACTTGCATTTAAGAATAACTGATACTGCACCATGGATTACTACTTTTATATTTGCCATTTGTCTCTTTGCAATCTTCATTTTTACTTGTTTTTGATATAGTTGCATTTTAAATAGATAGATAGATAGATAGATAGATAGATAGATAGATAGATAGATAGATAGATAGATAGATAGATAGATAGATAGATAGATAGATAGATAGATAGATACTTTATTAATCCCAGGGGGAAATTCACATATTCCAGCAGCAAAAATATTAAATTAAAGAGTAATAAAAAATGCAGATAAAAAAAACAGACAATAACTTGAATAATGTTCAACGTTTACCCCCTCTGGTGGAATTGAAGAGTCGCATAGTTTGGGGGAGGAATGATCTTCTCAGTCTGTCAGTGGAGCAGGACAGTGACAGCAGTCTGTCACTGAAACTGCTCCTCTGTCTGGAGATGACACTGTTTAATGGATGTAGTGGATTCTCCATAATTGATAGGAGCCTGCTGAGTGACCGTTGCTCTGCTACGGATGTCAGACCGTCCAGCTCTATGCCAACAATAGAGCCTGCCTTCCTCACCAGTTTGTCCAGGCGTGAGGCATCCTTCTTCTTAATGCTGCCTCCCCAGCACACCACTGCGTAGAAGAGGGCACTCGCCACAACCATCTGATAGAACATCTGCAGCATCTTACTGCAGATGTTGAAGGATGCCAGTCTTCTAAGGAAGTACAGGCGGCTCTGTCCTTTCTTGCACAGAGAATCAGTATTGGCAGTCCAGTCTAATTTATTATCCAGCTGCACTCCCAGGTATTTATAGGTCTGCACCCTCTGCACACAGTCACCTCTGATGATCACGGGGTCCATGAGGGGCCTGTGTCTCCTAAAATCCACCACCAGTTCCTTGGTTTTGCTGGTGTTCAGGTGTAGGTGGTTTAAGTCGCACCATTTAACAAAGTCCTTGATGAGGTTTCTATACTCCTCCTCCTGCCCACTCCTGATGCAGCCCACGATAGCAGTGTCGTCAGCAAACTTTTGCACGTGGCAGGACTCTGAGTTATATTGGAAGTCCGATGTATATAGGCTGAACAGGACCGGAGAAAGTACAGTCCCCTGCGGCGCTCCTGTGTTGCTGACCACAATGTCAGATCTGCAATTCCCGAGACGCACATACTGAGGTCTGTTTGTAAGATAGTCCACGATCCATGCCACCAGGTATGACTCTACTCCCATCTCTGTCAGCTTGTCCCTAAGGAGCAGAGGTTGGATGGTGTTGAAGGCGCTAGAGAAGTCTAGAAACATAATTCTTACAGCACCACTGCCTCTGTCCAAGTGGGAGAGGGATCGATGTAGCATATAGATGATGGCATCTTCCGCTCCCACCTTCTCCTGGTATGCGAACTGCAGAGGGTCGAGGGCGTGTTGGACCTGTGGCCTCAGGTGGTGAAGCAGCAGCCGCTCCGTGGTCTTCATCACATGTGATGTTAGAGCGACAGGCCGAAAGTCATTCAGCTCACCAGGATGTGATACCTTTGGGACTGGGGTGATGCAAGATGTTTTCCAAAGCCTCGGGACTTTCCCCTGTTCCAGGCTCAGGTTGAAGATGTGCTGTAGAGGACCCCCCAGCTCTGATGCACAGACCTTCAGCAGTCGTGGCGATACTCCATCTGGACCTGCTGCTTTGCTGGCACAAAGTTTCCTCAGCTCTCTGCTCACTTGCGCTGCTGTAATTGTGGGTGGGGATGTCTCTCCTATGTTGGTATCAGCAGAAGGATGTGTAGAGAGTGCAGTAATCCGAGGTGAGAGTGGGTTAGGGTGGTCAAACCTGTTAAAGAAGATGTTCATTTCATTTGCTCTCTTCACGTCTCTCTCGATGGTGGCACCCTGCTTCGAGCTGCAGCCAGTGATGATCTTCATCCCATCCCACACTTCCTTCATGCTGTTGTTCTGCAACTTCTGCTCCAGCTTTCTCCTGTACTGCTCCTTCGCCGCCCTGAGCTGGACTCGGAGTTCCTTCTGCACGCGCTTGAGCTCATGCTGATCACCGTCTTTAAAGGCCCTTTTCTTCTGGTTCAAAAGGCCCTTGATGTCACTTGTAATCCATGGCTTGTTGTTGGCATAGCAGCATACTGTTCTTACTGGAACTAAAGTGTCCATACAGAAGTTGATGTAGTCAGTAGTGCAGTCAACAACCTCCTCAATGTTCTCACTATGTGATCCCTGCAGGATATCCCAGTCTGTAGTTCCAAAACATTGTCTCAGAGTATTCTCAGCCTCCGGGGTCCACTTCCTGAATGATCGTTTGGTTACAGGTAGGACTCTCACTTTTGGTTTGTAGTGAGGCTGAAGCAGAACCAGGTTATGATCTCCTTTCCCAAGCGCAGGCAGCGGGGTGGCACTGTATGCGTCTTTAACGTTTGCATACAGTAAATCAATAGTCTTATTTCCCCTGGTGTTACAGTCCACATACTGGGAGAATGCAGGTAATGTTTTGTCCAGCGTCACATGGTTAAAGTCTCCAGCGATTAGCACAAGCGCCTCAGGGTGCTGCGTTTGTAACTTAGCAACAGCAGAATGGATGATGTCACTCGCTATCTCCACGTCCGCCCGAGGAGGTATGTACACGATGACAACAATGACGTGTCCAAACTCTCTGGGCAAGTAATAGGGACGCAGACTTATGGCCAACAGTTCGATGTCCCTGCAGCAAGTGGAGATTTTGACTTTAACATGTCCAGAGTTACACCACCGTGTATTAACATAGAGAGCGAGTCCTCCTCCTTTGTGCTTCCCACAGGTACTTGCATCTCTGTCCGCTCTAACGGTGCTAAACCCGGGTAGCTCCACATTAGCATCTGGGATGGTGTTAGTTAGCCACGTTTCGCAGAAACACAACAAACTGCATTCTCTGTAAGTTCTGACATTTTTCACCAGCGCAGCCAGTTCGTTGATCTTATTTGAGATTGAGTTCACATTCCCCAGAATAACAGAAGGCACCGAAGGCTTAAAACGCCACTTTCTCGCAATCTGCTTCATTTTTAGCTTAGTGCCGGCTCTGCTGCCACAATACCGCCTTCTTACCTCGTCGGGTAAATATGGAACCACACCGGCACTGGCATTTGTTCTCATGTATACAATATATCAGCATGGGGCTGGAGTTAATAGCCAAGATACATGTAGTTAATGCTATTTTTGGCTACAGACACTGACCACTGGAACCAATTAATACTGCTAACCAAGATTTCATAGTACTGTAAAGCAAGAGGATGCTGCATCATCATGATCATGAAGGCAGAATATAAGATGAAACCTACCATTAGACATAAGTCTATGATTTCACATGCGGCTGAGAACACACTCTGATCTGCAAGAAGGAAGCTTTTCAATGTCATCAGTGAATTGGGGAGCTTCCAACCACTACTGCCTAGGGGCCCCACATACTCTTGAGCTGGCCCTGACAGTTACCCTACATTTTCTTCTGAAGACTTCTCATGTAAAGATGACCATAACCTACCAGTAAGTGCAAGGACTAATAGGAAGGTACAAAACAATTTGGAAATTAAAGAAAGAGAGAGAGAGAGAACTATCCCAGAATGTTCAAGGCAATCAGTGATACATACTGCATATAAAACCCTTTTTTTTTTTTTTTTTAGAAAAATAGATTTTTAAAAGATCACAGGTCACTGGGGACGACTGGAAGGTAATAAACATTGCCCCGTTATAAAAAAGTGATGGAGTCGATCCTAGTTACTGTAGGGGGAGTAATTATTAAAGAAACACATATCCACTACTCATGCATTAGTGAATAGCTACAATGGGTTTCGATGGTCTTAATTATATATCATTGTTATATCTGGATAATTCATCAGAATGAAGCAAAAAACATATGATCAGAGAGATGAACACTAAATTATTTATCCATCCATTATCCAACCCGCTGAATCCGAACACAGGGTCATGGGGGTCTGCTGGAGCCAATCCCAGCCAACACAGGGCCCAAGGTCAGGAACCAATCCCGGGCAGGGTGCCAACCCACCGCAGGACACACACAAACACACATCAAGCACACACTATGGCCAATTTAGAATCGCCAATCCACCTAACCTGCATGTCTTTGGACTGTGGGAGGAAACCGGAGCGCCCAGAGGAAACCCATGCAGACATGGGGAGAACATGCAAACTCCACGCAGAGAGGACCCGGGAAGCGAACCCAGGTCCCCAGGTCTCCCAACTGCGAGGCAGCAGTGCTACCCACTGCGCCACCGTGCCGCCAAATTATTTATTTTGATTTCAAAATAAAACTGCTATGATACTATTTTAGAGTTTAGAGATCAAATCAAAATATGTGGGATTTAAAACAATGCAATATGTAGTTGAATGCAAAATAGGCTTTAAAACAGGACACAAATAGTTATGATGCATGGAACATTTCCAGAATTAGGTTATGTTAAAAACAGATTCCCTCAGGCACCAGTCATAGGGCCTCTTGCTCTTTTAAATTTATAGAAATGATCTAGATAAGAATGCACCTAACAAGCTTGTTATGTTTGCTGATGACTCTAAACTTTAGATTGGCTAATGGCCTAGAGTATTAAGAATGCCTAAAGGTGGATCAGAGCAGAATTCACACTTAGGCATATACAGTATGTTTCAGATTATATTTAATATAAATAAAAATCAAGTGTTACATATAAAGTCGAGAAGCAGGCTTCACAGCTTGCACAGGGCATAGGAACCAATAACAACTTTCTATATACTAAAGGAAGAGGCAAATCTTTAAAACACTATGCCTAAATGACCAAAACAATTTTCCTTTATATTTAAATATGTATTTAGTAAATGATCAAGAATAAGGTCAAAAATAAGGTCAAAGAAGTAAGAAATGGCATGTGTGGCATAACAAATGGGTACATTCAAGGACTTAATTAACTGATTTGAAAGTTGGTACTTCATTAGAGAGTTATCAGTTTTAAGTTTATTAAATATCTTTGTAACAATTAGTTGCAATAAAAAAAAAAAAAAGCGATAACAGAATGCAATAAAGTGTTAATGGACCACATTAAATGCATGCTATTTGCAGTCATAGAGTTTAACACCCAGTAAGCTCAATAGCGTTCATATTCTAGGTATTTTTTGTAAAAACTGCATTGATTTATTTCCTGTTGTTGGTTTTAGAGGGCCTGCAACTAATTGTAGTTCACTTTTCTTAAAAATAACAGTTTTGAGGGAAATTGCCAAAGGAAGTCTAAACTGTCTGTTGAAGTATCAAGGTAAAATTGTTAGCTACTTTGGACTATGACAGCCTGGAGCTGTGCCGATAAATTATAATGTCAAAGAAATACTTAAATTATTATAATATGCAGATAATGCAGAAATTAGTTTGTTTTCAATAAAATGTAAATGCTGACTATATATTTGTTCACTCTGTGCTTCCCTCCCACATTCATTTGTAGGCAAGTGACTTTTTAAAAAAAGTTTACTGTTAACTTGATATAAGTATTTGTATTGGGGATCCACTTTGCCATCAGAAGCAACTGTCAGACAAGTATAAGAGGAAAATATACCAAATATATGAGTTTACGTAGGCGCTCTCAAAGTTAGAATTGAAACAGTAAAGTAATCTGTAATTGAAATTTTAATATAGTGGACTCTATTCAATATACCTCAAAAAAATAAAAATTTGCCAAAATTTTCGTCCAAAATAAATGTGCCAAATTTCAACAAAATCGTTCCTCTGGGAGTCCCTAGACAGATAGTTATGGCAACTGCAGGTGCTTTTCACATTTCACAAGGCGAATCAAAAAGCAACAAAACACAGTCTGTAATACAAAACTTTTAATTCAAAATTCATGAGCAGAGTTTAAAAAACAGAAAATCACAAATACTTCTTAAAAAAAATCTCCAAAAATCCAAACCCAAGAAATCAAAACAGAGCTAAATCAAAATCAATATATGCTAACACCTCAACACTAATCCAGATGTTTTTCCAAATGTATATAAAACTTGGGGCAGTCTCACAGCTACAGCATCAAGGAGCCCTGTTTCCCTGGACTTAATACATAAATCACAAGGGGCATATGATATAGAATAAATAAATAATAATTAGCATAATACAATAAAAAGAGAAGTATTAAACAGAATAATATCCATGAAAAAGAAAATTAGAACATATTCAAAAACAAAATAATACTCAAATGATAGCAAAATGAATGAATTAAAAGAAAAGAAACCCAAGCCAGGGAAGAAAGACTCTCTATAGCATAACAATAATAAAAATTTAGGAGTCATAGCTTACTCATTACTGTGCAAATAATAGACAAAATTGACTAGGAACTGTGTACAGAAGGGTATCAGGTGTTACATGGCGACTTTTAACTGTTCATTTTAAATTGCCTTTGCATTAATGATTATGATTGTGGGCTGAGATAGACTAGCACACTGCCAAAGGGTGCATTGACCCTGATGCAAAAAAGTTTTTTTTTCCCCAAATCGTACTGAAATAATTAGTTGAGCTTTACAGAAGTACCAGTTTTAAGAATATGCAACAAGTTGTTCACACTAACAAAATAAATTACTTTTCCCATTGTGTAGAATCTGAATGCGGTTTCTTGAAGCTATGGTGACACAAATTGAAGAGCCTGATTACTTCTGTGTTACAAACAAGGTACACTTCAGAATAAAGTGTAGAAAAATCTACAAAACAGGAAATCACAGGTAAAACAAAAAATAAAATACATTTTGGACAGAAACATGGGGGAATAGGATGGTGTCTGTGTTGTAAGAAGGTGATTCAGATATTAGGGTAAGTGTGCTCAGTTTGACAGTAAAAGCTTAGATGCAGACAACTTTGCTCTAAAAATATTCCCCTCGTTTCAGACATGCAGAGTATCAAACAGAAAATCTCATCTGACTCAAATATTTTTGCTGACATTTCTCAGTCTAACCAAATGGTTACACCCTGAGGTCACTTTGAATGGTAATATAATATTCTTTGCCTTTTTAAAAAGCAGCAATCATTCCTTTAATACTGTATGTTCTTGTAGAAATTAAAAGCAGAAAATGATGTGCTTTTTTGTATTTGTGGAAATTTTTCAGTATTTTAATTCTCTAATATTTTTGTTTTTTTCCATTAGTCGCATGAGGCATTTTATAAAAAATATTCACTGCAATATTTACTATATATATGAGAATCTTAAAATCCAAATATGACTGCATTGTGTTCAAAGTTGTACTGAAATATATTATAAAATTAGTTTCAGGACGGGGAGGACAAAACTGGTCTGGAAAGTCTACAGTGGCTTCAGATTAGTTCTGTAAGCCAGTTAATTGATGTCACTTTCCTAATATGTATGGAATATGAAAGAAAATCAAATCAACTGGAGGAAAAAATAACAATTCACACAGAGAGACTGTCAATTTGAACTCCATCCATGTCTTTTCCTTTGAGGCCTTTTCTTGCTTTTGAGTCTCTTAACCTATGTAGGTTGGAGTCTAATTAGAGTTCATGGATCTGTGTGTCCTCCTAGAAGCTTTGCTGATGTTCAGGGCTTCTTTAATTGCACTGTACCCTCTTTGCTTAATTATTAATATAACAGCGTCAGTTCACTTTTAAAGCATTAATGTTCTGCAAGTACTGAATGTCTCTGCTGAGGAATTCACTCAGGGTGTTGCTGCCACTCCCAGCCTGCACCCTTCTCTGTGACATGAATATGGGTTGCGAGAATTACAAGCAGCAAGTTCTGCCATTGAACTAAATAAAGATTGCCCTTTGGCTGACAGGCAGAACTTGCTGCTTATAATTAAAGTCCTCCACTGCTGTTATCTCATAGTAGACAAAGGTTGGGAGGGTGAGTGACACTCTGATCAAATTCCTCAACAGAGATAAAGCATTACATACAAGTCTTAAGACTACAATTTTAGAATTCTGAATATATATTTTAAAAAATATGAATTGATGCTACCCTATGATAAAATATGTTACAATGTTATTTAAAATCTAAAAACTGTATACTGAAATTTTAATAAAATTTTGCCCAGATTTTATGTTACCTGGTAACAAATACAAATTATTAGATTGTTATAAATATGCAATACAACTGTAAGTAATTTATACAATTTTGAATGGGAAGCTAAATTTGCAGCACCTTATTGAACCGAATTAAATAAAAAAAAAAATCCTAATTTTTAGAATTTTTGTCACAATGTAAATGATGCTGCCTCTTGCGTAAAAATGTTGTCAGTCTGTTCTTCGCCTGGTGTCAGCAGTGTTGCATTTTAACTGTGTTCACCCTTTTCACTCTACAACCACCATATAAACACTCAGAATGCTGGCAAAGGCCTGGCTGGACCACAGAGCATTTCCGTTTCTATGACACATGGCTGAGGCAATATTTTACAACCACACTTGTCTAGACCTTTTAAAAAACTAAATTTCATGTGTATTATAACAGTCTATATAATACAGTTTATAAAAAATATATTTTTAAAATGGGTATTCTATATTCTTGCAAACTACAGTATATTCAAATAAAATTATTTATGTGTGGCTGCAGGCAGTAATTAACTAACTCTGGAATCAATAAGAGTTTTTGTACTTTCATCAAGATTAATGACAACTAAATTTAATCAACTAAAACATAAAACAAAAGAATCAGAAAATGTATATTTACCAGATTTGGTGTCCAAGGATATCTTATACAAATATTGCAATCTTGATTATATTGCAAGCTTGAAGTTCATATCCATTTCTGTTCCAGGTATACTTATCGTAAATGCAATTGAATGCAATATGGAAATTTACTTTCATAAGATAATTATAATGTCATATGTTTAGAATCACAATGGTCTATATTTATTTTAACAAGAAATTCCACTTGAGATTTAATGATTCTCATGCAAAACTTGTACTTTAAAAGGTCAGCCAAGCCTGAATGGTGTGGTCTCCGAAATATAAAATGGAAAATGAAAAACTCATAATGAAGAATCAAAAATAGTTCCCTAAATTCTTGTTACAAATTAAAACAGTTTTGACTTTTATTTGTAAATTGATTTTCCTGTAAGCCTCTTCTTTAATGTCAAAAACAATTCATATTCCTTTTAAGAATACCTAAGCAAACAAATATGGTTTGTTTTTGGAATGTCAGTACGTAGGTGTTGTAACTGCTTAAATATTCTTAGAACTTTGTTTAATAAGCTGATATAAGAGTTTTTATGTAGAATGAGTATGGCTAATTGAAGAAAAATGAAGGGAAGGTGTGAAGATATCATGATGTAAAAGTGATATGAAGACATGCTATGACAGCATTCTGCGCAGATATGAAATAAAATGAAGCTCTGTTATGGCAAGGCATGTAGGTGTAGGATGGGTAATGACACTGTACATTGATGGTGACTAGTTAATTAATCTCGATTCTCAATTTTTACCAAAATGATAACACATGTGTCTTTTAAAAATTATGTGTTTTCTGAATAAGGCAACAGGTCTGTCTCCATAAACTAATCATCAACAAACTGCAATAAACTAAGGCTTTTTAAACTGGGGGCCATCATGCTGAGCTTGGGGGTCTATTGCTGCCCTGTTTTGGTTAACATTTTTAAAAACTGAAATCTGAAAAAGTTGTCTTTAAATTATCTCATGTAGTTTTTAAATAAGTTCTGGTATGTGCCACCTAATGTTCACAGTACATTCCGCGAAACAGAATGTTTTGTGATTTTGGGCGTGTGCTAACACCATATTATACACAGCACTTTTTTTTTAATACCAGATCCCCATAATGCTTTGCAAGGCCAGTGTAATGTCCTCGGGAGCTGTACCAGCCAATATTGATGGGACTGCACCCCCCTGGGTATATAATGTTGATCATTTGTATTACAGACACTGTGGGATGAGTTATCTGTGCTTGTAGCCAAATGTGCAGGTCGATGTTCGAGTTCCATAAGAGAAGGAGGCGCATGCCCTATGCATACATAATATTTAGCCTTGTGGCAGGGTGTGAGTGAAAACAAACCTTGAAGGAGGCAAATCTATGAAATAATAATAATAACGAACGGTTTATTACTATTTACAAGACGTTTCTATCTTTCTGGTAGAATAAAAAGTGCAAAGCATCAGCACAAACATTTTAGAGAGCCTTCAGTGTGACTTCAAAAAACAGAACAAGCCAGCGATTTCAATCATGATTACGTGTCTCTCACTCTGCACAGTTCAGATTACCTTTTTGGCCACAATAATCCATCCAGTATAGTTGGCAGACATTTCCCTAACCCTCCAGGGACAATTTAAAGACGGCTTTAAATTTATAATCCAGTGAAATCTAGTTCAGTTAGTCGTTCCCCATTGACTTCAATGCAGTTTGCCATGTTCAGCAAATATCGCAAACATTGTTACTAACCCTCACCTATGTATTCCGTATCTGTTCTCAGTACTTAAATGTGGCACTTGGTGTCACTGCCCTACTGCCAAGTTGTTTTGCCTGCCTAAGGTAAAGTCGGGTAGAGGGGTCCTTTCATCGGATTGGCTGGCCCAGCGCTGTCTCAGCTGTGGAATGGCCAATAGGAGGAAGCAGCCTGATGGCAGAGGTCTCCAGGAATCTGAACAAATCCAAATCGTATTATATCATCTACTGTTGAATTTGGCTCTGTACTATATATTGTATTGAAGATTACTTGTGTTCTGTTCTGTGTATTGTATTGTATTTACCCCCTTTTTTTTGACACCCACTGCATGCCCAACCTACCTGGAAAGGGGTCTCCCAAGGTTTCTTCCATTTTTTCCCTACAAGGGTTTTTTAGGAGTTTTTCCTTGTCTTCTCAGAGAGTCAAGGCTGAGGGGCTGTCAAAAGGCAGGGCCTGTTAAAGCCCCTTTGCACACTTCTTATGTGATTTTGGGCTGTATAAAAATAAATTGTATTGTATTGTATTGAATTCCTGTAATTTTGGAGAAATCACAATGAAGTGAGCTCGGCAATGTTCGCTCATCACTAGCCAAGAGTCAAATTTTCATTTCAAAAGCTTGTTCCTATGTGCAGTCCTCTGATCTTCCACAAGTGTTTATTTAAAAGTATTTTAACAAAATATGCAAGCGTTTTGCACATTTTGAGTACATGACTGGATGATTTGGCATGTGAATTACTGCATGTGAAATGAGTAATGGGCAGTTTTATACTGTTTACATTTATTCCTCACTGGTCACCAAAGAGGGACATTCTATCAGAAAGTTTGTATCCCACAACTCCATGAAACCTTAAGATTACATTTTTTTCTTGGTTAGCACTACAAACTGCATGGGGTGAGTAACTGCATGAAAGTTTAGATTATTGAATTTGCAGCTTTTCGATTGCTATTTCAATATGTATTCATGTACAGTATATAGTTGGGGTAGGCAAATTAATTAGGAGGGTTTTTAAAGCATTCAGTATACACAAAAAGACAAACCTTATAATCTGTTATTATATTAAATTAAAATATGCACAGTTAGAGTTGTCATCATCGCTATTATTTAGGTTTTCTTTCTACTTACAGTACATGGATTTGACAATTATGTCTAGTAGATTTCATTGCTCTTGGAAACTGCTGCATTTGAGGGATTGGCATTTCGTAGATGTGGTAGATATTTATTTTTAAGTTTTGGCTTTTAAAAGAATTGACTTTATTGACACTTTGGAACTAATTAGGTATTGGGATCAAATTGCAGAAAAAAAGTTGTAAATCAATTTGCACTGCCACTTCAGAAACACTCTAGTGGGATCTTGGTTAAGAGTTCCTTGTTATGAAGTGGACTTGGAACGCCAACAAAATAAGCTCTTTAATTTTTGCAGCTTAATTTGCCAGCAAATACTTTGACCACATGAGTGAGACGTTGTGTAACAGGGTTCCAGCTGTAAAATAATGCTGTTTGCCTGGCAGTCATCCTGGTCCTGGTGCCTGTTTAAATAGATTCACTTTATCAGCTGCTAGTAAAACAAATAATACTTCCTGTATTTGTCTGATTTGTAACCAACCAAAAATAAGATCCAAGTGTGAATAACAGTTTCAGAACATGCAGGATAAAAAGGCCCAGCTGCTGGTAAGCTGTATGCAGATAGAAACACTATGTTGTAGATCTTTAAAACCAGACATTCCAGAAATTCAAATGAAATCCTACTCCTAAAGTGACATCTCTAACAAATAATATGGGTTTTTGATTCCTCTTTGTGAACAAATGCCTGCAATGTGGGTTGACTGGCAACTCTAAATTCTCTTTTATCTTCAAGCTCATGCGTATGACGTTTGACTTTGCTGTCCTTCAGTCTCATCTGTTTCTGTCTTTCTGTTTTCTTTTTCTTTATAGACAATGAACCAACTTTTTAATTAAAAGGAAAACCTAGAATTAGGCATAGGAAGTAAGCTTCTATTGCACACCAGTCTATTCCAAGGAATAGTCCCTGGCATGCTCTTACACTCAGCTATGTGGGTGAAGGAAACAGACCTCCCTGGCGTAAGCCCATGAAAATATGGACTTAGTCATTTTCTGAGTGAAGAATTGATGATAAGATTGAGATGGGTACTCAGAAGGCAGGTTTTAACCCATTGTGCTACTGCACTACTGCACTGTATATTTGCATGCTAACACACTAATCAGAATGCTGTTTGCATTTAAAGCAAAAAGCACCTACTGCAATGGCTATGTCTGTCTGTCCAGCCATCTGTCTGTATGAATCAACGCAACCCTCACTGGACCAATTTTGTTGAAATTTTGCACACTTACTCTTAAAGGAATTTTGTCAGAACATTCTAATTTTTGTTCAGATATCTCATCTACAGCATGCTGTACACATTTTTGAAATTTTAAAATCTCCCATTGAAAAGAAAAGATGAATTTGCAAAATTGTCTGTCTTAAAACAGGGAAACATTCCATGTAATTTCAACTATGAATTGGTTTACTGTTTCGATTTTACCTTGAGACAATTTTTATATATTTTTTTTAACTCATATGACAGCTGCTTCTGATGGCAGAAAAGTGAAACACCTGCACTCCTGTGTGCTGAAGCTATGTGCTATGAGAAATAGCATTAATAATAAGACACTGAAACTCCAACAGATTTTTACTTGTACTTAATTGTACTTAATTGTATGGCAATTAACTAATAATACTCGTATCTAACATTATTTAAATATCAGAGGGCTAAAACCAAATACAAGTTCTTCAGTACTGCTGCAGCATGTACTTTATGTGTGAATCAATGAGCATATACGGTACACTCCTGACAATGAAAACAGAGCTTGTTATGCTGCATTGCATTTACCTCAGAATTCGGATGTCAGAACTGGGAATGATGACACGCCCGAGTTGACCAAATGGGAAAATCAATATGAACATTTAGAGGGAAACCTTTTTTTGTGCTAGCTTTTTTGGAATAAATACCAGTTGATAACAATGCATTACAGTGTATTTTATGTGTCCAAACAATCTATTTGTCTACATCTACAGACAGAAGTTGGACAGTATTGGATGACTGACCGATTTAATGATACACAAATAGACAGAAGTAGTAATAAACTTTATAATACTACAGCTTTCGTCCTCTCTGTACGTCACCATTTTGGATTGATGACATAATCTGAAGTCAGGCCAGCCCTGAATTTCTTAGTAGGAAGTCTAGCTTGTGGCTGTTCCAGTTGAAAATTCTGACTAGGAACTTGGAAATCTCGACTTCCCATTTCAAATGGAATGCAGCATAAGTCTGTGAAAGCCGCATACACGCAAGATATTAATATTTCTGGAGCTAGCTTCTTCAGAAGATCAGTATTTAGTCAAAGTGACTTTTGTATTGAAATAAAATTACCTAAAGTGTTGGCCAAACGAAAAAAACAAGGATAAGGTAAGGTAACTAATCATGTGCATTGCACGTAAATGGCTAGAGCATCTGATAAAAAGTAGACAATCATAATAAACAAGGCACATATAAGAATATCGCTCATTGATATACAATGCATAAAAATTGTCAATCAATTGTAGTCTTGTTTGAGCCATTTTTTAACATTAAATTGCTGATGGTACAAATTATTCAGCATTGAAGGATTCATTCACTTATCAGAATTCTAAAGCAGTGCTTATATTATTGAGAAAGAGTATAACTATTACAGATTTCATACATTTTTATGACAAAATCTGCCTTTAGCTACTCTGCACAATCACAATGATGTTGCTCGACTGCTGAAATTTGTTTTTACTGTTTTTATGGAATGTTATTCATTGTTTATCTTTATGAAGATATTATTGTAAAGCATTTTTCACTTATCTTTGAGCTTGCAGGTTAGTGTCAGAGTAAAAAAAAGGTAAAAAGAACTATTCAGGAAACAACAAATTTGAATGAAGTAGTGGTGCTGTGGTGGCACAAAGAACATACACTTCTCAAAGTACAGCATGTTACAGTTTTCTATTGGCACATACAGCATCCTCAGTTTTCTTTGTGGAAGCAGTTCTACTACAATATTTATTTGACAGTTGTCATATGTAACACACCCCTTTGTTTAATCAGTGTTCTTTACGCTCTACAAAAAACAAAAATCAATAACCATCAGTGACAATAAGGGCAGATAAGGAGTCACACATACACACATTTGGGGCATCTTCAGGTTTTCTATGATAACTGTAGTTCCACCCTGAGATGCGGGTTGGTGCTGTCATTTATACCTTTCCCTTTTTAGTTCTCAGCTCTGAAGACTGCAGGATGGAGGATCTCTAAAGATACTGTCATTTATCCACTGGAAGTCTCACCTCTTCCAGCCCTGAGACCTACTTAAAGCCCGTCCTCGCTGGAAGTAGGCGGTCATTATAGATTAGCACCTAACCAAGATGTTACCAAGGACCAGTGCACTGGCCAAACTTCATTTAGGTTTCTCATTTTGGTAAATCAATCTGCCATTAAATGGGGTTCAACCTGTGGTGCCTTAAGTCCTTTACGCTTGTTGATTATTTTTTCTTACAAAGGTTAAACTTGGCATCTAATGAGCTCAAATGGAACAAGTGCACTGTAAAAAAGAAGCATACTTGCTGTAAGAAACCTGCTCAGTGAAGTGAACTGTGTGTGTTTAGCATGACTCGCTACGACAGTTGTTTCCTGTGCTCTGTGTTGGAATGTAATGTGCGGGGAGTGCCACCCATGACGACGGTTACATCTTCACTCACAATTGTGCACCAACAAGAAGAAAAAATGTTTAAAAAAAGCTGCATTAATGGTATTGCTACAAATTTTCTTGTAGAAGGGGCCTGAGTTGCCTTGAAAGCTTGCATATTGTAATCTTTCTAGTTAGCCAATAAAAGGTGTCATTTTGCTTGGCTTTTCTCTACATTCATAATGGCTAACACGGTACAACACCCTAGTACTACAAGTTTTCTGAAAATATTAAATATTATGATCTTGAATGCATGGTAATTAGCTTTGTCTCATTAGAATGTGTTGATATTTGCATTGTCAAATGGTATGTGTAAAAAGACTAATGTAACAACTAATTTAGATTTTTAAATGAACAGGTTCAAGTGTTAAGGGACTGCTGAGCAATTTGGCATGGTGTAGGTATCTTGTGAGACCACTGGGGGATGCTCAACCAACCAAGACACTAGACCACAAATGAAATGTTTAAACCCAGGCATGCTAGACATGTTTATTTGTGTTATTTTCAACTGTAAAAATCCATCCATCCACTATCCAACCCGCTATATCCTAACACAGGGTCACGGGGGTCTGTTGGAGCTAATCCCAGACAACACAGGGCGCAAGGCAGAAACAAATCCCTGGGCAGGGCACCAGCCCACCACAGGGCACACACACACCCAAACACCAAGCACACACTAGGGACAATTAAGGATCGCCAATGCTCCTAACCTGTATATCTTTGAATTGTGGGAGGAAACCAGAGCACCCGGAGGAAACCCACGCAGACACAGGGAGAACATGCAAACTCTATGCAGGGAGGACCCGGGAAGCGAACCCAGGTCTCCTAACTGCGAGGCAGCAGCGCTACCACTGCGCACCCGTACCGCCTACTGTAAAAATCTCCATTCCTATTTTCAGAGTAAAATTCATTTTAAAATAAAAGTTTTAAAAATGGCAATATGCAGTAAGAACTAATTTCTATGCACATACTTTATGTTTAAAAGGATGTGAGTCCTCTTTCCTCTTCCTGTTCCTCTTGCTAGCATGGTATCCTGGTGAAACAGGTGAAATTCCAACTTTCTTGACATCCAAGGGTAAACTCCTTTCCCTTTTTTCCGATCTTGATTTATACATATCTGGAGTCATGTAACCAGAAGGGACAAACTTCTCTGTTCCTTTTAATTTTTTGCGAGTCCTGCTTTCTAAGATTTTCTGGAACCAATTAAATGCTTCATTTTTCCATATTCTTGCTGAAAAAGAAGTGAGACAAGCTGTGAGATGTATGAATGTGTTCATTTCTCTTGTAACAAGTTCTCCAGTGCTACCTGTGCACTTTGCTTGAGGATACAGAATAAAAGAATACTGTGATAGATAGATAGATAGATAGATAGATAGATAGATAGATAGATAGATAGATAGATAGATAGATAGATAGATAGATAGATAGATAGATAGATAGATAGATAGATAGATAGGAAGATAGATAGATAGATGTGGAAAATGATAATCATGCCAGTCAACTGTGAGGCCAAGTGAAATAAATCAATCCATCTATTGATTAAATTGAACCAGACAATGTGGCTACAGAGGCAGACAAAATAAAACAGACTCGGAAAACCAGGAGGTGAAACTCTTAATTATTACTTTGAGCTTAGATATCCTTTTTTGTTTATTTGTCTTTTTTATCCTTCCAGGATGCCTGGAGAGGTCTCCCATTTAGATTTGTGTCCTATTGTCGAGGCAAAATGAACTAAGCTTCATCCTGGCCTCTGACTTTTTATATCCTCTGTCAGGGGCATAATGGGAACCACTAGTCCTGAAATGCCCTTGTATTCACATTAACTTTTCAAGTTTCTATTTTCCATTCTTGGGCAATTTTTGCTGCTGGCACTGGAAGTGAGTTCCCGCAACGAGAAACTGACAATCACTGAGGCATCTGCAGCTCTTAATCCTACTTTTAGTAGTCTCCTCTGTACCCTCAGGGTGGTCGGTGTAGTGTTATTCATTTTTTTATGTACCATTATGAGTTGTGATTTTTATTCAGTGATTATACAAACACATGTCGAGTTTTACAAGGTGATGATAAATTGCTCTTATCATCTCATAAAAGTTCTAATATTATGTGCCAGATCTGGTATAACCCAATCCATCCTTTTACAAGTTTTAATGCACTCCTCACCTCTTTAAATTCAACAGTGTGTGACTTTTCAAGGCTGGGTACACATTATTTTTCCATATTTAGCCTCACAGCAAGCCCAAGGTGTTTTACTAATTTATCTGTGAACATTTCTTGCCCTTGTAATATTTATTTTAACCAATAAATAAGTGACTGTAATATTGTATTCTGCATTGCTCTTAGACAATTCCACATTTTACATTATAGCTCTGGAAAATATGACAATATTTCTTGCCTCCTTTAGATCTAAAATTGGTATCATGCCATGTTTAAGGCTTCAGATGTTCACGGTGCTTGCAGATTATTAGGGCCTTTTATAGGCAAACATCAACGATAAAATGTAACTTTTTTGTAATCAGTGCCCAATTTGCGAGTCTCAAATTTAATTGGATTATTCCCTTATACAATATAATGAAGAAACTGTACAGGCTGGCACACCGCAGCATTGTAATGAGAATTCCCTCTTTCCACAATTGTAATGGACTTTGTAAGATTTTGCATAATTCTAAATTACCGTTCAATTAGAATGCATACTATTTTTCAACATTACTCAGAGCAAAATATTTTTTAGAAATAAATAATATTTAATATATTTTAAGATTCACCTTGCCTGAAGAAGGGGCCTGAGTTGCCTCGAAAGCTTGCATATTGTAATCTTTTTAGTTAGCCAATAAAAGGTGTCATTTTGCTTGGCTTTTCTCAAGATTCACCTTTTAATCACACATAGGGAGGATTTTACTTAGGCTAAAGGTGCCTGCCATAACACATCTAACCTGCTGCATAAAAGCATACTTGTCAAAGTATTGCTGCAGGTCAAAGAGCATACATACCTTAAGTGAGCTTACAAAAGGAAAAAAAATAAGCTTCAGGTGCTAAACTTTCATGATTTCTCAACAGATAAAACATCTGGGAACCAAAGCCTATTAAAACTACATCAGATTGAATTGTGGTTCATCAATAGGCATTTACATATTTACATTCACTGACACTTTAATAATTTAGAGTAAAAATTAACCTAAAGTGTGTATCTTTGTAACACTGCAGGAAAACTATGCAGGAATCAAACAAAAATCCCTGCAGCTGTGAAGAAGATGCACTAACAAGCCCACTGCCGAGTCATTTTTACAAGTTAATTCATCTGATAGACATGTTTTGATAGTCCAGTAGTCTTTTAGTTAGTTAATCTAATAGTTTTAATGTTGAGTTGTCCTTAATCGCTCTTTCCTTTGTACACATCCCGTTAATATTTTTGAATGATTTTTCAACTCATAAGAGCTGGTCTCCATGCAATACCAAGATTTCAGACAGGTAGGATTGACTGGCTTTCTGGCTACCTTAATTACAAGAGTTAGTAGGCAGCAAGCTTCACATTGTGATGAAATTGCCTCCCATTGTTAGCACCTGCTTTGTGTCTGTTGTTACTAAGTTGGAACAAAGTCATCAAAAAACTTAAAACAATAATTGCAACGACTACACTGACAAATAAGAGTATAATTTTTGTGCACTATACCTATCAGTTATCACAAATGGATACAAACTACAATAATAATAATAATAATAATTGATTTTAAAAATTTTGTCAGGGGAAATTGAGACTTCAGTAACACTACACATTACATAGTGGGGTGACTGAGCCTCTCCTGCATGTCATCTGGGCATGCAATAATTCTGAATTAATTTTGATTGTAGATCAACTACAAGCTATATGACCTGCTAATGAACTTTTTTAACAACCACTTCCTCAATAGACTTTCTTCCTGTGCCCAATGCTCCCAGGATAGGCTCACACTCTCTGCAACTCTGAACCTGATTAAGCTTTCCTGATAATGGATTGATGGAGCTACTTTCAATATTCCTTTTAAACCCGCAAAGTATTTTTTTATATTTATATATATTGTAAGTACAGTATATTGTATTGGGTTGGGCTTTGGCACTACTAATTATATGCATTTTAGTTACCCAAAATTGGGTAATAAAAGAAAAATTATTAGTTTTAGTTTAATTCTGTAGAAAGAAAGATGCATCAGGCATTTTAATTGTGCAAATTTGAGCTTAAATTTTGAGCTTTCAGATAAAAGTTCCTTGTTTTCATTAAAAATTAGTTTAACAATTTAAGGTCAAGATGAATGTTATTATCCCAGGGTATGAAATTCAACTGGTCTTGTGCACCGAAATCTGGGCAAGACACAATGTTAGAAAAAAACTATATAGTGAGAGAAAAAGGAAACTGCTTAAATACGCTATGCAGAATGGAGGAGTCTAATTGCTAGAGGAATTAAAAATTGCTTGAATTATGCCTTACAGGATTTTATAAGTTTTCAGACTGTTGTTTTATAGTGCAGAGGATAAGCAGGATGAATACTGACATTATGAACACTGCTACTATTACTAAGATTTTGAAAAGTATAAAATAAAAAGGAATAAATTATTCATTTGGAATATGATGTAAAGAAATCCAAGGAATACATAAACCATTGTTTTGGACCATCACTTTACATCTAATTACATTTTTATTTGATGCAACCTTTAAATATTTCAATGCATATTATAATAGTATGTGATTATTTAGTTATATTCGTTTTTCTTATATGATATAGTGAAGCTGACATAACCAAAATGATACTTATAGCATGGACAGTTTAAAGAAAGATTTAATCCCATATTAGGTGTGAAAACCAAAGAGAGAACAGTTTTACAAGCTGTAATACTAATAGTATGCCTTAGGGTGAGGCTGTCTTGAGCTGGGCTTTAAATTTCCACCATTTACAACACTACTGAGCTTTTATGGTAACACTTTATGAAAGGAACTTTAAGAATTTCCTATAGAGCACTTATCAGTATGTAACACAAACAAAGACCAATCCTGAGGTTTGTTATGTTCTAATAAGTGAATAATAGATGCACTACAGGAAATCTCAATTCTAAAGTGTTACAACTGGTGCTTTGTTATGTCTTATTAATACCACAAAGACCTTCTTTAAGGTCTTGTTATACAGTGTATAGCAGTATGAGACTAATAGATTTTCCTAGGTAGCCTGTATTCTAAAATATTACTACTGTACTTTTATTTTTCCAAAAGACAGCTAACATATATACAGAAGATGCAGCTATATATTCAACAGAAAGTGATGAAGGCAGCACAGAATTTTACAAACACCAAGCTCCCTTCTGTTCAGGATATTTATACCTATTTATATCATATGCTGCTTTAGAAAGGCAAACAGAATTATTAAAGACCTCAGCCATCCCTGCAGTCATTTTTCCTACTCCTCCCTTCTTGCAAATGATACAGGACCATTAGCATTTGCATCAACATTTTTATATAGAATTCAGAGAAATTCTGTCCACAAAGGTTAGTGAATAGCCAAGCCAGTCATAAATGTACATATTCTTACATATAATAATGTAAGTATGTGTGTATGTACTTATATATAGGTATATATGTGTATATAATGAATATACGTACTGTATATATTATATATACTCTATGTATGCTGTTCATTTATTTATATGTGAGTGTGGGTCTTTTTCTTGGTATTGTATCACATTCTCTATTCCAATGAGACATGCAAGTAACATTTCACTGTACTATGTACACTATGTATTATGTAAAGTATGTATTATGTACACGTAACAACAAACCTGAATTGGAATATTCTTCTCTGTGTCCTTCTAGAAATTGCAGTGAAAATACAGCCCAGAACATTGCCGTGTTTACATTATCTTCCTTCATCACACACCATTTGATCTTGTCAGAATTCAGTCTTTCTCACTTGCTTCACTCAGCTCCCATTCTTCTTTCCTTTCCTTTATTCACATATTTTTCCTTAATTATCTACATCAAATCATGTTTTCCTAAAATGACTTCTCACATATTGAGATATTCTAAGGCAAGTAATTGTTTTTTTTAATCTGACTGATGAGACCAGATATGTAGAAAAAATAGTTTAAGGAAAGATCTGTGAGTTGTAAACAAAACATAGGGGTGCAAGTTTCCTGACTAAGCAGTCAACTTTCTTAGTTGTTAAATGATTCCTTTGTAAGTCACATATTCTAACTGTGTGAATGTAGATTTCAAGCAATTAGGTATTCTTGCATAATACAATAGTCCCCAGGAGTTTGCAAGCTTGTTATGGTAGTAATACAGTTTATGTTCACCTATGCCAGACCATAAAAATCTTTTTTTTTAATGTTTAAGATTTACAAGATTCCCATTTATCCCTGGACAGTAATGTGTCAGCACAATGCTTATCATTTTTTCCTTAACTGTCAGTTGCTCTCCTCCGTTGATACAGTGGGGCAAAAAATTATTTAGTCAGCCACCAATTGTGCAAGTTCTCCCACTTAAAAAGATGAGAGAGGCCTGTAATTTTCATCATAGGTATACCTCAACTATGAGAGACAAAATGAGAAAAAAAAATACAGAAAATCACATTGTCTGATTTTTAAAGAATTTATTTGCAAATTATGGTGGAAAATAAGTATTTGGTCACTTACAAACAAGCAAGATTTCTGGCTCTCACAGACCTGTAACTTCTTCTGTAAGAGGCTCCTCTGTCCACCACTCGTTACCTGTATTAATGGCACCTGTTTGAACTCGTTATCAATATAAAAGACACCTGTCCACAACCTCAAACAGGCACACTCCAAACTCCACTACGGCCAAGACCAAAGAGCTGTCAAAGGACACCAGAAACAAAATTGTAGACCTGCACCAGGTTGGGAAGACTGAATCTGCAATAGGTAAGCAGCTTGGTGTGAAGAAATCAACTGTGGGAGCAATTATTAGAAAATGGAAGACATACAAGACCACTGATAATCTCCCTCGATCTGGGGCTCCACACAAGATCTCATCCCGTGGGGTCAAAATGATCACAAGAACGGTAAGTAAAAATCCCAGAACCACACGGGGGGACCTAGTGAATGACCTGCAGACAGCTGGGACCAAAGTAACAAAGGCTACCATCAGTAACACACTACGCCGCCAGGGACTCAAATCCTTCAGTGTCAGATGTGTCCCCCTGCTTAAGTCAGTACATGTGCAGGCCCATCTGAAGTTTGCTAGAGAGCATTTGGATTGTCCAGAAGAGGATTGGGAGAATGTCATATGGTCAGATGAAAAAACTCTACTCGTCGTGTTTGGAGGAGAAAGAATGCTGAGTTGCATCCAAAGAACACCATACCTACTGTAAAGCATGGGGGTGGAAACATCATGCTTTGGGGCTGTTTTTCTGCAAAGGGACCAGGACGACTGATCTGTGTAAAGGAAAGAATGAACGGGGCCATGTATCGTCAGATTTTGAGTGAAAACTCCCTTCCATCAGCAAGGGCATTGAAGATGAAACGTGGCTGGGTCTTTCAGCATGACAATGATCCCAAACACACCGCCCGGGTAATGAAGGAGTGGCTTCGTAAGAAGCATTTCAAGGTCCTGGAGTGGCCTAGCCAGTGTCCAGATCTCAACCCCATAGAAAATCTTTGGAGGGAGTTGAAAGTCCGTATTGCTCAGCGACAGCCCCAAAACATCACTGCTCTAGAGGAGATCTGCATGGAAGGAATGGGCCAAAATACCAGCAGCAGTGTGTGAAAACCTTGCGAAGACTTACAGAAAATGTTTGACCTCTGTCATTGCCAACAAAGGGTATATAACAAAGTATTGAGATGAACTTTTGTTATTGACCAAATACTTTTTTTCCACCATAATTTGCAAATAAATTCTTCAAAAATCAGACAATGTGATTTTCTGGATTTTTTTTCTCATTTTGTCTCTCATACTTGAGGTATACCTATGATGAAAATTACAGGCCTCTCTCATCTTTTTAAGTAGGAGAACTTGCACAATTGGTGGCTGACTAAATACTTTTTTGCCCCACTGTATGAAGGTCAGTTTATTTGGCTGTACTATACAATACAATAGACAGTACTGTATGAGGAACAGAAATAGGCTAACAAAGGAACATGAAGCAAATCTTTTTTAATTTCTACTCTTCCTCAGCAGAAAGTCTTAAATCGTTGTTAGCCTGTGGTGTACATTTAAAATGAAATATTGAATATAGTAACTACAAAATCACTGTGGATGGCCCAATGACACAAGACGTTACCTCTTCTGGCTTGTGCATCAATAGTTTTGAAGCTTTAAGTGTCCACATTGCCCAGGCACTCAAGTTTCCTGAAAATAAAAAGAATTATAAAAGTATTCAAATCAATGTATGGATGATTTTTGTAGTGCTCCATATAACTTGGGATGAACATACATACTTATTTTCTAGCATGTCTATAAATATGTAAATTATAGTTTAGTAAAAGTCAAAACATTTTTCATATAGTCTGACTTTTACATTTATCAATATCATTTTATATTTTTCCTTCACATATGAAAAACATTGTATGTGGATTTACATTAAATGTATTTTGAGCCATCCCAATGTTCAAATTCTTTTACTTAAGATGCAAGTAAATTGTCAGTTATGTGTTTCATAACAAACATTCTTCAATGCTTAGTTCAATTCATGGTGGTGGATTTCCAGAGCCTATTCCAGCAGATATAGGTATGAAGTAGAACCAAACCCTGGA
The DNA here is from genome assembly GCF_900747795.2 of Erpetoichthys calabaricus. NCBI lineage: Eukaryota > Metazoa > Chordata > Cladistia > Polypteriformes > Polypteridae > Erpetoichthys > Erpetoichthys calabaricus. Next base: position 215,350,482 of record NC_041396.2, on the reverse strand, counting down.
CAGAGTGCCATTGCAATGCCCACTCATTTCCAAATTCACACTCATGTTCAATCAAAGGTAATGCAGATTTAAATATTAACCTAACACACGTCTTAGGGAATGTGGAAGTAAAAATAGTGTGCCTAGAAGAAAACCAACATAGACATAGGAGGCCACTTAATGTCTGTGGAGACAACTACCAGGCAAAGGATTTGAAGTCAGGATACTAGATTCTTAAGAAAATTGTGCCAAACACTGTTTAGTTAAGTGATGTTTACAAGTCATTGAAATCGTGTATTGGAATAAAATGGCTTTTGAAGATTAATAGATGAATGTACGTAAATGAAACCACATAATGACCAGAACATTTCCCTATGAAGTACATGTTTTACATCTTTGAGCACTAATAACAAGGAGAAGGGCATGAATATGATAATTTATTTCTTTCCATATTTAAAAGAATTTTGTACTCATGTACAAAAGATAGGTTGCATTGTTGCAGCTGACTGTTTTCCAAATTTTCAAAACTATATTATGTAGTCAAAGATGATGCTAGATATCTGTTTTAGAAATATATTTTCATGGGATATAACAGTGGCAAAAATCAAATAGAGTGCTTACTAACACTGCGTTTAATTTTGCAGAATTTACAAAATGTGTCCACCACCTTTTTTTATTAACTCATTGGACTAAGAGAGTTTTGAAAACTTGCACTTTATTTTGATGGCAAAATCACAACTAGAACATCATATTGAGAAGATAAAAATCAGCACCTGCTGCTGTAGAAATAGAGCTGGATATTTAGCTTACTGCAAAGCCATACACTTCTATTGAGAGCCTTGAATTTGAAGCACAATTACTATTTGAGAGGTTTGAAAAAATTTGAATAGACTGAAATTTTAGCAAGTTAAAACTCAAAATTACATCTACTGCATCTATCTATCTATCTATCTATCTATCTATCTATCTATCTATCTATCTATCTATCTATCTATCTATCTATCTATCTATCTATCTATCTATCTATCATTTGTTATTGCAAGGTCACAGGCAATGCTCTCACATTGGTAAACTAACATTAAGAAAAAGCCATAATGTTTATTTTAACTCAGAAAATTCAAAAAGTGCTAGGAAGTGTACAGACAGAATCACAGACTAAATTGAATCGGGCAGTACAAAGAAAAAGCATGACTAAAGTCAGCAATACTGCCTTACTTTAGCTAAGCCACATGACTAAACAGAGTTTATAAATAGAACATAGAATTGGGATACGCTTCAAAGAGCTGCTGCTCTATTATTTTGTGGGAGTTTCATTTCAGATGGCATCTGCTCATGGAAGATAAGCAAAAACACACCCAGATTTTGGCAATCACCCTGTCTGCTAGTTACGTCTGTCTACTAGAAGAGAGCGGTGCAAGAAGTCAGTGTCAAAAGAAGCCATCTGATGAGAGTGCCCAATTTGCTCTAATGAAATGACTAAGAATTTCCTTTTCCCTGTCCAATATGTTAGACATCAGACTAATAAAACAAACGCTAGTATGCTAAAAATTAAAATAAGGCAATTATTATATACTATAATCAGTTGGTGCCAGATTCAAGAATTTATGACAAAGAATGAGTAACAGGATAGGTTTTTGCTTACTTATTCCAGTTTTCTTTCATGGGCCAAATCTACTTATGTTAGGTAATTTGATAACTTGTATCTGACCCTTGAGGATAATAATTGTGCTGTCTTGAACTATGCTTATTGTGCAATAGTGAGCTAAATGGGTTAATGACTTAATGAAAATAATTAGATGGATAAAGCAGTGGATAAAATATATATTTAAAATGAAAATGAGCTCCTTCAGTATTATAGTATTATAAGCTAGTTTGGATCATGTCAAAATCAGAAAATATAAAGCCTAGGTAAAATCAACATATTGTGTAATTTCAAGTTTTTTTCAGATGCTGCTAGTTTTCTTTTGAAGTTACATATTGATACAAAGGTTTTTCCTGCTCTAGAATACTGCGTTCAGTTCCTGGCCAAGCCACTGTCTATGAGTTTGCACATTTTGCTCCTGTGTTTTCATCAGGTATTCCAGTTTTCTGCTAAATGTAAATGAAGATTATGTCTAGTAAACTGGCAATTTAAAATTTTGGGTGTGTGCATGAATGTGCCCAGTGGTGTCATTTTGAAGCATACCTTGGTGAGAGCTGTGCTGCTATAGTAATAAAGTAATTTTTATTTGTACAAACCTAGTTCTGAACTTCACTCTTGGGTGATTGAGATGGAACATGTTTTTGGTGAATATGAATATGAAATGTCCAAACTAAAGTAGAAACAAATTAGCAGTGATTAAATCCATAATAGGCTTTAAGCCTAACACAAATGAAGTGGATTTTGAAAATGGATGGGTAAATGGATGGAAAAACATTTTTAAAAATTCATAATCTGGTAAGACCAAGGACTGCTTGTGAACAATACACATCACATTTTTTCAAACGTTAGCACTTGTGACGAACGGCCGGGTCCCATGCCCGGTCGGGACGCCCCTGCTGTGTATGTTCCAGGGGAGCAGTCATGGACAGCTCAATACCTCCCCCGGGGCACTTGGTGGCAGCCTCCCTGGCCGACGCTTATTCCCCAACCTCCCACAGGGCTCCATGGGAGATGGAGTCCTCCACAGCTTGGTTGGGGCCCGGGGTGGCCGCTAGGGGGGGCTGTCTCCTTCCAACAGCCTGGCTGGACGAATCTGCAGCCCCACCCAGAAGTGCAATTAGGACCAGGTGGTCAAGCACCTGGAACGCTTCCGGATGGGATATAAAAAGGGCCAGCCACCACCACTCAGGGAGCCAGAGTCGGGAGGAGGAGGACTAAGTCTGAAGAGGAGTGGTGGTGCCAGAAGGATTGTTGTGGTTATTGTGAGTGTTTTGGGACTGTGTTGGGCCTGTGGGACACGGGGAAGGCGTACCCCATGGCTGAAGAAAAATAAAAATCTGTTTATTTAAGTACGTGCCTCTGCATCAATCTGTGCCGGGTCGAGCGCTATATAGCACCTTTCACACACTCTTAAGGCATATTGTGTATAACATGATCATTACTAAAAAAAAAATTCAACAAAATGTGTATGTGGAAAACTACATCTTCTCCTCTCTTCACTGCAAAACTAAATATATTTTTGATAAAAATACAAAATGAAAGTATTAAAACAGATTGCTCCAGCTCCTCGTCATGACAATCACAGATTACTTGGAGCTTTTTGGCTTCCTTTGCAGGAAAGAAGAAACTTCCTTTTAAATGGTACATTCTCATAAAAGTCATCCAGACGTCCTTGGAAGAAGATTCAGGGGTGTGACAGAAATCATGTCCCTCCCAGTTATTGACACTAAATAAGATAAAAGAAATTAACTCCCTAGGAGGGTAATGTAGGAACTTTTTCTTTGTGACATCAACTCTGCTAACCAGGAACATATTATACATTTTATTTTAGTTTATTAAACACATTCAGTGACCACTTTATGAGGTCCATGCTGATTCAATAGTATGATAGTTTCTGCTGAGTTTTCTGCTAAGCATTCACACTGTATACCTCCTGTTCTACAAGGGGTGTTCAATTATAAACAGGAATTTTCATGCTCTGTTCTTATAAATAGTGCAAGGTAGACCTGACTCATTAGACAAACACACGCATACCGTATATGCTCGCGGAAAAGTTCTCCCGTGGATAAGTCTAGACTTGATTTTACAGTATAATTTATGGTATTTTATAATGTCGGTCGTATAAGTTGAATGCAGAAAACTCACACTATTGGCACAAGGGATTATGATATGCTAACACCCATCTGAGAGAGTAACCACGGAGCACACTGCCTTTTTATTCTACATGGGTGCTGTATCAGTGCGTGCTCCTAACCTCTCTCTCTATTGTGCCTACATGACCACGCGGTAATACCCAAACTATTCCGAAGCAACGTTTGCACTAATTTGTGTTTTTTGTATCTCACACTCTCATATACCTTTATCGTAAGAGCATCCCTTATCTATGATGGAGCGCTCGATCAGAAGAAAATACGAAGCTGGTTTTAAATTAAATGTTGTTGAAGTAGCAAAAGAAATGGGTAACTGCGAGAGATGCGAGATTGGAGGAGGCAAGAAGATGTTAAAAAAAAAATTAAGTGATGCATTTTTGAACGGGCATATAAGTCGGGGTCTGATTTTATGATCGATTTTTCAGGTTCCAAGACCCAACTTATACGTGAGTATATACGGTATATGCAGTTGTTAGTAGTACTAGCTGCTCTTTCCCCCTTTCCTGTCAGTTGTAATCAACTTGTCAGAGCAGGAGGTACACAGTAGTGTTGTGCAGCGCATTATTATTCAATTTTTGACAAATGAAGGAGTCATTCCATCTCAGATTTATTCGAGACTTAAAAAACAGTTTGGGGATGAATGTCTCTCTCTTTCAGTCTGGAGTGTATGATTGGTGCAAGTCATTCAGAGAGGGACTATCATCTCTTTGGTCCACTTAAGGAATTTTTAGGAGCAAAGAAATTCAAGCCGAATGAGGAGGTTATTGACACTGTGTAAGAATGGGTCAACATGCAGTCAAAAGACTTCAACTCTTTGGGATTTAAGAAGCTTCCTGAGCACTGGAACAAGTGTATTGCAGTGGCAGGAGACTATATAGAAAAACAGCGTGTAAATTGTTTCATTGTATTCAATAAATAAAGCATATCTCATAAATTCCTGTTTATATTTGAACACCCCTTGTATATTGTGCTAAAAGTGCAGTTTTGTTTTGAAATCTGAACACTTTGCAGGCCATAGCAGTAAACTGAAGCTAATGTCACGTTCATGGAACAAGACTGAGGTGATACCTGATTGGTAACATAGGGCATTGTCCTGCTGAAAAACAGTAGACTTTGGTTATAAAAGGCTGTATATGGTCATTAGGAAACCTTATTGGTGCTAAGAAAACATTCCCTTCACCTTTGTAACACTGATGGCATGCTGTGGTGGAAATTGAGATTCAACATTTTTTCAATCTTCAGTCATTCAGGATTGGCTATCATTTGTCCACTGTGGGCTCTTATTGATGTCCCTACATAACAAGTAACAAGTGTGAAACTGAGAGTGGTCCAGCTCTTCTCTAGCTCAATGCACTGTGCCTTTGTCTTTGTACAAATCACTCTTGTTGATTATTTATGGCCTTTCAGTTAGCATGAATGAACTTTGCCATCCTCTGATCTCTCTGATTAACATGGTGTTTTCACTCACAAAACTGCAGCTTGTGTGTTGTTTTCTCTTTATTGCGTCATTCCCTGTAAACTCTACAGAGTACAGTAATGTGAAAATCTCAGGTGGGCAGCTGCTTCTGAAATGCTAAAATCACTATTTCCGGCAACAATGGTCATTCCACAGTTAAATACATCATGCACCTTGGCCATTCTAATGTTTGGTCAAGCAACAATTAAACCTCTTGACAATGTCTCCATTCTAGATATGTTGAGTTTTAGCAACATGTTTAGTTGTTTGGAGAAACAGGCTATTTAATTTAATGAGTAGACAAATCTGATAAAATAGCCAGTGAGTGTATATTGCTTGAATAAAGCCACAAGTCTTGGTCAAAACATATGGTAATACGAGTATATTTAAATGTATGGACATAGAATTTTAAACTTGTCCAACACGAAAAATACTACAAAAAAGTCAGGCAAGAAGATATAGTGATTACATAAGCACTCCTGTGGAAGTAGTGTGGCTTGCTGAAAAGGAGATTGGATATCAAACTATAAGGCTTCCAGTTGAATTCATACTTCTGACACCCTGTGTGACCCTGATCAAGTCACTTAGCCTGTCTGGTCTCCATGTATAAAAAAACTGCAGTACGTAAGCAATTTTTAAGGCATCCTGAAATTGTTAGTTGCCTTGAGAATCCTCAGCAGCATGGTCCTACGTATCATCCTTTTGTCATTTACAATTAATTCTACTGCTGATGTTGTTCTGCATAAATATTGTAATAGTCGGTCATTTGTCTTAACAGCTTATTCCTGAACAGGGTCATGGCACTGGGGGGGTGGTTTGGAGGTGCTGGTACTGAAGCCCAACCCAGCTAGCACAGAGCACAAAGCAGGAACATTCCCTGGACAGGGTGCCAGTCCATCTCAGGATGAACACACACACCCTAACAGCACACTAAGGCCACTTTATGGCCGCCAACCTACCTAACATGCATGTCTTTAATCTGTGGCAGGAAACTGAAGCATCTGAAGGAAATCCACACAGATACATTCAGAATCCATGCAGGGAGGATCCAGGACGGGAACCCTGGTCTCCTTACTGCAAGGCAGCAGAACTACCACTATGCCACTCTGCTGCCTAATACTGGGTTTGAAATCCAGCATTGTCACTAACTGGGTTTTAATTCCTACAGACTTGGGGAGAACACAATGAGCTCTGGTGGTTTAGGAGCACTTACCCTGAAGGATTTAGACAATACTGGCAATGGATGATCTATTGATTGGGAGTTATAACTGAATCCAATAGTCTGCCTCACTAACTCAATGTAGATATCTGGAAAGGGGCCAAACAAAGACAGCCCAGCTTTAGAAAGCACCTCTAGTTATTTTTTGATTTAAACTCTCAAAACCATTCTGAAAAGGGTCATCCTTGGTCAGGGTGGGGATACGATCACAGCTATCCAACTGCCTCATTGAGTTCATCTTCTTCAACAATACAAACCATCTCCAGGATCTTCTAGGTATTAAAATTATAATATTGGATCAACCAATTGTTCTTAAATTTCATTTTATTAAATTATAATAGTCAGAGCCAGTTCTGTAGCTGCTCAAGTGTGTGATTAATAGGATCCATGCTTCTTTTATGTTTTTGTGGTGCTACTAAGCATGAGACTGAAAGCCTCTAAGCAATTATGTTCTAAAATATAAAATGCCATACATAATTATTATTAATTTAATAATCCATCAATTTTATAATCTAACTTTGCCCTTTTACCAGATAAATAAATTTAGAGCCTATCCTGGTTTTACTAAGCACAAAGCAGGAACCAGCCTTATGTGCCAGTTTGTCACACAGTTTGAAACACAGTATGTACAAACCCACACTTAGTCACAATGGGTCAGTTTAGAGCTACCAATCAGCTTAATGTGCATGTGTTTTGGATATGGCAGGAAACTGGTCTTCCTTGAAAAAAGTAACACAGACATCCGAAAAAGTTAAAAATTGAACATATTGAGGGGTCAGACCAGAACCTGACACCAGATGCATGGAGCTGAATTTATTTGGCATCAGTACTAACTGTTGTCTTAGCAGAAAAACAAAAGCAGTACTGTATAGTGTAAAATCTTGCAATATTTGCATACTTATATGAACTCAGATTTTATAATACATATATATAACTAGTATTAAAACTTTATCAGTCACTTTGTAAGAAGTGTTCTTCTAGAGGGCGGCACAGTGGCGCAGTGGGTAGCGCTGCTGCCTCGCAGTTGGGAGACCTGGGTTCGCTTCCCGGGTCCTCCCTGCGTGGAGTTTGCATGTTCTCCCCGTGTCTGCGTGGGTTTCCTCCAAAGACATGCAGGTTAGGTGGATTGGCGATTCTAACTTGGCCCTAGTGTGTGCTTGGTGTGTGGGTGTGTTTGTGTGTGTCCTGCGGTGGGTTGGCACCCTGCCCGGGATTGGTTCCTGCCTTGTGCCCTGTGTTGGCTGCGATTGGCTCCAGCAGACCCCCGTGACCCTGTGCTCGGATTCAGCGGGTTGGATAATGGATGGATGGATGTTCTTCTAGATAAACACAGGCAACCAAGCCAAGCACTACCAAAGGAAAATGTGCTATAGTGGTGATTGTAGAGATTATTAAAACACAAACTGAAATAAGATAGGAGAAGAGTTTTTTATGGTTTAAATAAATGAGTTCAATTGTGTGATTAATCCTTATCATTTTTTTCTAGAACCTCCCTAAAAATTTTCATTTAAATAATTTACCCAGCCAGCAATAAACATGATTAATGTGAGATCGGATATAAAATTAGAGGAAACATCTAGAGCTGTGTTTTTTCAACCAGTGTGCTGTGACACAGTGCACCATGAGAGCTACCCAGGTGTGCTCTGGAAATAATAGTGTAGGGCACCTGGGTCTGAACCTGAGAGGGACAACCTCCTTGGGTGGTCAAGACCTGTCTTAGGAGGTCAGGACTACCTGGAGAAGCTGGTATAAGAGCAGCTCGTGATCAGTATGTTGCAGACACAGCTCTATGAGCACTTCAGATGTATCTCCAGGCTGCTAGGTTCCATCTGCCTGAGTGTGTGGCCACCAGTGAGCCTCACCATACGAGTTGCCTCTGAGGCAGAAAGGGGCAGGCAATGGGGCGAAGCAGCTGGGAAATGCAGTGTCTGTGAATGCTGCTTTATTACCAGCTTCTCCCGTAGTACCGCCCATCCGGGCAGTTGAGCACATGTATGAGATATACATGTGTTTGTGGTTAGTAAGACAGTGGTGTGCCTTGGGATGTTTTTGGTTACAAAAGGTGTGCCACCAAAGAAAAAAGCTTGGGAAACACTGATCTATACCTATTATGGACACCTTCAAAAAAGGGCTGGGTGCCCAAAGAAACTAATAAGAAAAACTGACTTTGCAAAATAATGAAGACAGAGGATCAGACAAAATCCTGGACATAGGACAGGCAGAATTAAAAGAATTTGAGAAACAAAAAGAACAATTGTCAAAACAGGAGCAAGATCCAAATTTCAAAAAAAGCACTGCAAAAGGTCGTAACCACAACTAGAAATCCTTAGCCCTAACTGCATTAATAAAATTAATTAATTTTAGGTTTATTACAAGGCTTGGATAACTGAGTAGTATGTGCCACCATGTTAAATAGTGGCAATGCGATGATATCATGCCATCACCATGTAAAATGAATACAAAATGGTAGTTTTTTAAGTAACAGTCCTACTACATGACCACATCAAAATAATGACAAAAATTAGTAATAACCAGAAAAAAACAATACGATTTTTAAAAATTTAAATATATTCCAGAAAGGAACAAACCCATATTTATGACAATACTAGTTAAAGTGAATATGGGAAATATATACTGGTAACAGGGTGAACTTCTAAAAATATTGAAGAAACTTTCCAAAAACCATTATGTCATGACTGAGATAGAAAGGTAAGCCTGACAGCAATATTCACCAACCAAAGATGAAAAAGCCATAAATGGGCTGAAATAGTGGCCCAGAGAAGAACATCGCAGGAGGTTGCTTCACCCTCCTAACTCTACATAGTCAGGGCAGACACCTGCCTGGAGCTAACAGAAGAGGTGTTGCTGAGATCATCAAAGGGCACTTAACCTGTAGTCTGAGTGTGGGTCGCAATGCCCAGGGCAGTGACGGGAACACTGTGCTGTAAAAATAGTGTATTCCTTCAAACGAGATGTAACAACTGAGGTCCTGTCTGTCAATGGTCTTAAAATATTCCTGCGTATCTTTTAAAAACTGTAGGCTGTTTCTCAGCACCCAAGCTAAATGGCCCACCTTGGCCTGGTCATTCTGGGTCCCTAAACATTCCCTGTCCCTTATTGGTTAACTATCTCTTTCACCCCTTCACTATTTAATAGCTAATGAGTAGTGAGTGTGCTGACACAAAAATGTCTGTCGTCACATCAACCAGGTCGATGCTGCACATTGAAGGTGGTTGAAATGGCACCCCACTATCTACTGTATGTAAAGCACTATGAGTAGGTAAGAAAAGCTCTACATAAATGTAATTTATTATTATTATTATTATAACACAAAGAAAATAAACAAAAGTACGCAAAAATGTTTTGAAAATGAAAAGATAATAATGGAAAAGCGGGCGGCACGGTGGGTAGCGCTGCTGCCTCGCAGTTGGGAGACCTGGGGACCTGGGTTCGCTTCCCGGGTCCTCCCTGCGTGGAGTTTGCATGTTCTCCCCGTGTCTGCGTGGGTTTCCTCCGGGCGCTCCGGTTTCCTCCCACAGTCCAAAGACATGCAGGTTAGGTGGATTGACGACTCTAAATTGGCCCTAGTGTGTGTTTGGTGTGTGGGTGTGTTTGTGTGTGTCCTGCGGTGGGTTGGCACCCTGCCCGGGATTGGTTCCCTGCCTTGTGCCCTGTGTTGGCTGGGATTGGCTCCAGCAGACCCCCGTGACCCTGTGTTCGGATTCAGCGGGTTGGGAAATGGATGGATGGATGGATAATGGAAAAGCTAATGTCAAGCAGCAAAGCTGAACACTTTCAAATACCAAATTTAGACTCAACAGAATTTGTGTAACTAGTACTGTGTATTACCAATTCAATTTTATAACTCACTGTGTGTTAAACTTAAACAAGGACTCAAATTATGGTGCATGACAAGTAATATTATAAATATGGATATTGGGTTAAGTTAAACCTGCAGTTAAAAAATGAAATGGAATAAAAGAAGTGATAATTAAATGTATAATAATATTTTATGCTGTGTTTAAGAAGGGCAAGTAAAGTTGAATATACTGTTTTTACAAATTACATGAATATGAGGTCTATAAATATACAGTAGGAACCTAGAAAAATGAAAATGTGGGATAACAAAAGCATCAGATTGTTTGAAACTGAAACTGAGAGTCTGCTCTGTCAGTTTTATTATGTGAAATATACTTTGGATTGCTTTGAAGCGAAACTGATTAATGACAGGCCATCTTGTGAGACATCAAGAGTCAGCAATATGACAAGAGTAAATACATTGATTGATGATGAAGAGCCTTACCAGATGGCATAGACTTTATGATTTTTTATGTAGCTGAATTTTTCAAAAGCCACAAAAGCATGCTAAAGTTACAATCTAATATCAATAAAGCAAATGAGCTGTTTTAAATAACGAAACAAAGACAGATTTATAAATAATGAAACATTAAGACTATTCATTTAACTTTCTGTAAACAGTGGCCAACCAGTCCAGATCAAACCCCTGAATGGCAAAGTGGAAAAATGATCATTTTTACCAGTTCAATATCAAAATCAGAGAAATGAAGTATCACCCACAATTTTATGCTTACTATGTCAGATAATGGAGTGTTAATAGTAGGAAAATTCAAATTTACTGCCTGTTATTCCTTCTACAGTTCTATGTATGCTTTGAATTGTAAATAGCCTGTGTCTTGTAGTCATAATGGATGCCATTTCTATTGAATGGAGGGAAACAAAACCTTTGGTGGCTTATTAGATTACAAAGAAGATTTTGAAGTTTAGCCCTAAACTTAAGTGTACTGAATGCAAAGATTTTAGAACACAAGTTAGGCCATCATTGTTCCTACTTACCTACAGTAATGACTGTCATGTCAGCATTTTGAAATAGCTGCAATCAAGAACATGAGCTAAAAAAAATCTTTTCAAGCTCAGTAGAAATTAAAAGATTTTACATGTCATTTTTTTTTAAAACAAAAATCAATCTAAATGTACAGTTTTCAATGTTTTGGATTATCTCAGACCTAATTGATGTGTACTTAATGCTTGTGTATTTAGTGCCTTTTGAAACTACTGCTTCTTCAAAATTTCCAGGGGCTCGATATTTTAATTATTCAAACCATAGTAGGACCTAAGCTCCAAGAAATACAGAGAACAAACAATGGTGAGAAGAAAAGGCACCTTAAATATCATTTTAAATAGATACATATGTCTATTGCATAAGCAACTATCAGTTGAAAGTATACATGATATAAAGCAAGACACAATATGAAGAAATACATAGCTGATGTATTAAAGAGTAAATTTGGATAAAACTACACCTTTATTAAAAAGGCTGGAATAAACAAACAAGCTAAAATCTGCTATATGTTATATACGTAACAAATTTTATGTTCAAAGAAAGACTGATATCTTGTCTACAATTGTTTCCTGTCTTATACGCCACTGCTGCTGGAATAGCTTTTGACTCCGTGTTTGAAAAATCAATTTAAGTACATAGGCAGAAATTTACGTTAGGAATATATGGGGGACTAAAAACTATTTCTAGTTAATGTGTTTACCAATTGCCTGGATTTGTTCCACTTTTGCTTACCATTTGTTTCACTTTGTGCATGGTGAGCCCCAGTAATGCCTCCACATTGATTTTTCAGTGTGAGTTTGACTGTGTTACTACATGTGTTACCTGGCCACTAGGAGCATACAGAGTAACATCACACCGAGGCCTGAACCCAGGAATGGCTCCTGAGATCTGTGATGTGGGCAAAATTCCCTTTAATTTATTTATTTTTATCACTGTCTGGTATGCATCAACTTGAATTTATGTATTTCATTGTTTTCATTGAATTATTATTTTTCATATTTAGATGTACTCTATCATTTTTTTAATTATGTACTGTGTTTTTAAATGTGCCCTACATTCCACTTGTTTTGTGGGTGGAGCACCAAGAGGCGGGGCCACTCTGACATCACCACATCTTTATCTGGAGACAAGAGCGAGAAATAAAGCCAGTGGTTCATTAGTTTGTAAGTATTAGTTTTATTATTTCTTTTTTTGCTGGTTACTGGATTTTCTTAAGTGTTTATTTAGATTTACATTGATGAATTGTGCATTGGCAGTTGGTGTCTTTGGATTGCTTTTCGGCAAATCCCTTTTTTTCTCTAAGCATTTTGATCTCATTTTCTTATTTTTTAAACACATTTTTTCCTTTATAAAGATTATTTGTTGCCCTTCTGTTAACAAGCCAGGGGTTAGCAGTTATCCACTCTGTCATAGCATATTTTCATATATATTTGGAACCTTTCTTTATATTGTGAATTGTTAAGCCAGTTTCATCAACTTTTGGTGAGCCAGGATGAAGATGGCAGGCAGTTGTCCGGGGCAAATTGGACTGGGTGTTTCTTCATCTGGGCTGGCTAGAGAAGGTCCTGGTAGTATTTATGTTTTTGGAGCCCTCTGCCCCTTTTCATCATGTTTGTGTCTCCATCATAATCCAACATAATGTTTGTTGAGGAACACACCTCCAACTACACACAGGTCACAGTCCTAGTAGAGTGTATGTCAGTATGTTCTTACTATGTATCTAATCAGGATAAGCCTAGTAAAAAAGAAGGAAACATACTGATCAAATGTAAAAAAAAAATATTTAAGATATGACAAATATTTTTAAGAATATTTAACATCAGCATTACTCCCACAATTATTATCTCTATATATATAAAATCAAATCCAACGTCTGTCTGCCTGATTTTATGTCTGTCCACTTTTCACGACAGAACTACTTAACGGATTTAGATCTGTTTTTTTTTTTCTACAATTTGCTTGAACATTCTGGTTGATTTTGCGACTAAGTATCATAGTTCGCTTCCAGTAGTGATTTATTTCCACTAATCTGAGACAGAAGCTGCTGGCCGAGGGAGGGGGAGGCATGGCATCAGGAGTGGGGAGCTGGGCAGGGCCCCCCTTACTCACGCGTCAGCCTCTGTTCCAGTCGGTCTACCTCTTGCTACGTTTTGGAGCAGACCTTGCCTCCACTTAGCTAACTATACCTGTTTGTTTATTGATTTTTAAAGTTCATCCTATTTCACTGCTATGCGGGTGGAGCCGCTGGGGACAGCTAGTTTTTACTAAAATATAATTTATTTTGTATCTTAGTAAAATTAACTTGAGTTGAAGATAATGGAGTTATGATTAACATTCTAAGACCCATTTACTTAATTTAGGGCTCTTAACAGCATCAGGCTCAAGGTAGGAACTACACCTGTAGAGGATGTCAGTCCATAACAGTACCTACCCATACATAAATCCACACTCAAATACACATCCAGGAGGTTTAAAATCACCGCACCACCTAAACTGCACATCTTTGGGATGTGGAAGGAAAACTGGAGTGTCAAGAGGGAAAACCCACACAGACATAGCGAGAACTTGTAAACTTCATATAAAGAACACTTGAGTAGGAGATCTGGACCCCGAATCTATGAGGTAGCAGCACTAACTATTGCATAACGGATTTTTAGCCCTTTATTTAAGTGCTGATATTCTTTTGATAAATATTTTTTTCTGAAACTCTGCTCTCCGTAATTGCAGATGCAATTTGGTACATCTGATGTTATTTCCACATCCTGCAAAAAACTTTAGTTAGGCTTGTATTACATTACTTCCTATGCCATGGGAAATATCTAATCCTTATGAAATGATTTGAGCTATTCCTTGGTGGCAGGCTTAGGAGAATTAGCTGACAAGCCAATCTTTTCAGATCAGATGTCAAACTACTGCTGCAATAAAGCAACGCAGTTGTGGCACATTTAGGAAGTCCCAAGAAAAATAACTTGTTTTTGAAGGCCTTACAGAGCTCAGCACTCATAGCCACTAATAAAGTGCTGTCTGCCGGACATGCCATAGGGACCAGCAGGCTAATTAGAAACAGCAGTGCATGGGTGCCTGCATTTTCACTCTACGCAATCCACATAACATGCTTTCTGAGGCTACTCATTTTAAATTCAAAAATAGCATTGTTAGGTGTTCAATAAAGCTGCTCTTTAAACACAATGCAGTTTTTTTAATGCGTAGTCTTGGTGCATTTATTTGATTAATTGTGTATCAATAAAATATAGCACTGTGGGGTAGCAAATGAAAATTAATAACGGACCTGCTTGCCAGAATCAAATTTATTTTAATTGCCTAACTATGCTGTCATTATAGTACTTGCACCTTTATGGCCAAGATCCAAAAATGTGAACAGATGTTTAAAAGTTTTTAGAAAACTGCAAAGAAAAAAGAAGGATTAACAAACTTTCTTGAACCAGCAAGATACAATTAATAATTCAAGGTTAGAGAAACACAGAGAGATGCAATAAGTGACTCATTCCGCGGACACAATATTTACAAGGTTAAATATACTCCTCAAGCTAATCAGTATAATCAATTAGCTGAAACTTCATTCACATGCTTCATGCCCACTTTTCTGACAATTTATTGTATGAAATACAGTGTATGTTGGTTTTCTTTGTTCTCTCCGCTGCTTAATCATTCACACACCCTTGGTTCTAACCCAGTCACTTTTGGCAAAGTTAAATAGCTCATCTTGAGAAAAGTATCGGGCTACATAAGGACATAGGAAAAGCTCAAATAAAAGCTAGTATCTATCATACTTATTTCTTTTGTGATGTTAAATTCTTCTTTCATGTCACATTTTAATCTCCATTCTTCTTAAATTGAAAATATCAAACTTCAGTTATAGACAAAGTATAGCAGGTACTGGATTTCTTTAGTTCTGTTATGCCTTTCATATAACCAGAAGTGTACCAGGTATTCTAGAAATGGCGTTGTAAGTAAGATCTGCATTATACACAGCATGCTAAATAGCACAAGACTTAAGAAACCTTGTTTAATCTCTACTGTGCAGTACTTGTTTTCAGCAAGTGTCCCATATCCAGCTCCCAGTAATGGGTACCAAACTTATCCTAACAACATCACACCCAAGTCAAGAACTAACACAGGAAGGGACACTAATCCACTACAGTTGCAGAAACCCACACTCATGAAATTGGGTACAGTTTAATGTCACTGGTAAACCTAAAATGCCTGACTTTGTGGAATGAGAGGAAACTCAAAGTACCTGTGGAAAAATTCACACACACTCAAGAAACTCCATGTTGGCAGTAGCCAGGCCCCAAATTCTAACCTATTGCAACCATTGCATCACTCTCACCATTGCATCACTCTCACTGTTCTCTAATTATATCTATAACTAGCTGTGTAAACCCATGCTGTAAAAAGCCCAGGGTCCAAGAAACTATTGAAATTGTCAGAAAAAAAAACGGAAATGTAGAGATATCAGGTAATTGAAAGGAACTACTCTGGGCATCTTTCTCCTAGGAGGATTCGTTTTGCCTATGTGCTCCCCTCACTTGTGTATTAGCGGCGGGAGGAAAACTACAAGGGATACCGTTTGGTCGATGTTAGTGGCTAAGCGACTTTGTCTTTCTTCTATGGTTTTGTTTTGCTGATGTGTTGGCCTCACTTGTGTATTAGTGGCTAAGAGATGTTTCTGTTTCCTTGGAGGTGGAATCCTTACCCCGACTCCACCTCTCACTTCCGGGCCAGACAGACAGACACACACACTTCCATACATAGATGTTTATATATAAGATATACTTACTTCATATGCAATAGACTTCATATTTATTTACATGAAACCTCATTTGCCACAAATTAGACCATTATCTGAATTATTGATGATAGCTTCCAGGCTTTAGGAATTTTGCAGTTACTTTTAACTTAAAAAAAAAAGTACATTATGGTGTGTCTATATAATTATTAAGTTAACTGAAACAGGAGAAAAAAATATAAATCCTTAATACATGGACCTAAAGGGGCATTATTAATTATATATATATATATATATATATATATATATATATATATTATATATATATATATTATATATATATATATTATATATATATATATATATATATATATATATATATATATATATATATATATATATACTGTATTCACATTCAGAAATCTGAGCAAACAAAAAAGGGGTAACACTTTAGATTACCTCTAATGCATCTATAAGTCACATACTGTTTATTATATAATAAGACCTTAACAAACACTTCTTCTTGTCTTTAAAGCATTAATAAAGAGGTTAATCATCTCTGTACTGTGTGGCATATTAAGAATTTTTGAAATGCTGGTAAAATTACTTCATTTGGTCATAGTAGTAGGGTAAGCAAAATGACACGTTATTGGCTAACTAAACCAATTACAATATGCAAGTTTTCAAGGCAGGGCGGCATGGTGGCGCAGTGGGTAGCGCTGCTGCCTCGCAGTTGGGAGATCTGGGGACCTGGGTTCGCTTCCCAGGTCCTCCCTGCGTGGAGTTTGCATGTTCTCCCCGTGTCTGCGTGGGTTTCCTCCAGGCGCTCTGGTTTCCTCCCACAGTCCAAAGACATGCAGGTTAGATGGATTGGCGATTCCCTAGTGTGTGGGTGTGTTTGTGTGTGTCCTGCGGTGGGTTGGCACCCTGCCCGGGATTGGTTCCTGCCTTGTGCCCTGTGTTTGCTGGGATTGGCTCCAGCAGACCCCCCTGACCCTGTGTTCAGATTCAGTGGGTTGGAAAATGGATGGATGGAAGTTTTCAAGGCAGCTCAGGCTAATTTCATTTGGTCATGCAAAGCATTAATTAAGGAATCCCAACCCTTATAGTTAACTATGGAATATTGACAGACATACTGCATTGTCACCCACATAAGTCACCAGAATGGTCGTTGTAGCATGCCACATTGCACAGAGTTAAATAACCACTTTCCTGATGCTTAGTGTTATTTACATTTACTTTTTTTGCTTAGCAGATGCTTTTACAAAAAGCAACTTATAAAAAAGGTCAACATACTCAGATAAACATCAATCTAGGAGACTGTTTGGGAACAAGTGTTAAAGGGCAAGACTACAAAATGGATCATCACAAGTGAAGAGCTCAAAACAAAATCAGAATTCCTAGGTTACAAATCCTAACAGCTAATATCAGTGAGACAGAAATGAACAAAACAAGACTCTTCAAGAGTTTCCCAAACACATTATGGTAGTCAGAATTTTGGATGCGGTGGGCAGCTCGTTCCACCAACTAGGAGCTACACATAAAAAGAGTCTGGACTGACATTTGATGTCACAAAGAGGTGACATCACCAGATGCCATTCATCAGCAGACCCGAGTAGTCAAGAAGGAGCATAGGACTTCACAAGGGTGCTGAACAAAAGAAGACTTTGTTAATGTTTAATTGCATAATGGTTTAGGAATACTATATGCATCATAGGTAGTGCCTAATGTACAGTGTTACCAAAAAGATTGGGGACAATTTATAGACACTGAGAACATTTTGTTACATGGACCTAAGTCTGTTATGCTGATGGTGACAAAAAAGGACATTCTTCTGAACATGGAGTTATCAAACAACTTAAAGAATACATTTGTGTAAGGCGCACCATTCCTTTGAAGGTAACCACACTTTTGTCTTTTTTACTAGAGCTCAGCAGGCTCCTATCAATTATGGAGAATCCACTGCATCCACTAAACAGTGTCATCTCCAGACAGAGGAGCAGCTTCAGCGACAGACTGCTGTTAATGTCCTGCTCCACTGAGACTGAGGAGATCATTCCTCCCCCAAACTATGCGACTCTTCAATTCCACCCGGGGGGGGTAAACATTAGACAATAACTTTGAATAATGTTGTTTTTACCTACATTTTTATTACTCTTTAATTTAATATTGTTTTTTTGTATCAGTATGCTGCTGGAGTATGTGAATTTCCCCTTGGGATTAATAAAGTATCTATCTATCTATCTATCTATCTATCTATCTATCTATCTATCTATCTATCTATCTATCTATCTATCTATCTATCTATCTATCTATCTATCTATCTATCTATCTATCTAGAGGTTTTAGACACTTGCACAAAAGATGAGTACATTTTACATAGAGGCTGCCTTTTAATATTAATTTAAACTGCCTTGTATCATTAATTCAAAGAAAATTTGAAAGCGTTTTTCCAATAAGTCTTTTTTAAAATAATAAGCAACTGCTATAGCCATACAAATAAATTGTGTCAGTGCTCTTCTGTTTAAGTACACAAGTTCATACTAAGTTAAGCATAACATAACAATAATACCTCTTAAATCTATTCAGGTCCATATGGTGTTAGAAGTCTATCAAAGGAGAAAAGTAAGATAAGATTAGATCAGATTAGTTTAGATTAGATTAGATTAAACTTTTTCAATCTCATGGGGACATTCGGATGCATACAGCAGCAGAAGTATAAAAAACAATGTTACAAACTCAGAGAACAGAAAATGCATCTAATCTGTCAATAAATAAAAAAACATCTGGTGGAAGTGGTCAGAAAAGACCTCCAGAAGAACTGGTGGAATGAGCATGTGGCTAAAAGTGCTCCAAGACAGCGCTTCCTCGAGAGTATGAAGGGGATTTTTCATGATGTCATCCAATTTTGCCAACAGCATCCAACCCTGGACAGGAAGCCAGTCCATTGCATGGCCCACTCACATACACTCCCACATTCATAGACAGTCAAGTTATAATCGCCAGTGAACCAAACATGCATGCCTCTAGAACATGAGAGCAAAACTGGAGTAAAAGGGAAAAAAAAAAACTCCAGTTCAACAGAGACAGCAACTAAGCCAACAGTCGCCATTTAGCATAACATGCACATGTTTGGAATGTGCAGTGAAAGCCAGGGTACCGGACATTATGGAGATGTACAAACATCACACAGACACCAACCTGATGTGGGATTCAAGCAAAGCACACAGGATCTACAAGGTACCAGCACTAACCACTTTAACATTTGTTGCTGAATTGCAGATTACATTATATGCTATTAATAGCATCGGGATGACTTTCTTGAGAATTAGAAAGTATTTTTATGAAAATTAGATTATTCTGCTAAATTGTTGTTGTGTATGCTGTTTTTCTTTTCAAGTGGACAATGACCAACTGGTAGCGAATACAAAATAATTGGCAGGAATAAAGCATCATAATCAAACTTAAGGGAACTTTTACCCTTAATTACAAACACTTTGATTTGCATATTTTTGAGTCCTCACTTATTTAATAAAATTGCATAAATATATGGATTTAAAAATAATTCATTACTACATTTAACACACTAAGGGCCAACCTATGGGGTAAAATATTTTTAGTTAATCACAGCACAATTATTCTAGTCTCATCGTACTTCAAAAGTTTATTGAGCCAAAATTATTAAGAAGAAATAACTCGGCATTCATGCTTGGAAAGATCCGAAAAATACCGACTCCATCCATCCATAAATGATCAAATAACACCTAGTTGTGTTTCACTTATAAAACTGCACCTCATAACATTAAATGGCTTTCATTTTTTCCCTCCCTCTCTCTCTCTGAGAATGTCGCAAGCCTGCATTAGCCCTTTATCAGCCAGTTTAATCCAAAGTCTATCTCCACCAATAACTGCCAGACAAAATACTTCATGCTTAATTTCCTCCGAGCAATAGGGGCCCACTTTCTTTCCCAACAATGTCCTCACACCATGTACACTTAGCAGTCATAACACACAGTCTGACAGCCAAAGGTTTTAGATGTTAAGAAAAGCCATTGTTATGATGAAAATGCTTTGAATACAGTTGATTGCATAGTGCACATCGTTAATAAATGTGTAAAACACAGTTGAACACTCAGACAACACAAGAGGCTTTAACTGCATAAAATAATAAATGTTCATATGCATTAAGTAATAAGGTTTAATATTTCTGTCAGGATGGTAAAACACTTTTTTAACTATGTGCAGATGTGAGGGCTGAAACATATTATAAAGTAGCCAGCAAAATATACACATCCTTATCCCTCTACTTAAATACAGTTGTATTATTATAACACAGCCACGACCATCTGGAATGATAAAGTAGCTGTGATTTGAAAACCACTGCTACTCCAGCAGACAGAACCCTAGCCTTCAAAAAGCACATATACAAAATCAAATGCATTTTCCTCTTTTTTCTGGTTATTGAACTCTTAGTTGCTTTTTTCACAGTTGCTCATTTGGATTTATGCCACGTAGCCTATGCCATCAAACTGATCTGTACTTGCCTATTGAGACCCTACTGTCTGGCTTTGCTCTTCCATGCAGCTGCACTCTTATGATGACCTTGTTCTTTAAGTGCAGAACATCTGTAGGTTGTCCCAATATGACCTTGACCACAAGTTCCACAGGAAAGAAAATAATTCATTTCTCTCACAATATGTATGCCACCTTGTGTACAAGAAGGAAAGGTACAGTACAGTACTTGGAAAAAAAATAAAAGCAGCCTTGAATTTATTTCTGTTAAAGGAGAAGACTACTTGGAAAATACACACTTGTGCAATATAAATATATATACATTTATATACATATTTTTATATATAAAAATTGTTTCCTGAAAATAATTAATATCATAATGGATTTGAAAAGTATATACATCAATTTTTTATTTCCTCTTATCCAGCCTGGGATCAAGCCAGAGACTGCCTTTGAGACTTGCAGGACTTAAATCCATTCAGGATGAAGTATGGCCCACCATAGGATATACACACATACAGCAGTTGACCTTCCAATATACTGTGTGTTTAGTATGTGGGATAAGCGCATCTTTAAATAAGCAGTTTTATTTTCCTATAATATTATTATTACCTTTTTTATTGCATGCTGAACCTTTTAAAGTAAGAAGTATGGGAAGGGACTTTATCAAAGAACTAGCTCTATTACGCAGCTTTACCTTGTAACTTTCTTAAAACAATGGGGCTCAGTTATAGTGCTGTCCGTGTATTAGAAGTACTACATAACTAAATAGTTTCTATATACAATACAGGGTGATTTAAAAAGATTCATCCGATTTCAAAGTGCCATATTTTTAGATCCCAGGCACCTAGAAACCAATCACATACCACTTGAAAGAGGTGGTCATAGAGTTTTTGACTGTCACCGGAAGATGACTACCTTCTGTCTGCTGTGAGATATGGCCAGCCATTCATCCCGGCCAATACCCCCAGGCCGCCAGATGGAGCCCTCCTTGCAGCATGGAGGTGCCCCGAATGCCAGCAGGGAATTATGGACAGTGGACTTTTAATGCACAGCCCTGCTGGATACCATGGGGGCCACCAGGAGTCGCTGCAGGGAGGCCCAGGGACTGTTATTTGCCCTATAACCCGGAAGTGCGTCTTAGTCACAGCGACAGAGGGAATGACGTACTTCTGGGATAAAGAAGAAGAGTTATTACCTGTCCCGGAAGTGCTAGATAATCACATGGACTGAGGGCTCAGAAGCACTTCCAGGTCGAGGACTATAAAGGACTGTGGGAGATCCCAGACAGACGAGCTGAGTTGGGAGGCAGGGTTACTAAGCGTCTGGGAGTGGAGGATTGTTTATTGTGTATTGTTTATTGTTGAGAATTGTGGAGTGGAGGGTGCTTTGTGCACTGTATTATTCAAATAAATATCATATTTGGACTTTTATCTTGTGTCTGACGTATTGTCCGAGGCTTCAAGAGAGAGAGATGCCCCATATCTGTCACACTACGTATTTCTCAAGAATGAGCTCCCTCATTGCACACCACTTCTGGCCCCCAAGATCACCAGATCTCATGCCGTGTAACTCTTTTTTATGGGGGTACGTTAAGGATTCTGTTTATGTGCTACTACTCCCAACAACAATGGACGATTTCTGAAATAGCATTGAAAAAGCTGCGAGTACAGTGACGCCGTACAGTGACACTGTTGTCCGTACAGCTGGAGGAACACTTGCAAAATTACATAATAAACTTTATGCTCACCTAAACCATTTACAATTTACTGCATTGTTCTGTAATGATTTACAAGTGAAATCAATCATTTTGAAATTGGATGAATTTTTTTGAATCACCCGTATTTGTAAGTTTTTTATAAAGGGGTAATATTATAGCCAGGCAATGCAGTGTAGTGGTTAAGGCTTTGGACCTTGGACATTAAATCCTTAGGTTGTGGGTTGAAATCCTGTTACTGAAACTGCGTGACCATTAGCAAGTCACTTTACTTGCCCACCTCCAACTGGAAAAACAAAAATGTAACCAGTTGCACCTCAAAAGCTGCATGTCGCCTTGGACAAAGGGCATCAGTCAAGTAATAAGTAATAATAATATTATAAGGTTGCTGGAGGTGCTTAGTGTTTAAACTGCTATACACAATTGTCCATGAGCAAAACATTCCTGTACTTGAGCAATTTCTGCTTTTCCTGATTTGGCTTTTGTTGATGTTCACTGCAAAATACAATATTACAAGAAAGTGTATTTTTTTTGTTTTATTTGAAACATGTAATCAGTAGGAATAATCTGAAATCTCAGCATGTATTATTATTATTATTATATATTTACAATTTTCATTTTACTCATGTATAGTATTTCTTTTTTTCATGAGTTGTGTGGAGTCCCCTTTCAAACTCCACTAGTACTAATACAGTAATCCCTCGCTATATCACACTTCGACTTTTGCGGCTTCACCCTATCACGCATTTTATACGTAAGCATATCTAAATATATAATGCGGATTTTTCGCTGGTTCACGGATTTCTGCGGACAATGGGTCTTTTTACTTCTGGTACATGCTTCCTCAGTTGGTTTGCCCAGTTGATTTCATACAAGGGACGCTATTGGTGGATGGCCGAGAAGCTACTCAAATAGAGCACGTGGTTACGTTCCTGGGTGCTGATTGGCTCAGCAATGGAGCGCCAAATTCGATTCTGCTTTGTGTTAACCAGGAAGTATCATCTCGCTCATTCAGCATCAACGTGTTTCGCTGTGTAAAGAGTTAACTTTTGTGCTCTTTTGTGTTTATATTTGTGCACAGTCAAGCCCTTCGTTATGGCTCCAAAACAATCTGCTCCTGCTACTGCTTCAGGGGCCGTGCCCAAGCGCCAATGGAAGATGCAAACAATTGCTGAAAAGGTAAAAGTTTTGGATATGTTGAAGGAAGGGAACAGCTATGCTGCTGTAGGACGCCATTACAGCATCAATTAGTCCACGGTTCTTTTTATTTAAAAAGGAGGAAAGAATATAAGATTTATGGCCACAGTGTCCTTTAACCAGGGCGCAAAACAAGTTGTAAGTGGACGTAATAAGGCGGTAGTCCGGATGGAATCTACTTTAGGGATTTGGATTGAAGACTGCCGGAAGAAGAACAACGGCGGTGCTACACAGTCACCAGAAGAGGTTCCTTTAGAAGAGCTGTAATGCTCTCCTTTGTTGTACAGTAAAATTAAACTTATTATCGGACAAGTCGTCATGTCATTGTTGGTGAGTAACCATGATTAATTTTCTGCGTACAGTACTTAGTACATGTACGTACGTTTAATGTAGGGGTGGGCAAAGTCATTCCTGGAGGGCCGCAGTGGCCATGGGTTTTTGTTCCAACCCAGTTGCTTAATTAGAAAACAATCCTTGCCAATAATTACATTTCATGGCTTGTTAGTGCTTTAACTCTGCTATGTCAAGTCATTCTCATATCCTAGATTTTTTTTCCATTCTAAGGATATCATCCAAATACTTTGAAGTGTAAAACAGAAGGGTAATTCTCAGTCCTTCACTTTTTTCTCTTCTCTTTCCTTCAAAGTATTTAATTAAACCAAATAGTGCACGATAAATACACACAGGTATAAAGGGTAACAAGCAAAATGGATAACTGCTGGTTTCTTTTGTCATTTGCATCTTATTGCTAATAAGGAGCAATTAAAAACCAAGAATGCAGCTGTTTAAGACTTAAATAAGCAATAAGGGTTCAAAATCTTAATGAGGGAGATAACTAAAATGAAGCAGAAGTGTTTCTAGTGTAATAACTACTTCTTATTAAGCAATTGGGTTGGAACAAAAAGCTGCAGCCACTGCGGCGTCCTTCAGGAATGACTTTGCCCACCCCTGGTATAGTGTCACTGTACACACATTTTACTATATACAATTTTTCTTGCATTGTACGTATTTATTGCTGGTGGCCTGTCTATCGTAATGGCTGTAACATATATGATATCGGAGACGCTTGATATCTTTAAAATAACACTTAGGTTTTACTGTATATAAACAGTGTGTTTATATACATAATTTCAACGAATCTTACCTATTATCTAAGACAATACAAAGGATTTATGCTGTATAACTGTGCGGGAAATGTTTATAAGAGAGTGGGAGAGTTTATAAGGGCTTAAAATATATAATAATACCCATATAAACATATGGTTTTTACTTCACGGATTTTCACCTTTCACCTCGAGGAGGGATCACTGTATACGCAAAGGAGTACTTAAAGTGGATATACAGAACTGTCAATTCCCTATGAGCGGGGAAGAATATAGCTTTGAGCAACATGACAAAATTTCAATTACCCATTAGAAATTGAAGCACCACAATCTAAGGCTAAAACTGTGATTGAAGCGGGAGGAGTTACTCCCTTTTGGAATTACTAGAGCCAAGTCCAAAAGCTGGCGGTAGACGGGGTGGAATGGATAACCATAATGAAAGCTGATAGTCTAGAAAACACTAGCATACTAGATGTCTGGTGGACATCTAAGAGTGCATATAATCAAATGCAAAAATTGAAAAATATAAGCCCACTTCAATGACCGATGCAAGGAATTTTGGGACATCCCTGTTCAAAGTAAGCAGACACACATGTAAATGTAAACAATTTCTGAGGGTGAGGTAGGGGTGCCCCTTCATAGTCCATAGATGTGAAAATGTATTGCAATGGGAGTAGTTTGTGGGGTAACCCATTACGTTTAAACTGATCCCACCAGTCCAGGGGCATATCTAGGATTTCCAGATGTCAGGGCCTCAGCCCCGTCTGTGATTGTCACACACGATCATACATGTATATAAAACTGAAGTGCGTAGGGTGGTGGTGTGGCATCCAGTCATATAATGGTGTAACATTGATCATGAGCAATATTATATATAATGGACAAAACGATCAGAGGCTTACCCTTCTTGTTTTCAGAGAAGCAACACCTACTCACAGCCACAGAACCTGGCACTGGCACTTAAGGTTTATTGTGTTTGCAAACCATTGACCTTCACATCTTCAATGAATTTTACTTAACTTTTTCTGTCCATTTCATACCTGACTGTAGATGCCAGACGTGATCACATCTCTTTGTACTTCTCCACGATACAGCCTCTTCTTCAGTTATTCGTCCACCATATTAGCTAGTGCTGCTGTCCGGCCCGTCAATCGTTTCTGCG
Source organism: Erpetoichthys calabaricus (assembly GCF_900747795.2). Lineage (NCBI taxonomy): Eukaryota > Metazoa > Chordata > Cladistia > Polypteriformes > Polypteridae > Erpetoichthys > Erpetoichthys calabaricus. The sequence goes on along the minus strand of NC_041396.2, from coordinate 215,324,734 downwards.
TTTCTACTTCCTCCTTTGTTTGCATAAAGCAAATTCTCAGTGGAGCACAGAGTATTTAAGTTTGCGTAATATTAATACATATCGAAAAATAAAAGATGCATCCACAAAAAAAAAAGTGTCAGCTAATTTTCTTTTTTCTATATCATACTAACTAAATAGGAAATAATGTCTTGTTGATAAGATAGTGAGTTAGTCAGTCAGTCAGTCAACTTTGCATTTTTTTATATACAGGGTGTACCACTGTTAGATGAGCATTGCTGTTGAGCCTGGCTCTTCCTTTTGCTTTTGCTTTATGACCCACGAACAGTCTGGGAACCTTTACCAAAAGAAAAAGAGTTATGACAAGGGCTCTTCTCACTTTGAACTCCAGCATTTCTCTTACCCACATTGATTTCTGTAGTGTGCGTTGCCATTTTTCTGACTCCAGGACTCAGTATATTAATTTTGTCTATTAAACAGCTTGTCGGAAACAGTGCCGCTTGGTTCCCTTCAGTTACATATTCTTTTATGATGCACAGTACAAAGATTCTTCACCTGTGCAGCCAAATCAACCTTGGGACTAGTTGTTATTCTAGGTCATTTCAGGTAGGTTTCAACCCCTTCCAGCTCTGCTTTGGCCGGAGCTTCCACCACCTTTAGTATCGTTTTCAAGGAGTCATTTTCAAGGACTCCACCACCCACAGCTACATAAGTAGTGGGTGCAGCAACACTTCCAATTTTTAAGCTTTGATACTGTTCTTTCAGTGTTGTAAAGGTGAGCTTCAGCATCTTCTATAAATTTCCTCCGAGTCAGACAGCGTGTTCATCTTCTGCACATACTTGGTTGGGAGGGTGACAGCAGATGTGGCTTTTCAGAATGGGTGGTTGTTTATGCAACCAGTGTTACTTGGCAACATTAAGTCAAAGTTGAAACCCAGACCACTCTACCATTCTCTTTCTATACAAAAAATTAATGAGTGTATCATTCACCAATTGGTTCCTGCAACCTTCTACCATGTTTCCCTTTGGGATTCACGGTCCCTAGTACAGGAAGCCAACTTGATTTTCACAAAGTTCTTTGTGGTCCACCATGTGTCTGTTCCTGACCAATGGGGATTCCGAGACATCACACCAGAACTTATGGAAAAAGACAAACAGGAAATGGCCAGCCTTAGCTTCGCCTCTCACTGGTGAGTCAGGTGTGGTTTATCTTAATTGACTCTTGATGTTTTCGGCTCTGTGATGGGGCCTACCACTTCCTCAGTGCCTTCACAATAAGCAGCTGTTGAAGCAGCCGTCATGCAGTCGTCTTCTCTAGCTTCTAAATCTCCTGTGGAGTTTCACCAGGACAAGCACCCACTCTTCCATGTGGTGCTACTGTAAAGCCACTCATCCTTTGCGTAGATTCCAGGTAGACAGGGTTTGTTTATTCCCTGGGGACTTTTTGGGATGTTTTCTTTCCATTGTTGCAGGCAACAGGCATGGATCACTTTATTTGCCATCATTTGGATCTCTTTGGGGTTTTTCCACAAATAGTTTTTGTTATAGGTCCCTGCCAAACAGATCATCAGGAATCCTGATGACTACTCCAGTTGCGGCCACCAGCAGGCATCACTGGGCCCCAAATTCCATACACAACTACAGAAACACAATTACAAGTTTAAATAAAGCTATTTTTATTTGTAACAGTACCTCAATAGGCTTCTCTTCAATTTGTTGATTACCACACAGTACAATACCAAAGAATGAAATTCTTTCCCTTCATGTTCATTACCTCCCAGCAAGTGTTGTCCATTGCCTAGTGACTCTAACTTCCTAGATGTACTTCTGATGCCCAAACCTTACATCCAAGAAGCACTTCCAGGTTTGGCAGAGTCTCATTAAACAAAAGATGACATCCTTTTGCAGCTGCCCATAATGGTCTCCACATATTCTTGCAGGCCTGCCTGCCAGGAATACAGCTCCATTGAACACATTGGAGCGCCACCAGCAGTGTGCTGCCATGCAGTGCATCGGGGAGATATCTGTCGGTGGGGAGCAATCTCCCTCTGTCCTTCCACTAACTCAGCCAGGGGCACTCCATGCATCTGTGTCCTTCCATTAACTAGGTGTCCCAGCTGAGTAAGGAGCCATCTATCACGTGTCTTCTGTGACAATACACATTGCCTTTTTCATGAATATAAATGTGCCCTTCACATTTTTAATAATTTATAGTAAAAAGAACTTCATAAAATACATTAATTCAATACTTTGCTCATTTTATCTGTACTTCTGTCTCTTTTCTTAGTCGCTGTGTTCTGCATGCGATGTATATGAAAAAAGCCTTCCATGATACTTTTGGTGGATAATTGCATCCAACCAGTTTATTTATGAAGTTCTAATGAAATCCTAAAATTTGAGCCTAACACAAAAAAAATATGGGATAACTGGAAACTAAAGGGGAAGCTGGAGGCGCAAACAATGAGAAAAGTAACCTTCAGCAGCATGTGATAAAGATTCCACTATACAAAACTCCTAAAATTTCAAAGCAATGCTATATTACAAACAACATTAATGACAAGCACCATGGACCTCCTGTACACTGAAGCTCCCAGAGTGTGCAAAGAAGCCTGAAAATAGGGAAATCATGGAAACCAGTAGATGAACGTTGGTGGCCTACAATAATTATCAATACATAAACAGTTAAATCAATAAAAGTAAATAAGCACAAACATTAATGAATGTTAATCTGCAAATACTAAATAAACAGCAAACAGACCAATTAGAAATATAGAGGTTACTTTAAATGTATGCCAAATTTAAACCCTTACTCAATGTTCTCACTAGAAAGAGACGGCCTGGCTTGGATAACATAATAAATTAGTAAATATAAATAGTAAACAATGTCATAAAATTTATTTTTTAATCCACCACAAATCAAATAACTTCTGAAATTTCTAAAATTATTGCAGTACTAGGGTGTTGTACCGTGTTAGCCATTATGAATGTAGAGAAAAGCCAAGCAAAATGACACCTTTTATTGGCTAACTAGAAAGATTACAATATGCAAGCTTTCGAGGCAACTCAGGCCCCTTCTTCAGGCAAGATGTACATCTTGCCTGAAGAAGGGGCCTGAGTTGCCTCGAAAGCTTGCATATTGTAATCTTTCTAGTTAGCCAATAAAAGGTGTCATTTTGCTTGGCTTTTCTCTAAAATTATTGCTTAACTTTATACTTATATATGCTATTTACCTTGTTTTATGAAAGGTGCATGAAATAAACTCCTATTGATTGTCTCTTAGGAAATAGTGTCAAGTTTCAAGTTCCTTTGGAGTTGCTTCTCATTCTTTCTTCTGTCCTTGCTTTGACCTTTAAGTTATGATGCATCCATGCTATTTTTTACATTCTGCTTTTGACCCCAACACGGCATTGACTTTTGCAATCAGCTATTGCTCATTTTATACCAGTTGCGCACAATGATATTTGGGCCATCTTCCTCGTGCGTAACATACTCCAAACAGTCTAATCTGGCTTATGGCCCAATAGCGAGACAAAGGCTTTAAAATCCAAATGTCCATAAATGCGGAGAGAGAAAAATATAAAAACCGTCTGCCCAGCAAATACAAAGTTTTTTTGCAAACTCAAAAAGTTTACAAAGGAGAATATAGACAGCAGTAAAGAAAAAGGGTAACAAAAAGTTTGCCTTGCATGGTTTACTTCATATTTATCAATTAAGTTCAATATGTACAGAAATGGGCTGGTGGTACTCCATCATTATATTTGGAAGTTAAATATGGTGTCCTGCATTGGTCTATACTTGGACCTTTACTGTTTTCATTTTGAGTTAATTAATTAAAATAGTAAGATGGAAGATAACTACCTGTCTCTGAATACAGAAGAAGCAGACATGTTATTTATTGGGGGAACAATGCAGACTGCAAGAGTATTATGTCACTTTATAACACAGTTCCCCTAAACATTAGTTTTATTGAATTGGTACACTACTTAAGCATTATTTTAGAAGACAGTTTGTCTTTTAAAGCACACATCATAAAACTATTTAAAACCTGTTTCCAGCCTAAAAATATTTGAAAATTAAGATGGTTTATAAATATGGAGGATACTGAGAAATTAATTCATATATTTATTTCTAATAGGACTGACTAATACAATGTGTTATTCACTCACTGGCTGTTCAAATTGTTCTTTGTGCAGCTTTCAGTTAATTAATAATTCTGCTGCACGAATCATTACATGAACTAGAAAGTACAACCACAGAACGTATGTTTGCAAGGTTTTTAGCCTGGCTTGTAGTTAAACTTAGGGCTTATTTCTAAATCCTTCCTTCTTACATGTAAAGCCTTAAATAGCCAAGACTCTGCTTACCTAACTGAACTTATCATTACTTACAAGACACAGTGCAAATTAAGATCTCAAGATGCCAGCCTTCTAAAGATTCCAAGCACTAATAAAGTAAAAGTGGGAGGTTTAATTTATAGTTACAGGGCCCCAAAGCTGTGAAATGATCTGCCTGATGATATAAAAGATGCACATTCAATCTAAGCTTTTAAGTCCAGGCTGAAAACTCACTACTTGAATTTAGCAAACCCTGATTAGAGCTGCTGATTAACTGTGTATATTGCATGTCTGCTTTTTAGTCATTTGTTTAAAAGTACAAGTAATACAACAATCGTAAACTGTTGCTGAACCTCCTCTATTCTGTTTGTGGTATCTTGATGTGGCATTTGGTGCCACTGCTCTACTTCCAAGCTGTATTCCTGTCCTTGAAAAAACATCTCAGATACTGAGATAATTGGAATCAAAGGATACAAATATTCTGTTGTCATATTAGACTGCACAGCACAGACTTCACTGTAGAATGCACAGGTAGGTGTGAGTGACCATTTGGTAGAGGTCTAAAGGACTGCAACTGTGTCTGACTTTCATTTTCTCTATTGTAACTGATCTAGTGGTTTACTTTCTCTGGGGATGCCGCTCTCTGGAGTTTTTGTGTTCCTCTACTCCATTGTCAACATGCCCTAGTTCAACAATAATATTAATTGACATATATTGTTAGGTTCCATTTATGTTAATCAGTTTAGCACTGCATTGTTTTCTCATGTATTTAAACAAAAGTGTATCTTTATAAGTATTTAATATGTAACAAATAATTTGCAAAGCTTGTAATTGTATTTTATTATTATTATTATTATTATTACAGTGTTCCGGGCCTGAAATCAGTGAAGAGCATTATACTAAAATAAACTGAATTAAATCAAATTGAATTCAGGAATTTTTATGTACAGCTACTTGAGACTCTGAACTGGATAAGCAGGTAAGTAAATGGATACAATTTGAAAGAGCATGGGTATCTAGATTACTGAGCTCTATAATTAGTCCAGGTTTATATCCTACTTGGTGATCAGTATAGAGTTGTGTGGATAATAATCCTGTGCCAACAGAAACTGGCAAAAGCATGAAGCCTTTAGGTTAGGGAATTCTAGAGTAACCCCCTGTATCATGTACTTGATAACTCTGGAAGATTTTTAAAATTACCTGGGTAGGATATTGGTGTACCTTAGCCCTAAACTCACTCCGATTATTCTGATGAATCAGATGATTTCCAGTCAAGTGTAAAGTTCCTATCACAGTGCATAATCATGTACTCTCCCATACTAATTCTCGCATGTCAACCCTCACTGCTCTTCTTAATATTTTTCTAATTCTGAAACAGTTTGAATAATAATAGCAAGAGTGAGTAACTCTTGTTACTCACCCATGACTAAAATCTATTTGTTCCAAAACTTTTATGATTCACCAGTTTCTTGGGCCTCTATTTTGACTTTTTTTTGTATGGTATGACTTTTGCCTTGGCTGATTTGAAGATATTTGGCTCCTTTTCCAAATTTTTCATTGAGCAACAATTTCCAAACATAGATGCAGCTTCAGAAAATCATCTTGTTCAAATTCCTCTTATTATCACTTTGAAATAAAAGACAAAATAGTTAGATTGTTAAAGTGTCCCAGGTAATGGCTTCAAGTGCTGTTTCTGGAAGAAAACAATATTTCTGCAAATTATCCATATAGTGACTAACAGATATTGCTTACTTTATATATTGTAGACAATCATTCAGAAAAGACATCATTGGAAATGACAGAAAACCCATACATATAAAACAGACAATTAGGCCTATGTATTCCTTATAATATGAAGATCTAAGAATTGTCAAGCACTTATGCCATATACTGTTCTACCAAGCTGCCTGTCATAAACAATATAAAAGAAACTTATTTTATTTTAACTCCTGTATTTTTTAAATAATATTTTATGTATGAACTGTGTGCCATTATAACCCATACTGTTCAAGCACAGTTTACTACCTGAAGACTATTCCAAAAAAATTAAATATAAAATAGTCTGCTTTTCATAATTAACACCAATGAAAAGTTCTTAGTGTGTACTGATCATTTCATTATAAAAGATCTGTGATTCTGATAGGCACACACAAAAATTAGTGGTGGGGACAATAACCATGTGCTTAATAGCTCAACTTCATAGCCAACAGGCCACACTTCAGACTAAAACTTTGAACAATGCATTCTTAGGAAACAATGTAGGCTTATTACAGGCATAAATCTTTCAAAATTGTGAATGTGCATGTATTTGCTTGGTACTTCTAAAGTCAAAGAAAGTAGAAATACTTATAAAGATAAATTAGATATATACTCTTTCAATTGAAGGAAGCTTGAATATTCTACACAGAGGAAACACTTTTTACAGTCTGCACTTCATTTTATTTAGCCCCTTGGGAACTCTACTCGCTAAAGTCTCGGGAAATCCTTGTATGCAGTGCTGCAAGTATTAGGAATTCTTGATAAGTATGCAAAAGCAGCATCTACAGTAAACTTTAGTTTGATATTTCTACAAAAGGTCTGCCTTATTGCCAATCATTTTGGTGGGTAGCTTTCTATCAAGGCTTTTATTATACAGTTAAAACTTTCCAGCATCTGACTATTCATGTAATATTTTTGCTGCTCCTTTTTGACAATGTTTCACTGTTTATGCATTATGTTATTATCAATTCCACAGCTCTGATTAATTGAGTTCTATGATTGTCTCCCTCTGGTGACATGCTTATCCCCCTGCATTAAATAACTGCCAAACCCACCCTGACATTTCATTTTACTCTTATAAATCACAACAATGTAACCTAAATGGAAAACCCTTCCTAGGCTAACATCACTACTCCACTTGACCCAGTCCAACTAGATATGCGAGAAGATTGTACACATACACATTTACCGGTAAGAGTCAAATGAACTGTAGCCTAAAACCTTTTTCGTCTGTCCTTTCTTTTTTCCTCTTCTGACGTGCAGGCTCCTCTTATATTCAGCCTGCCTAATAGGGTGCAGTTGTGACAAGCCGCTCCCTGAAATGAGAACTCTGACTGACTGTCACATTTGCATGTGTGTGCCCCTGATAAGCCAGGAACCCCAACAATCCCCAGAGCAGAATGCGCTTGCACACACCCACACCCAATTGGAATCTACACATTGTTGGACCTGATTATTTACTTAAAATCTGCACAGCGCCGTGGACCACTTATCACAGGGTAGCTTTAATGAAGTGCAAACCACCATTTGGTTCTTGTTTTCTGATTTATTTTGAAGCATCTTCATGCATTATGAGTGTTTACAACAAAGAAGAAATTAGGTACAAGTTTTCCGGTGTCTGATAGTTTAATTTTTTGTAGACAGAGGCACATAGCACCCTTAGCTAATATTTTAAAATTCTCCTTTTTTGGGTAACGGTTGGTCTGTTTAACAAAACATTCTTATTCTTGCAGCCATTCATTGTTTCTTTTTTTCTGACTTTTCCTTTCTATCCACTGAAAAGAAGCACCCTATAGCATGATGTTACCACCACCATGCTTGACACTAGATACTGCCTTCCTTGGGTAATAAACTGTGCTGTGCAAAGCATGTTGTTTGAAATTAAGGCTAAAAAGTTTGCTCTTGATCTTATCAGACCATAAAATTTTTTCTCACATGGCCATAAAAGATGGAATTTCATTTAGGGCATGTAGCATTTTGATATTTGTATCAGCAAACTTACTATAAAGGTTCTCTGGGAAACAACACATAAAAGCATACATGGTAAAAGCTTTCTCCATAAAACCGAATAAGTGCTTTACAAAAACCCTAACCTAACACAAATTTAAAATTTTGCAACAAGAAGAAAACCACACATAATTCAAGCACTGGACATCATCTAAGATTCTTGAAATCTTTACCATGAAAATGCTGCAGCAGGAAGATTGAAAGAGTTACAAGCTAGTGCTCTGAGTACCACCTAGCATTATAGCCAACTACACATTCTGATGTGTGTTAATACCATTGTGTGCTGGATACCATGGGGGCCGCCAGGGGACGCTGCAGGGAGACACGAGTGTTTCTATTATAGCCCGTAAGTACTACCTCGTCACGGGGACGGAAGAAATGAAGTACTTCCGGGCTTAAGAAAAAAAGAAGAATTTTCATCTGACCCGGAAGTGCTGTGGCATCACATGGACTGAAGGACAGAAGCACTTCTGGGTCAAGGACTATTTAAAGGACTGTGGGAAACCCACCCAACTCCGGCTCCACTTGCTGGGAGTGTGGCGGAGCTGCTGGGTGGAGAGGAGGATTTATTATTATTGTATTGCTTATTGATTTATTATTGAGTATTGTGGAGGTGGAGGTGCTTTGTGCACATTATAGCAATAATAAATATTACTGGGACTTTTTTACCTGGTGTTTTGGCATGTGGTCTGTGGGTTTGGAAGTACAACAGCGCCCCCTACTGTCACACCCTACATAATTATTTTCCTGAAGTCACCAAACGTTTGCAGTTCGTCTTAGATGTGAAGTAATTGGTCATAATAAGAGACACTGTATACCATTCCCCATCAATCTTTCCTATATTTTTCAAACTTAGGTGCTATATAAATGAAATGTATTTTTGTAATTATTATTGTCTTAGCAACTGCTTTTGATTCGTTTCATCGTACCCTAACCCAACTTCTTTTTCTTCAGTTATATTCTTGAATAAAAGCACACTTGTTTTGTTATACATTACTTGATCTTTAGTGAAAGTGTTTATTTGATATTTGGACTTCAGTCTTCACACATTATACACTTCAAATATACATTTTGTCAATTACTACTAAAACATGAATAACATTTCTGTTTAGTTATGTGTTCAAGAATTCCTGCCTCACATTTCCTGTCATCCTACATTTACATAGATTGTTGTAGACATGGAACACACATGAAATGAATGCATTCCAAATGACAATATATTACTTACCCTATACAATTCCAGGCATCTCACACCCAGACAAACAGACTTCAGCTCTAAGAATCTTCTGTGCGACTTGAACTTCGTCGGTGGGAGGACAGGATAACAGGTTGCTTGCTGCTTGTGCTGATCGACACATTTGCAAAACAAAAGACGCTAATGGAGAATTTAAGGCTTCAGGGATTCTAGTGTAAATAAATGATGGTCACTGCTTCAATGTTCTACATGAACATCTAAATACTACATGATTTTCTACTAAAAGTAAACTAATTCAAGTTTTGAGCTATCAAATGCTAAATATTACTACTTCATACACTTGACTTGTTCTTCTACTCTTACCTGCTGATGTAATTTAAGCCTAGCAAATCGTCAGCCTAAATCATGATAAATGATCACAATTCTAAACCAAAGTTAATTGTCTACCTGCTCCTTACTAATTCATGCATATTTTCTCTGAAAATCTACAAAATGAATGCACTAAACCTTAGCATCTTGTCTTTGTTACAAACAGCTGCTTGGTCCCTTTTAGGGCCATTTATTTTATTTTATTAAAAATATTTAATTGAAAGCCAACTAAAAGAGTGGGTACCAAACATGCCTCACAGATCCAGCATTTTGAGTTTGAAATTCATTCCTGGTCATTTTCAATATGACACTTGAACAGTGCGGCATAACTTGGTTGTGTGAATATGAATGTGTGTGAGTGGTGCTTGCAACAGACTGTCCCTCTGTCTAGGGACAATTCCTACCTTGCACACACCACTGTTGGTATAGGCTGTGGCTTCTCACGACCTTGAATGTTATGTTTTGTAATAAGTACTTGGATATTGAAATACAGAGAAAACAGATTTTTTCTGTAATGTTGGTTTGCTTTATGATAAGACTGATTATGAAGGAAATGGAATAAAATATGAACTACAGAAATCTTTGTGATATACATCAGCTGTTAACTCTTTGACCTTGTCTTTTTACAAAAGTTTTGAGTATGAACATGCTGTATATATTTAGTTTATAATTGGCATAGCAAGACTAGAGACTTTCAGAGGGGAAAAAATTTAAGTTTAGTGTACAGAACGAAAACAAAAAACACAAAAGGCACTGGTCACAACACTTTTTAGAATGCAGTCCTAAATTTAAATTTTCATTTTATTGATTGAAAAAAAAATGTAAAAATTAGGTTAAAATATGCAGTTGTGATGGGAGGTTTTGTATGAAACGATGTTACAGACAAGACTAGTGTTGTACCTTGGAGTGTACTACTTCACAGGCAAAGAAGAATCACCAGAAGTGACTGCTAAGTACGAGTATTTAGGAATCCCTTGACCTCAGGGTGGAACCAAGATAGATAGATAGATAGATTAAGTGGAAATTTAGAGTTTACACAAGCTCAACAAAAATGAAATATAAATAAATAAGCTGCTCTTTAAGAAATATGTTTTACACAAGTGTATTATGCATGGTAAAGTGTGTTTAATATTGAATGAGACACCAAAACTGCAAAGTACCTGAGGCTGCCTGGCAGAGTTCTGGAAAGGTTGATCAGAAGCAGTTCCCAGAGTTGTGTTGGATATAATTCTGAAGAGTTTGAAGTTTATACCATATTCTTGGCCAGCTGAGTGTGGAGTCAAGAGGCGTGCAGAAGCATTCACTGTCCAAGCAGGAAGTAGAGGAGAGTGCTTGATGTGCTACATTTGATGGACATTTGGTTGACAATTACCCAATCCACCCCACAGGGCAAACGGGGGTAGAATACCCATCTAGGCAGGACCAAAGAAGCTGTACTGTGTTTGTTTAATGTGTTTTATTTTGTACTTGTGTCATTTTGTTTACCTGTCTCCTGCATTTATTTGTAATAAGCTACCCTGATTTTAATATTTTAGCCACTGTGGTATGGTTCTGGGAACTGCCATGAAAGCATCCAGAATCCTTTACAATATTGGTATTAGTGATAAAATGAATTTATTATTTCTCCAAGCGACAAATATAACAGGAAAATACTTAAGCTAACAGTTACACTGTTAACAGAAGCTCCTACCTTTAATTTTATCTTTAATTTACAGTATATGTGTGGAAAACAGTGAGACAGTAATGAGTCCTAATGGTAATATCACCTCACAAGGGCTTGAGTTCATTTGTGGCTTGGTAATTGTCTCTGAGGATGTTTTCATGTTCAGTCTGTATCTGTGTATTTTTTTTGAAGGTATTTAATTTCCCGTCACATTCGGAACGTCACGATTCTCCTATTTTAGACTTATAATTTGAGACCTGGATTATTGTGTGTTATTTTTACTGTGGTTTTCTAATGGTATTAAATTTTGTGTTAATATGTTTGTTTTTCTGGTGTTCACTGCCAAATTAGGACTGTGTAGATGCCCACAGCTATATTGTTTGCTGTTTCCATGCCTGTTGCTAGTCTCATAACATTTCAACATGCCTGTATTGTGGATAATTCTTAAATAAAATATTTATGCATGTGTGTATAGCTATCTTGAGAAAAGCTTTTTAGTTAGGCAGGACTGTGTACTTTGAGTTTTTGACTCACAAAATAACTTTAGTGACCAAATGTTTGACTTCCTGGCTTAGACCTTTTTCTGTTAATGCGTTGTTCCCTTTCTTTTCCTTTTGTGTTGCCCATTCTTGGTCTGTCATTTTCAAATATAATCTTTCAACTTGAGTCTTCCTCTGCATCTGATCAGTACACTGAAGATTTGTATTTTAGGGTGGTCGTCATTTCTAAATTGGCACAATCTGAGTGTGTTTAGGTAAAAATGATTCCTGGCTTGTGTTCAGCACTTCTAGGACACTCATAGTAAATTAGATTAGATTACATTAGAGTCAACTTTATTGTCATTGTACAGGTACAACTAAATACATCTTAGCATCTAACCAGGAAGTGCAAAAGTAGAGTAAGGTTCAATAGACAGTGGTACAAAGAGTACTTTAATGAGTGTGACAGATTGAGGTCGCTGTCGTCCTCTTGAACCCTCGGACAATACGTCAAACACCAGGTAAAAGTCCAAATATTACTTTTATTTGAACAATAACGTGCACAAAGCACCCTCTACTCCACAATACTCATAAATTAATCAAGACACTAATCAATACAATAATCAATCCTCCACACTCCCACACACTTCGCCACCCTTCCTCCCAGCTCAGCTCAGTGTACTGGTTTCCCAGAGTCCTTTATATAGTCCATGACCCAGAAGCGTTGCTCTCTTCTGTCCATGTGATCATGAACACTTCCGGGTCGGATAAAAAGCTCCTTTCTTCAACCCGGAAGCACGTCGTTTCTTCTTGTCATATGATCACGACGCACTTCCAGGATATAGGGCACGTAAGAGTCTGATAGCCCCCTTACAGCGACTCCTGGTGGTCCCCAGGGTATCCAGCAGGGCTGTGCATAAAAACTACGTCCATGAGGCCCTGCTGGAATTCGGGGCACATCCATGCTGTCGGGAGAGCTCCTCCTGGCGGCCTGGGGTGAGGACCGGAATATTTAGCTGGCCACCCACCACATGAGCAATAGATGGTAAGGTGCAATAAGGCAGCATCCAAATAAAAATATTTACCTGTATGATATTTGAATTTACAGGTAGTAATACAAACAAGGAAGAGAGTATATATATATGAATACTGATCAGTTTATACAGATACATGGTATGAATAAATACAAATTTATAAATATCTTTGTACAGAACAGATGTATGTAAACAGGTGAAAACATACATAGAGTGCAGCTATAAATTATTGATATTTAGAAAGGTCAGCTATTGAGTGGTAAGGATTGAGAGTTCAGAATGGTGATGGTGTTATCTAAGAAACTGTTCCTGAGCCTTCTGGTGCTTGACCAAAGGCTCCTGTAGCGCCTCCCTGATGGAAGGAGGTTAAACAGTCCATGGTTGTTGTAAGAGGCATCCTTGATGATGCTGTGAGCCTGTTGCAGACACTGTGTATGCTGCAGGTCAGCGATAGTTGGCAGCAGGATCCCGACGAGTTACTAAGTAGTTTTCAACACCCTTTATAAGGCCTTCCTATCAGCTGTAACGGTTGAGGCCTTTATCGACCTCTCGAACCCTCAGGTACCACGCCAAACACCAGGTAAAAGTCCAAGAATTATTTATTTGGACACTACTAAAGTGTACAAAGCTCCTACACTCCACAATACTCATATAAACAATAAACAACACAGTAATCAATCCTCCATACTCCCAGACACTTTGCCACCCTTCCTCCCAGCTCAGCTCAGCGTACTAGTTTCCCAGAGTCCTTTATATAGTCCCTGACCCGGAAGTGTTTCTCCCTTCTGTCCATGTGATCATAAACACGTCCGGGTCGGATAAAAAGCTCCTTTCTTCAACCCGGAAGCACGTCGTTTCCTCTTGTCATGTGATCATGACGCACCTCCGGGTTATAGGGCAAGTAAGAGTCCGGCAGCCTCCCCACAGCGACTCCTGGTGGTCCCCATGGTATCCAGCAGGGTTGTGCATATAAACTACAAAGTCCATGAGGCAGCAGTAAAAGTTCAAAAGTAGTTGAGGAGACAGGCATCCTTTCTTTAGCCTCTGCAGAAAGTAAAGATGCTGCTGTGCTTTTTTAATGATACTGAGTGTTTATTGTTCAGGAAAGGTTCTCAGAGATGTGGATGCCTGCGAATTTAAAGTTGGTAACACACTCCACCTCAACCCCATATAGATGGATGGGAGAATATCTGTTGCCTTTAGTTTTCCAGAAATCCACAATCTATTTGATCTTCTTACTGATAAGGGCAAGGATGTTGACAACACACCAGGTTGCCAAGAGCTGGACCTACTCTCTGTAGGCTGACTCGTCATTGTCATTGATCAGTCCTATTACCGTGGTGTTGTTTGCAAACTTTACAATGGAGTTGGAGCCATATAAAGGGATGCAGTCATGGGTCAAGAGGGAGTAGAGGAGTGGGCTGAGTACACAGCCCTGTGGAATGAGTGCTCTGTAATTCTATAAGTGGAAAACTTTTCTTTTATTTTCCCTTCGGTTTATAGACAGATACCGAGCAACATATTACTATGAATAAGAAATGTACTATTTAGTGGAAAAGAATCACATAATCCAGGCGTTGAAGACATTTGTACATAGAAAATAAATTTTAAATTGTTTGGAGCCTAAGACTGACCAGAAAACACCTGGCTGTTTGGTAGGTTGTGCTACAGAGTACAGCTCGAGTCCTGCAGTGTATCATGTCTACTTGTGCATTCCATATTATTGTGTCTTGTCCTTTATCAAGTCAAAGCCATTCAATTTTAAACCTACTGCCAATTCAGTTTAGGCAATTCATAGTCACTTTACGTACCGTTTAAATTTATATGGTTGTATTTTTCCAGATGATGATGATTTCAGAGGGTATCATAATGAACTGATGCCATTTGAAACAGGGAAGGAGTTAGCATCCTATTGTTAGATATTTTTTGTGATGTGAAAGATGTGTGAGTCATTAGTAAAAGAGGGCCACACATTGCTTGTTTGGTAAATTCATTTTTATTTTACACACATATAGGAAAATTCTGGTATGACTCCACCGATATTTTCATGCTAAAAATATCAAGTATGTTTGAATGTTTAAGGTATAGTTGTTGTAACATACTTACTAAACCAAAATATCAAATCCAAAATGGCAATCCAATACTTACCTTTCTAAAATCATAGTTTGTTTTTCATTTAATTCTCAAACCATAGATGGAAAATACACACATGCAGATGCCAAAGAGACAAGTAACATAGTAACAGACATTACATTATCAATGCACAACTCAACAAATCAAATAACACATAAATGAAGTTATTTCCGTGACCAGAAATAATGTTAACATAAACAACAGGTAATAGCATTTTAAATAATAAAAGGTGCCAACACTGTGAAAACATGACAGATGATTTTGTTAAATTGACCAATGAATGTGGTGTTTACCATCACATCTGCAGTAAATATCTTACTACTGCAATATATTCACATTCTTTTCCTGTCACATAGAAATAAAGGCAGGCTACCAATAGCAGACTAAATCTAATATAGATCCCAAAAAAGCTTTACAAGAATAAAACAAATTATGCACTGATTAATGGAATTTATAAGCATAAAATTATAAAGTATGAGTTTTATTTACACTTGTCTATCACTTTATATTTGAAGTCAAAATAAAGCCAGAAAGAGAATTATGGTTCCAAAGAGTAATCAATAAATTTAGTTGTATTATATATTCCTATCTTAGTTCTCTTTGTAATTCAGCCCAACTACCTTGAAAGTATCATCTCACTAATGTCTCAGCATACAATATGTCCTGAAATTAACATACTGATGCTCTGTTTTGGCATGCACTACTGAGGCAGAAGACTTTGTTCCAGGATTTAGTCTTATTTTGTGAAAAAGGAAATGTTCCTTTCAGTCTTGATTTTATAGAGCTTTTCCACATATTTTATTTCTGTCTTCTCATGCTTATTTTGAGGATTAATATTGACTTACTTATTTCACTTTTTCAACCCTAATGGATTCATACTAATTGTAATTGTGGTTGCCTTTAGTTAATTATTTAATCTCTGAAGTTTATGGAGATATGGAAGGTAAATAAATATAAAACTTGTATGAATGTATAAGAATGGAATGGCAAAAAAATGGAAAGCCATAAAGGCAGAATCAATTGGAATAGACCAGGGGCCTCATGCATAATGCCATGTGTAGAATTCACACTAAAACATGGCGTACAGACAAAAGTGTAAATGTGCATATGCACAAAAAAATCCAGATGCAAAAATCTGTGAGTACACCAACTTCCACTTTCTTCCGCTCCATAAATCCCAGTTAGCGTGAAAAGTAAAAAAGCGCCTGACGCCCCACCCTGACTCCTCTCAGAATTGTGCCTCTTTGAATATGCAAATCAATATAAATAGCCCCCCCCCCCCAGGAGTTGGTTTCGTCCGTTTATAGGAGATGGACGTCTGAAGCAGAGCTCCGCTAGCAGCGGCTTTATTTTCCCACATATTTCATATTATTTAGAGGTATCCTGTATTTAACCCGACCAAGGAACTTCCACTACAATATACAAGCATGAGTAACAAGAAGAAAAGTCAGAAGGAACCGGAAAAGAAACTTAAAGCTGCATCAAAGTCCGGACAGACTTCTGGCCTGAGTGCAAGTGTAAGGTATGGCATCACGGAGACTGACCTGGAACAGGCAGACGAATGCGCAGAATTCCTGGGACCCCGCTCCATTGTATCGTCTCCAGTCGAGAGTGAAAATGGGAGCGAAGGCGCAAGTGATACAGGTCGCGAGGGATCGCCGATTTCTGAGGATCATTCGAGACTAGAAAGGGCTCTGCAGGACGTGCTCTCATCTACTCATCGCGAGCCTGTAACAGGAGCTGCATTTTCACTTGCGGAGCACGAAAGCCGAAGTGAACTGTCCGAACTGAAAGAGATGATTGCTACACAGAAAGAGATGATCGCTACACAGTCAACTGCCATGGTTACGGCCATGAAGGAGCTTAAGAATGAGCTTAAGAAAGATAACACAAATGATCTTAAGAAGATGGCCATTGAGCTCAAGAAGGATAACAAAGATAAGGAAACGCGTCTATTTAAACGTTTCGACGTGAACTTTAAAGGCATGTTGGAGAAATTAGTGGAACACATTGAAGAAACTAATTCCAAACTGAAAAGGCTTGATGATCATATTAATGACATTTCAGATCAGCTGGAAGACGTTAAGCAGGGACTCACGGCTCGAGTGGAAACAGCGGACCAACTGGCATCTAACGCCAATGAAAAAGCCACAGCTGCGAACTCGGAATGCAAAAAACTTGGAGACAGACTTGCAGCCCTGGAGGATGGGTGCAGAAGAAATAATATAAGAATTGAGGGTATACCTGAGAAACGAGAAAGCTCAAGCCCAGTGAAATTTGCAGTAGAATTACTGTCTAAAATAATTGGAGATGACTTTAAACTCGACAATGAGATAGCCACGGCTTATCGCACAAAGATACCAAGCGCCTTTAAACCTAGGTCTTTTATTGTCCACTTCGAGCGACTAAGATGTAAGCTTGATGTGATGGCACTTCTCAGACACAAGCAAGAGATTATATTTGAAAATAATCTTATTCGTATTTTTCCCGACTTCTCACCATCAACAGCTGCAAAACGCAGATCCTACATCGACATTAAAAAGATTCTACGGGAAGCCGATATCAAATACAGCCTATTGTATCCTGCCAAACTGAAAGTGGAAGTTCAAGATCGACATTATATTTTCTTCAGCAAAGAAGAAGCTGAAAAAGAATTAAAGAAGCTGTTTCCGACACTTTTTTGAAAGTTAATTAAAATTAAAGAGCCGTATTCTATCAAGGCACGGGAAGGACCTATGATCTGATCGCTGGATCCATGTTTAAAGAGACTGGTATTATAATTATACATCCCTTATTTTCTTTTTTTTTCTTTTTATCTGGACTTTATATGTTATATGTTTATGTTTTAATTAGAGTTATAGAGTTATAGACGTGAGTGCGAAAATGTGGAAGTGATTAAAGTAGGATTCGTTTTATTTATTATTTTTTCTTTTTATTATTATTTATTTTTTTATTTAATTTTTTTTATTTTACTCTACCTTAAAGTAGACTGTTTAACTTCATACCCTTGGTTTATTGCTTGTTCTACTATTTATATAATTACCATTATACTATTACAGTAGGAATTACCAGGTTTATCCTAGACTAGTTTTTAAAATCATTCCCAGGGTTGTTTTTTTTTTTTTTTTTAATCTTAATATCTTAACTTAAAAGCGCTGAAGATTATTTCAAGCTTAAATATTGTTAATGAGAACATTTTCGGCAGATAGTATTAAGGATTTAACTGTAAAAGATATCTCTGTTTTAATTCTGTAACGCCGCTGCAGGGTGGGGTTTGTTTTGTTTTGGACGTGCTCTGTCTCTTCGTATGTCAGAGGACTGGAACATCGCGAAGTGGGGTCTAGCCTCATGTGGGGAGGCAAATTGGGGGGGTGGGGGGATAAAGGGGGGAGAGAAGGAGAGCAGGTTATATCTAATCTATTCTTGTAATCCTTATAATTATAAATATCAATGCAACAACAGGCTAAAACGCAACAACTCATGGGGAATCTTTAAACTAAGATTAAAACTGCCATATTACCAATTAAAACTATAAATGACATTAAAAACTCAGAATCAATGTCTCCATGATGGGACAGTTAACTTTGTGAGCTGGAATGTTAAAGGCCTGAATCACGAATTAAAGAGAAAGAAAGTATGCTCTCACCTAACAGGCTTAAACGCTAAAAATACTATTTCTACAGGAGACCCACTTACTAACCAAGGATCAGTTCAGATTACAAAAAGACTGGACTGGCCAAATGTTCCATTCTAGCTTTATAAAGAAAACTAGAGGGGTGGGAATTCTCATACATAGAACAGTTCCATTTATAGCATCAGAGGTAGTGTCGGACCCTGAAGGGAGATATGTGATGGTCATGGGCAACTTATATAACAGTAAAATGATTTTGATAAATGTTTATGCACCCAATGTTGATGATAAGGAATTCATGCAAAATCTATTTGCATCCATTCCCAATGTGAACACTCATAAAATTATAATGGCTGGGGACTTTAATTGTGTTTTAAATCCACTCTTAGATAGGACTCCTGTGACAGGGGGGACGACGTCTAATACTGCAAAGATAATTACACAGTTTTTAAATGATCACAACTTATCAGACCCCTGGAGGTTTCTTAACCCAAACTCAAGAACATATTCGTTCTACTCACCAGTGCATTATAGCTACTCAAGAATTGATTATTTTTTTATAGATAATAATTTCCTGCCTACAATTAAATCATGCAAATATGACACAATTGTTATCTCTGACCATGCCCCTCTAGTCTTGGAGCTAAAATCAATAAGCCCCTCATACTCACCTCGCAGATGGCGTCTTAACCCTCTTTTATTGGCAGACGAGAACTGCACAGAATTTATATCCAAACAAATCAGTTTCTTCCTAGAGACAAACACGTCCACAGAGGTTTCTGCAGGAACACTCTGGGAAACTCTAAAGGCCTTCTTAAGAGGCCAGATTATTTCATATCTTTCCCATAGAAATAAATTAGAAACCAAGAAAGTGTCAGAGCTAAGAAATGAAATTACTAGAATAGATGAAGAACAAGCCAGGCGTCCAAGTGAAGCTCTCCACAGGAAAAGGCAGGCCCTGCATACAGAACTTAACATCTTAACAACTAAAGAAACTGAACAACTTATTTATAAGTCTAGACAGCATTACTATGAACACGGAGAAAAAGCAAATAAGCTTTTAGCTCAACAAATTCATAAACAAGAAGTTCACAATGTAATACCAGTAATCACCAACAAGAATGGAGAAGAAATCATCGACCATAATAAAATAATGCACACATTTAGAGATTACTATAAGTCTTTATATTCCACTGAGCCCAAAGAAGACAACACGCAATCTAATGCATTTCTGGATAATTTACAAATACCACAAATAGATGCTTTAAGTGCTGAGGAACTGGATAACCCTCTAACGCTAACAGAATTACTAGACGCTATAAAGTCACTACAAAGCGGGAAATCATCAGGCCCTGATGGTTACCCCGTAGAGTTTTATAAGAAATTCTCCACTCAGCTAGCTCCACTCTTATTGGTAACATTTACAGAAGCTAAAGACTACCAAATACTACCTCAAACATTTTGACAAGCATTAATCACCGTCTTTCCTAAACAAAATAAGGACTTGTTACAATGCGCATCATATAGACCAATTTCACTCCTGAATAATGATGTTAAGATACTCTCAAAAATCCTAGCTAGAAGGATGGAGAAAGTGCTGCCCTCGGTAATATCACAAGATCAAACTGGATTTATTAAAGGCCGACATCTATCTTCAACTCTCCGACGCTTGTTTAATGTTATATATTCACCAGCAAAATCAAACACCCCAGAGATATTACTATCATTAGACGCAGAAAAGGCATTTGACATGATCGAATGGAATTACCTTTTCACTGCACTGGAGAAATTTGGGTTTGGCCCGAATATTTGTGCTTGGATCAAACTACTGTATACCAGTCCAGAAGCTTCAGTTTGTATTAATAAAATTTGCTCAGACTACTTTAAACTAGAACGTGGTACCAGACAAGGATGTCCCTTGTCGCCACTGTTGTTTGCAATCGCTATTGAACCACTGGTGGTTCGCTGCCGAAATTCTTATCAGATAAAGGGGATTGTCAGAGAAGGACTGGAACAGAAAATTTCTCTATATGCAGATGACATGGTCTTATATATATCGGACCCAGAAAACACTGTCCCTGCTGTTTTAACAGCACTAACAGAATTTCAAAAGATATCTGGTCTTAGAATTAATCTGAATAAAAGTATACTCTTTCCAGTGAACTCACAAGCATATAATATTAGATTAGACACCCTACCTTTTACCATAGCAGATCAGTTTAAATACCTAGGGGTAAATATCACAAGTAAACATAAAGCTCTTTATCAACAAAATTTTGGCGTCTGTATGGAAAAAAATTAAGCAAGACTTGCATAGATGGTCAACCCTTCATCTCACTCTAGCCGGAAGAATTAACATTGTTAAGATGAATATCCTTCCTAAACTTCTCTTTTTATTTCAAAACATTTCAATATATATCAATAAATCGTTTTTTAAACAGTTAGATTCAATAATAACCTCATTCATTTGGAACTCAAAACACCCACGTATCCGAAGAGCGACCCTACAAAGACCTCAGGCAGAGGTGGCATGGCTTTACCTAATTTTCAGTTTTATTACTGGGCAGCAAACATACAAGCCATAAAAACCTGGACACAAATAAATGCACATACCCAGGCTTGGTCTGCAATAGAAGTAAAATCCTGTAGTACTTCTTTATATTCCCTGCTCTGCTCTCCAATAAATGAAAGTTATCGCAAATATACTAATAACCCAATTGTGCTTTACTCACTCAGAATATGGAACCAAATTAGGAAGCATTTTAAGATGGAAAATCTTTTATCAGTGGCACCTCTGCAAGGGAACCACCTCTTTCAACCTTCGCAAGTATATCCAGTTTTTAATACCTGGAAAAGTTTTGGGATTAAAATGCTCAGAGATCTTTATATAGACAACATATTTACATCTTTTGAACAATTACGTTCAAAATTTAACCTCCCAGCTACACATTTCTTTTACTATCTTCAAATTAGAAATTTTGTAAAACAGAAATTGCCCGATTTGCCCCACCTTGCACCCTCCACAATGCTGGAAAAAATACTGCTCAATTCCGAGGAAACAAACACTATTTCCGCAATATATAAAATCTTATTAGAGTCCCTACCTTTCAAAGACCCAAGAGGACATTGGGAAGAAGATCTCTTAATCAATATATCAGAAAAGGAGTGGAAGGTAGCAAAGCAGAGAATTCACTCGAGTTCTATATGCGCAAAGCATAGAATTATTCAACTAAAAATTATATATCGAGCTCATCTGTCTCGCTTAAAACTGTCCAAAATGTTTCCAGGCCAGGATCCAACCTGCGAGCGCTGCAACCAAGCTCCTGCCTCACTGGGTCAACATGTTCTGGGCCTGCACCAAACTAACATCATTTTGGACAAAAATTTTTAAGTGCCTCTCAGACAGCCTTAGTATCACAATCCCTCCTAACCCACTAACAGCTGTGTTTGGTGTCCTTCCAGATGGACTGGAATTGGAGAAGGACAAGCAAACGGTGATTGCATTCACTACACTCTTGGCACGCAGACTTATTTTGTTAAATTGGAAGAATCCTAATTCTCCTCTTATAAGTCAGTGGGAAACCGATGTTTTATATTATTTGAAATTGGAAAAAATCAAATTTTCAGTTAGAGGATCTGTACAAAATTTTTTCAAAACATGGCAGGATTTAATCAATATTATTTTAGAATAAGAGAAATAACTATTATTGCATTTAACTCCCTTCTCCATCTCTTATTTTATATAGATATTTACTTCTCCCCTTCTTTTGTCTAATGTTGCCTTATTAAAAAGCTTAAAGAAATTTTCCTTTAGCTAAGCTCTCCTTCTCAGGGGTGGGGTTTGATTTGTTTTCAAATTTGTTGGGTTATAAATTGATCTGTTTGTATGGAATGATTACAATGAAAATTAATAAAATAAAAATATTATAAAAAAAAAAATATATATATATATATATATAAATAGCCCCTTATGTTTTGCGTTCTGTAAAAAAGACAATGGCAAAAGCACAGGGAAAAAGAAGAATTTCAGCGAATACCAAGTAGAGGCAAGGAAAAACATACTATTTGTTGGTTTAAGCAGTGATATAAAAAACAAAATGAAGTTGATCGAGTGACAGAGTGGCAGAGAAACTCAAAAGTTCAAGTTCAGAAAGTCATACAGTGCCTGAAATAAATAAGAAGTGGTCAGATATCAAAGTCGCTGTGAAAAGGCGAGTCGTAGCCCACTGTCTTGAGTGTCATATGGAAGTGTATTAGGGTACAAAGAAAAAAAAAACTGGGACACGGTGTGAAACAAAAGGTTGAAATTTCCACTTTAATCACGTAGCTTATTTTGTCATTAAAGGAGAATGTCATAAACTTCATCTTAAAATCATTAAATTTAACAGTTTCTCAAATGCCATTGTAACTAAAGTAGCACGTTAAATGCTTCATATTCTATGTACTCTTACATGTGTGAATCAGTACGTGTTTCTTAAACAGGCTTTCTCTTACATCGACAGGACACAGAATACATTACATTCATGATGTTACACCTCTCTGAACAATTTTAATACTAAGATGTATACTTGATATCATTTTCATGATGATAGAAATTAAAACATGTATAAACCATTGAGGCACGTTGGCACAGTGGTAGCAACGAGCTGGTGCCCCGTCCAGAGATTATTCCTGCCTCCCACAAGATGCTTGTTGCGCCATGCACGACCCTCAATAAAATAATTTATTGCAGCAGTACTATCTCTTTCAAACGTAATAACCCCTGATTCCTGTCCTTCCTTTACTTTCTCCAAATAACCAATTGCCAGACAATCAACTCTTTAATAAATGTCAAGCCATTTGTAAGCTTAGAACACAGATTTTTCAAAACGTTAAAGGTACATTGAAATATATTCGTAGTACATGTTTAATTATTCCATCCATCTATCCATCCAGGGACGCGCCAGCCCCAGCAAGCATACAGTGTGAGGCAGGAATAATCCCTGAACAGGACACCAGCTCATTGCTGACACTGCACCACCGAGTCCTCGCATATTTAATCATTAACAATACACATTATTTAAATGAAGTTTAAAATGTATCTGTATAACGTAATATATATATTTTAATGCATTTCATCTTTAAAATGATATCAATAGCTCCATGAAGATAGCGCCTGGAAATCTAAATCAACTTAGAAGCTAGTCATCATCTGTAAATACGTGCTCTCAATTAAACTGAATTACTTTATTGTTACTGTATGGTACAATGAGATTCAATATGCAAATTGGCAACACTAAAGCAGCTATAGTATTTGGAATAGTTTGGCCATTCTGTGCACCATTAAATGGTTATGGGCTGATTACAATTAGATGCCTTAAACTTATAAACGATATGTGGTTAATTTCAGTGTATTTTATAAAGCCGCATCAGGGATGTGAATCTAAAAAATAAAGGGGAACCACACAGGAACAGTAGTACTGCTTTGACACTGGGTGCCGCTAGTGTACAAAACCGAGAACTTGCGCATACAAGGGATTGACCTGGTGTAAAAATGTGCGTGGCTTTATGCCAAGTTTAGTTCGTGATGTGAGCATGGAAACAGGCGTACACAACATTTTTGTGCATATGCACTGTTTATACATAAGGCTCCAGGAGATGAAAACAAAAACAAGCAACGGGGTCTAAATTAGAAATCAAAAAATACAGTATATATAGATACTAAACCCCAAAGCATTAACCAGAAGCGATATTTCAAATAATTTGCAAGATCCAGGCAAATTTTGTTTTCATTCCAGAAATTAGATGGTACAGATAGTGTGCCACCATCTTAAATAGGAACTGACACGTGACATCACACTAATTTTGCCTTCCGGTTAAGTGGTAGCAATGGCCCAAGAATCAATAAATAATACGGCTGTGAAAAAGCACACAAAATCGTAGTGTTCATAAAATATTTATAAAAATAACAATAAAAATTAAGAACAGTGCAAAATGTAAAGGCAGTTGTAAATTGCAAACAAAATACATTTATGTTTCCACGAAACCTCAAAATCATAACATAGAAAAGAAAATAAAGTGTGAGCCAAACTTTCTCAGACCTGCTTAATGTAATTCTGGGTCACAAACGACACATACAAAAGATACACATTCAAAATGAATGTGAAATAATCCCTTTTGAATTGTAGCAAAATGTATCAAGTTATCAAATAGTTTTTTCAAAATATATAACTGATGTCATATCCTTCATAGTAATTCTTACCAAGTATGTTAAGTCAAATTATACAGCACTTGTCTGGGTCATCAGAAATATTTTCTAACAAAAATATACAGAATGATAACTGCTTAAATCTGCTCCTTCTTAGACAAAACGTCACTTTTCTCCAAAAAGTCAAAGAAATCATAATCATAAATTCTTTTACAACAGTTCTTTAAGCAACTATTTCATATTTTGTATATGTTATGTTATTTATTAAACTTTAAGTAATTCGACTTTAAACCTGAAAGTTGCCTTTGCGTACCTTTGAGCAAATGACTCTAGCTTCCTGTCCTCTCATCCTAAAAATACATATACAAATTGTACTGTAATTTGGTAACTGTAAATTACCTTTAAATGGTACTCATTATATAAAAAAAAGTTTGTTAGATATATAGTATTTTATCAATTTCTTCCCAGTACGGACTTCGCGGTTTAGAAAAAGTTTCATCCCAAGAACTCTAAATGCACTCAATCAGTCCATCAAGTGCTCCTTGTAGAACTGTTTACTTATAAGTACAATTACCTCACTGTAAACTTGCACTACAGTTATAATATTGCACAACCTGCGCCACTTTATAAAGCGCATATTTACATATGATGACAGTATTCATTTTTAAGATGAAATGCAGCAAAATATGTTGATTATATTATACAGATAAAACTTTAACTTCACTTAAATAATCTGTATTGTTAATAATTAAACATGTGAGGACACTGTGCCGCAGCGCTAGCTAGTTCATGGATTGTTCCTGCATTGCATTGTATTCTTGTATTCTCCCTTACTTAAAAGAAGAGGACGACATGCATCAAGACTCTTTGCAGTGTTGGCTCCTCAGTGGTGGAACGAACTTCCTCTTGCTGTACGAACAGCGGAGACCCTCACTGTCTTCAAACGTCGTCTGAAGACACACTTCTTTAAACAGCACTTGGGGGACTAAAGTCCCCATACTCTTTTCTACCCTTTTCTCAAAAAAAAAAAAAAAATTTGTACTAACTTACTATTTTCTTCTAGCATGGTTTTGTGTACAACTTGGTCAGCGGTAACTTGTTTAATGACAGTAGATTTAATCCTAGCCTTAAAGACTGAAGAACAGTCGTAGATTACTAAGCACTGTTGTAAGTCGCTCTGGATAAGAGCGTCTGCTAAATGATGTAAATGTAAATGTCTTGCGCTGAAGCGACACTGGAAAGATAGACGGATAGAATAATTAAACATGTACTACAAAGATATTTCAATGGTCCTTAAAAGTTTTGAAGAATTGGCGTTCTAAGCTTACAAATGGCTTCACGTCTATTACATAGCTGATTGTGTGGTGATTGGGTATTTGGAGAAAGAAAAGTAAGGACAGGAATTGGAGGTTAGTACGTTTGAAAGAGACAGTACTGCTGTGATAAATTATGTCATTGAAGGTCGCGCGTGGCGCAGAAAGCCTCTTGCGTGAGATATGAACAAGCACTGCGCCACCGTGTTCCCATGCTTAATAACATGCTTTCATTCCTATCATCATGAAAAGATATCACGTATTCATCTCAGTATTTTAATTATTCAGAGAGCTGTAATATCACGAATGTAATGGATTATGTGTCCTGTCGGAGAAAGAGAAAGCCCATTTAAGAAGCAGGTAGTGATTCACACACAGAGTGCACAAAGAAGATCAAATACAGAACAAAGCATTTAACGTCCTACTTTAGTTACAATGGGATTTGAGAAACTAGTAAATTAAACGATTTTAAGATGAAGTTTATGATGTTCTACTTTAATGGCAAAATAAACCACGTGATTAAAGTGGAAATTTTGAGATTAAAGTTGACATTTCGTGCTTTTTTCCCACTGTGTGCCTATTTTTTTGTCTGTACCCTAATAAGCTTTCATATGACACTCAGACGGTGGGCTACGACTTGCCTTTTCACGGCAACTTTGATATGTGATTTCTTTTTTTATTTCGGGCACTGTACGACTTTGTGAACTTAAGCCTTCGAGTTTCTCCGACACTCTGTCACTCGATCAACTTCCTTTTGTTGATTATACCACTGTTTAAACCAACAAATAGTACGTTTTTCCTTTGCCTGTTCTTGGTATTCGCTGAAATTCTTATATTTTCCCCCGTGCTTTTCCCATTGTCTTTTCTCAGAAGGCTATTTATATCGATTTGCATATTCAAAGAGGCGTAATTCTGGGAGGAGTTGGGGCAGGAAAGAAGGCGCATGCACGTGCGTTACTTTTCACGCTGATCGGGATTTATGTAGTGGAAGAACGTGAAAGTTTGTGTACGTACAGATTCCTGCATCTGGATTTTTCTGTGCATACGCACATTCCCTCTTTTGTGCTTACGCCATGTTATAGTGTGAGTTCTACGCACAGCGTTATACATGAGGCCCCTGGTGATGGTAGTTACCCTTCGAACCAGGAGTTGGCGCTGCATGCTAACACCTTTTCTCTTCCTGCCTCTGCAGAGTGGAAGATTGATGGTCAATCCACCGAAGATGTCACTTCCATTTTCTGCCCTGCTGGACCCGCCCCTTCCTGCATGGAACCCATATAACTGGAAGTTCTGCCATGTTTGAAGTAGTTCTGTATTGGACTCTAATCTGAAAAGGCTTCATTATTACTTTTGTTAAAGGATTCTTTCCTTCCTTTTCAGTTATCTTCATTACATGGGGTCAAGGACATGCCCCAACCCTTTTTTTGTGTTTGCTTCTTGTCTTACATATATTATCCAAATTAATGTAAAATATTAAGTGCACTGCCCATATTTTAAGGCTACTCATGGAAATGTTGCATAAAGAAGATGAAAGCTCCACAATAAAAGCTATTGCTAAGATCCTAACAGGGAATCATTATATTGTAGTCTATAGCCTCTTTGCTACTTGCTATTGTTTTACTGCTTGACATTATTATCCTTAATCTCAAACACTTTTTGTCCATATTCATCCAAGTCTTTACTTTTATTTTGTCTTACAAACATAAGTTTTATAAAAAAATAAATGATATGTTTCTTCAAAATACTGAAAGGAGTCGGGGGCAGGTATAGCAGAAACTAATTCAAGAAAAAAGTTATAAAGACTGAAATGGATTAAGAATCTAACCAAAATGAAATCCTGGAGCCATTAGAGTTGCTTAGGACTAAATTCTGTAATAGGCAACTCATTCTAGAAGTGGTAAAAATGAATATTTGGTATCCATTTTATAGGAGATTGTTTTAAAAATCACATTAATATGAGAATTTCTGTTTATTCTAAAGTCATCCTGCACACCATATATATACTGAAGACCCAATTTTCCTGTATTGTACTCTCTAGCATATAATACTGTATCAAAAATGAGCTTGTTTAATAATACAATGTAAAACCAAACACATTATGCATAAAAATATTTTACCTCATCAGTTTAGTGAAAATGTTATCAAATCAGTAAGTTCAAATTAATTGTCATGTCAACAGTATGATTTTTGCATAAAAAAACTAATCAACTGAATATACATAAATTAAAAAATATATAGTTTAGAATTTTTGCCATGATTGATGATTATTGGGTTCCAAAGTTGCAACTCTGAGTTTGGCTCCTTAAAAAGTGTTTTGTGTTTTGATTATCTCAAAAAATGCATAAATTGTGCCCATATTATCTATTCTTGCTGAGATAGACAGAGGAACTTTTTTTTTTTTCCTTTTGGGAATAAATGACTTAATTTCCTGAGTTTCAGATGCTCTAATAGTGAATGGCAGCAAATGTGACCCTTACTTTCCAATTATTTATTTATCTGATCACAGAATAATATGAATGTAGCCAGCCTCTCCCTCAACATTTTCCGATGTTATTTAGATACTTCTACAATTTTTCATTCAGCTTTCTGCCAAAGGGATGTGATGGCAAGAAAATGTGGATCATTTCCCTTCTGTAGAGAAAACCACAATCTTTACTTAGAATATTTGTGTGTTTTTTTTATGGGCTATTCCCTCAAGGGTGTTTCAGTTATGTCCCAGAGTAAGCTCACCAGGTGCCATAAACACAAGTCTTCCATGGGAGCATCACAGGAACTACAACCAAAATATCAAGGCAGCTACAACTGTTAACATGACTCAAAACCACAGGGCAGTATTAGACTAACGTTGTTGTTATTATTATTTTTATTACTCACAAATTAACAACCTACTCACAAAAGTTTTTGTTTATGTAGATGAGAAAATCTATATACATATATGGCTCCTGTACATATTTGAATTTGATTTGTAGATTCACAAATATCCATAATTCAGCAGGACTGATGTTGTTATGTTGTGCTTTGAACAAAGCTTACATTAAAAGTTCAATAATTTGAGCTGAAGAAAGCCTTATCCAGTATCATTTTGCCTCAGCAGTCCAGGAGCTATTAACAAACACAACAAAAAAAAATCAGAGAAACAGCAAGATATCATTTTTTAAACTTTCAAACCATCTTCTGGAATTCTCAATTAATCTTGACATAAATTTGAGCAACCAGTGGCTTCTTTTGTATTCTGTCTCTCTTATAGTGCTGCTGTTGTGATTTATGATCTTTTTACATTTTTCTCTGGTTTCAGTAAAGCTAGAAACATAATGTTTTGGGTTTTTACACCCAAGGAATTGATTTCTGAATTAGAGTTTAAATTAGAGGTTTTGTTTTGAAGTTCATTATTTTTTACCATAATTTTCAAAGCCATTTTGTTTTGGCGAAAGACATTGCAATTTTGCAGGTTTTGTGCTGCCCATGTCCATGGAAATATTTCCTATGATGCACCAGGTCATCACAGTTTATGGGCATCATCAGGTGCAAGGGTATAATGGACACCCATGAAGTGATTCAGTATTTGAAATTGGGCAAGATATAGCAAATTTCTTTTTGACAATTTTGATTACTGGTTTTTGAAACAAACTTTGCTTTTCAACCTTGATTTTCAGCTTGCATTTTGGGATTTGACCCTTGCTTTGTCTTATGAGCATCCTGATCATCACTCACTCTGTTCTGTTTGGGCTGATTGTCCTTTTTGAAGTCTTTCAGCTGCTATCCATTTAGAAAGTGAAGTTTTCTGTTGTGATTTGTTTTGATTCTGATTAGTTTTATGCATTGTGTGTTATTTCAGTCTATTCTTATAGCATTTTGAGTAATTGTATGATTGATACTATTGTCACTGGAGAGCCATCTAGGGTGGCTTCTTATGAGGTCTTTGCAGTTCTCTCGGTAGCCATGATGGCCATTGTTGGTCTTGTATTTGGATGTTATTGAGACGTCTGATATCATTGCGCTCTATCCCCTTTTGAGATGCTGGTGCCTCAATGTGCAAATCTGCATATTGGAATTAAAATAAATTTGACATTATATTTTTTTATTTTGTTTTTTGATTTATGCGCTTGGTTTTTCTAGTCCATATTGATGTTCAACCCCTGCTTATTCTTAGATATTAATTTACTCCCCTTTTTAAGCAGTATTTCAGCTTCTCAGACATCCTTTTTTGCATTCAGTGTTTCTTACTATAACACTTTCCACCAAATATATTTTTCTTCTAAAGAATCAGCTTAAGACAGAAAGAATCAATGCCTCATGCATGTCAGCAAAAGGCAGTTTAAAATGTTCTTGGTTGACCTCTTGACTGTGTAATATGAGCTATAGCGTTTCAAGGTAGCATAGTACAAAACAATTTTTCAACTGCTTCATTGTGTGGGACCTCAACGATGCGGTGAATTAAATGTAGCCTTACTTGTAGAAAGTATATGAGGAAGTGTAGCCTTTTTAAAAAGTGCCAATGTTTTTGCTTGGCTTGTAGGCTAGTACATTTCTAATTTGATGTTGCAAGCTTTTATTTTTATTGTTGTATTTTGGCAGACACTACCTACATTGTATTTCATGACTGCAGGAAAATGGGATGTTAACTTGACTTGAAAAC
This sequence comes from Erpetoichthys calabaricus, assembly GCF_900747795.2. Taxonomy (NCBI): domain Eukaryota; kingdom Metazoa; phylum Chordata; class Cladistia; order Polypteriformes; family Polypteridae; genus Erpetoichthys; species Erpetoichthys calabaricus. Next base: position 215,294,016 of record NC_041396.2, on the reverse strand, counting down.
TTGTTATTTGTCTTTTTTTCTTGTCTTTTGAATATAAATTGTAAATTTCATTTTTGAATATGGTTTGTTCTTAGTTAATACTGTCCTATGTATTAGTTATGTTTTATTAGATTCTGTTGTTTGTCTGTATATTACTTCCTATTCAAATGTTCAGTCTTCTTTATACCTGTCCTGGTTGGCCTCCTTTATCAGCCCCAAACCACAACTAAGCAGCGTTTTGGTACTGTAGTATTTAATCCTATCTTTTGGGTTTCATTTTGGATTTTCTAAGTGCTTTCTTGATCTCATTTTAGTTATAATATTTGCCTTGTTAAATGTTAAAACAACATATGGTGGATTTTGGACTGGATTTGTTTTCTTAGTTTTTCCTTTTAGGCATAAGGTTTTTTGTCACCTTTTCTGCTTTTTGTTGTTGCTCTTTTTAAATAAACCATTAACATAGTCTAGTAAATTTTTTTAGTTTTTGTAAGCCAGACATTTAAAATTTTGTCCCTTTCTCATTTGTAAATATTTTGATTATAAAGCCCTTGCCTCATTTTTTTGCGCTGTGTAAGCCATAGGCCTGCCTCTTTAGTTTGGGCTAAGAATGGTGAGGCCTACACTGTTTTGTTGTCATGGGTCTGTTTCTTGTTTTGTGATATTATACACAAGAAAGGTCACAACATCTACACCTCATACTGGACTAAGAAATCCACTTATTCCTTTTCCACATGCTGCCTGTCATTATGACGGCAAAGCCTGAGGGTGCATTGAAAAATCTTACTCTCATGAGCATGGAAGGGCACATTTTTTTCTGACAAGTCCTATTTAAAATAAAAGACTAGACTGGCAGCACACTGATAGTATGCCAATGAAAATCTTCTTAAATATACTTGACTTAACATCAAGGCTTTGGACGGGGCTCTCAATCTCAAATACAGAAACTCAATGACAATCAAAACCTGTAATTCCAAAGCACTTCCCACAAAACAACTCCAGAAGCATAATTAGAAGCCCTCAAATATCATTCTCTCTGCCCAGAAACCAAGCTGGCCTACTATTTCATGATCATTTGTTCCATTGTTGAAAAAAATATCTTATGAAGCAATTTGTATAGGCTTTCATGATGATGCCAAGTATCATAGCCACCTGAAAAGTGAAATGTACTGAGAAGGGACAAATGAGTAATTTAAAAGGGCCTGGAGAATGAGAAGGTTTTAACAGAGCTTTGCAAGGGCTAGTTGAAAAACAAGCCAAAGAGTAAGAGATACCATAACCAAAGCATGAGGTAAAATATGAAATTGAAAAAACAGCAAAAGGTTCTACCTCTAACTGAGATTCCTGTCTCCATCCTACAACATTCATTTGCCATCAACTTGTTATATAATTAAATTAAAAAAAAATAGGTGTTGTGAACTGTATGCCACCAACTTTTATGGTGTCCCAAACTAACATTACGACTATTCATTATTTTGCATCGAAGTGACATGACTAGAAGTGCCCTAACAATGATAAATAATATAGGTGTTCCCATCAGAAATTGTGCAAAATAGTGGTCGGTCAGAGTGAAACAAATCAGTGGCCAAAAATAAAAACAAAACAAAACTGAACCATGGATGTCTGGAAATTAGTGATGAGCGAAACCTGTGGAGTTTGCTTCACTCTGAGATTGGTGAAATCATGGGTATGTTCAGGAACTTGGCTGAACTCTGCTCCATTAAAGTCAATGGGGAAGGAGGAACTAGTTTTGAGTGGCTTATAATTGTGTAATGGTTGTTTAACACTAGAATCCCTGTAGCCTACAAAAAAACTCATAATCCTGAACCACCTTAAATTCCTTTGCACCTCTCCTCATCAGTGTCTTTTGTTTTGTAAATGTGTCAGTCACCACAAGCAACAAGCAGCCTGCTATCCCATCCCAACCCCTCCGCCACTGGAGCTGAGTCCATTGCAAAATTCTCAGAACTCAAGTCTCTTTATCTGGCAGTTAGGTGCCTGGAGTTGTATAGGGTAAATAATATATTGTTATTTGGAATGCATACGTTTCATTTGTGCTCCGTGTCTGCAATGATTTGTGCAAGTGTAGGATGAAAGGAAATGCAAGGCAAGAAATGCTGAACACATACCTAAAGCAGAAACTTTTTCCATGTTATACTAATAATGACGTGAAGTGTATAATGTATGAAGACTTTAGTCCAAATATTAAATAAACATGTGCGCTTATATTCAAGAATATAACCAAAGAAAAAAATCATTCGATTTACATGTAGCTGTCAATGAGGTAAAAACCCAAGCTCAAATGTCAATTGACAGGAAGTTGATATGTATTCTTGATGCCGGGCACTCTGCGTTTTGAGTAGTGAGCTGTAAATAGTAATAAACCTCTCATTATTATTATTTTTAGGGTCCCCTATGTTTACAGATGTTGGGGGGGGTGCTTCTTTAAGGCTTACTTTGACATTTAAGCTGGACATAATTAGCCATATATATATATATATGTATATATGGTGGCAGTACTCCTAATATTCTCATCAAATGAAATTATATTAAGTTTTTTTTTTTTTTTTTTTTAAGTATTCAGGATGGAAATCTGACTAGACTACTGATTGTGCCTTGACATCACACATGCGTGAAGCAGATTGGAATGATCATACAATAGAAATGGGTAAAACGGCTGTGTATGGCTGCTACAGCTCTGTTATGTCGCACTGGCCTGGCAAAGCATTGTGGGGTGCTGGGGAAAAATGTTAATCTAAGCCAACCTCAAGGTAAATTTTCAGGAAAATATATGACGAATAAGATCAATGGCAAATGTATTTACAGCCATAAATGCTTTGGTGAATTTTCCTGATCAATACTACTGCCAATGCATGACACTAAGGAGTCTATGTTCCTCATCCCTGGAACACACACTCAGATTTTTCTTTTAACAATGTGGACTGTAGCTACTGCCTGTCAATCAACAAGTAGTAGCAATCTAGAAGCACAGCAAATATGTCCCAAGTAAGTTAGATTTAGTATCTTCAACCAGATCAAATTCATATATATGTATATATGTGTGTGTGTATGTGTATATATATAATATGTGTGTGTATATATAGTCACACACGCATGTTTAGATAGATAGATAGATAGATAGATAGATAGATAGATAGATAGATAGATAGATAGATAGATAGATAGATAGATACTTTATTAATCCCAAGGGGAAATTCACATACTCCAGCAGCAGCATACTGATACAAAAAACAATATTAAATTAAAGATTGATAACAATGCAGGAAAAAACAGACACTAACTTTGTATAATGTTAATGTTTAAAATCCTAAAATCCACCACCAGCTCCTTGGTTTTGCTGGTGTTCAGGTGTAGGTGGTTTGAGTCGCACCATTTAACAAAGTCCTTGATTAGGTCCCTATACGCCTCCTCCTGCCCACTCCTGATGCAGCCCACGATAGCACGTGGCAGGACTCCGAGTTGTATTGGAAGTCCGTTGTATGTAGGCTGAACAGGACCGGGAAATAAAACTGTTATATATATATAACAGTCCGCCTTGTGAAAAGTACTTCTAGATTCATCTATTTGGACACCATTGAGTTCACTGACCTCTCCACCCATCTCCTGATGGGTGAAGAGGTCCAGCTTGTTGTGCAACTGGGCACATAGGTAGGCATAGTCTAGGTTATCCAGTGAATGGCCACAACTGAGGTAGAGTGTCAACATTGTTGCCAGTAGCACACAGTCCAGTGACAGACTTGGAACAATCCACAATACCACATAGAGTTCTAGATAAACTGGGTGGCGGAGGTGTGCATAGAGTCTCTGAGCACGGGGAGACTTTAGGGAAAGGGGATCCTCTAATCCTAGACAGTGGTAATACACCTGCTTGATGCCCATTAGCTCTGGGTAGTCAAAAATGAGGACAATGCTGAAGATAATCAGCCAGCATATGAAGTGCAGGATAAAGCACAAGAGAGGTACCCATGTGTCCCATGGAGCAGTACTGGCATTCCACAGCAAAGGAGCATTTTGTACTGGCTGCCAGTACCTTATCATCACCTGTAATGACAAGGAAGTGGTGAATACATAGAAGGCTCGCTGTAGTCAACAACCTTCAACATCTGCAATAAGATGCTGCAGATGTTCTATCAGACAGTTGTGGCGAGCGCCCTCTTCTACGCAGTGGTGTGCTGGGGAGGCAGCATTAAGAGGAAAGACGCCTCACGTCTGGACAAACTGGTGAGGAAGGCAAGCTCTGTTGTTGGCATGGAGCTGGACAGTTTAACATCTGTGGCAGAGCGAAGGGCGCTCAGCAGGCTCCTATCAATTATGGAGAATCCACTGCATCCACTAAATAGTATCATCTCCAGACAGAAGAGCAGCTTCAGCGACAGACTGCTGTCACTGTCCTGCTCCACTGACAGATTGAGGAGATCGTTCCTCCCCCAAACTATGCGACTCTTTAATTCCATCCGGGGGGGTAAACGTTAACATTTAACATTATACATAGTTATTGTCTGTTTTTCACCTGCATTATTATCATTCTTTAATTTAATATTATTTATTGTATCAGTATGCTGCTGCTGAAGAATGTGAATTTCCCATTGGGATTAATAAAGTATCTATCTATCTATCTATCTATCTATCTATCTATCTATCTATCTATCTATCTATCTATCTATCTATCTATCTATCTATCTATCTATCTAGTACTCCAAAGATAGCTTGGCACCATCTCTTGACAGATGCTGAAGCAAGAAGGCTGTGCTGGACAACAAATAGCAGGAGCAGGAAAAAATCCTGAGTGAGAGGTCCGAGTACTTTGGGGTCACGGAGCGATTCTCCCCACTCCCGTGAAGACTCCTCTTTACTCTGTGAAGCCACGCCGTGGTTATTGTGATAAATCACCCTAAATGAGATAAAACGGACAAACTCCACACCCGTTCCGAAGACAAAAACAAAGTTGCACAAAGCGATAAATGCCAAGCACACGCCACCTATGCTCGTCGGAACCATGGTCGCTACAAGCAGGATTAAAAATTAAGTCATATCATATAGTTTAGGAGACAACTAAAGGGCTTGAGTAAATGTAATTCTCCCTCTCAATCTTTTACAGACCATTCTAGGGAAATCTTGCCCGGCTCTGGGGCAGCCAACGACGTCACTTCCCCTACTGGCCTTTAAAGCTGCCACTTTGTGGATAATAAGGCAGTTCTGTTTTGGACTTGATTGCGTGAACATGTCAATGTTTTTGCAACTATTTTGCAGCCGGGAACAATTATACGGGTGGGTGCCCCAAACCTTTGCAATGTCTAAGGGTCATTCTTCTTACTATACAGTGTATCCAGAAAGTATTCACAGCGCATCACTTTTTCCACCTTTTGTTATGTTACAGCCTTATTCCAAAATGGATTAAATTCATTTTTTTCCTCAGAATTCTGCACACAACACCCCATAATGACAACATGAAAAACGTTTACTTGAGGTTTTTGCCAATTTATTAAAAATAAAAAAACTGAGAAATCACATGTATATAAGTATTCACAGCCTTTGCTCAATACTTTGTCGATGCACCTTTGGCAGCAATTACAGCCTCAAGTCTTTTTGAATATGATGCCACAAGCTTGGCACACCTATCCTTGGCCAGTTTCGCCCATTCCTCTTTGCAGCACCTCTCAAGCTCCATCAGGTTGGATGGGAAGCGTCGGTGCACAGCCATTTTAAGATCTCTCCAGAGATGTTCAATTGGATTCAAGTCTGGGTTCTGGCTAGGCCACTCAAGGACATTCACAGAGTTGTCCTGAAGCCACTCCTTTGATATCTTGGCTGTGTGCTTAGGGTCGTTGCCCTGCTGAAAGATGAACCCAGTCTGAGGTCAAGAGCGCTCTGGAGCAGGTTTTCATCTAGGATGTCTCTGTACATTGTTGCAGTCATCTTTCCCTTTATCCTGACTAGTCTCCCAGTCCCTGCCGCTGAAAAATATCCCCACAGCATGATGCTGCCACCACCATGCTTCACTGTAGGGATGGTGCCAGGTTTCCTCCAAACGTGACACCTGGCATTCACACCAAAGAGTTCAATCTGTCTCATCAGACCAGAGAATTTTCTTTCTCATGGTCTGAGAGTCCTTCAGGTGCCTTTTGGCAAACTCCAGGCTGGCTGCCATGTGCCTTTTACTAAGGAGTGGCTTCCGTCTGGCCACTCTACCATGCAGGCCTGATTGGTGGATTGCTGCAGAGATGGTTGTCCTTCTGGAAGGTTCTCCTCTCTCCACAGAGGACCTCTGGAGCTCTGACAGAGTGACCATCGAGTTCTTGGTCACCTCCCTGACTAAGGCCCTTCTCCTCCGATCGCTCAGTTTAGATGGCTGGCCAGCTCTAGGAAGAGTCCTGGTGGTTTCGAACTTCTTTCACTTATGGATGATGGAGGCCACTGTGCTCATTGGGACCTTCAAAGCAGCAGAAATTTTTCTGTAACCTTCCCCAGATATGTGCCTCGAGACAATTCTGTCTCGGAGGTCTACAGACAATTCCTTTGACTTCATGCTTGGTTTGTGCTCTGACATAAACTGTCAACTGTGGGACCTTATATAGACAGGTGTGTGCCTTTCCAAATCATGTCCAGTCAACTGAATTTACCACAGGTGGACTCCAATTAAGCTGCAGAAACATCTCAAGGATGATCAGGGGAAACAGGATGCACTTGAGCTCAGTTTCAAGCTTCATGGCAAAGGCTGTGAATACTTATGTACATGTGCTTTCTCAATTTTTTTATTTTTAATAAATTTGCAAAAACCTCAAGTAAACTTTTTTCACGTTGTCATTATGGGGTGTTGTGTGTAGAATTCTGAGGAAAAAATGAATTTAATCCATTTTGGAATAAGGCTGTAACATATCAAAATGTGGACAAAGTGATGCGTTGTGAATACTTTCGGGATGCACTGTATATATAATATGATTGGCTCCAGCAGACCCCCGTGACCCTGTGTTCGGATTCAGCGGGTTGGAAAATGGATAGATGGATGGATATCTTTTTTTTTTTTTTTTTTTTTTAGTAAATTGCCTATGCAACCCAGAAAACATGTTCATATTTATGTTTATATGAAATCTCAGTAGTTAAAAGTATACACATTGATTAAAATAAAAAACAGGCAATGTATAGCATGCCAATAAAGGAGGGTGTGGCTTTAAAGTCACATTGAAACATTTTATTAGGAATTTTTTTATAATGTGAATAAACAAGTTTACTTAAAATGTTTCTTTAAAGAAATAACAGAAACCAGCATTTCATCCTTGTTAGAGATCTATTACATTACACAGCCAACTTTGAACATTAAACAAGAGATTTTATTTAAATTGCATATTTTTATTATATTAACATACAGTATATCTAACAGTCTTTGAGCACAGAGTGAATAGACAAAATGGAAATTTGTTGGTCACAAATATATGGATGGTGGAAGAATACTCTACATAAGTATTTAATCTGCTTAAACCATCATACAAGATAAAAATGATTATACTGAAAATCTTTATAATGCTCGTCTGAAAAATACCCTGCTTGCAGACCGATTAGGGTTCAAGTTTCAAGAAAATGGAAAATACCATCATCCACACCACTTCCATCACCAGCCTTCACATTATGCCAGAAGAACTTCAAGTACACATTCTTTCAAACTCCAAAGGACACAATGTTCCTGCTCTTTAATATCTGTTGGTTTCAAATGTAATTTTCTAAAACCAAGTAAATTATTTTATATTTATACAGTATGTTTAGCATTTTATGTTTCTTTTATCTATATAACCATCTGTGACTGTCGGACTCTTTAATTTGAAAAAGCTTTACTGTGAAGCCCAATATTCATTTCTTTTACCATTAACCAATTCAGTCCAGTTTAATATCATTTATTGTCACTGTGCTTTTTTCCTAAAATGGCAGCAGTACTTACAGTAATCTTATGATTATGAAAAAGATTCTGTTGTGTACACGAAGAGCAAGGTAGGTAGAAAAGAACATAAGAAAAAAGGAAAATAATAAACAAAAGAAACTCCCCATTTCCTCCCCCTCCATATGCCACGCCAAAAACTACATTACTTTTTATTGGATCTATTGAGTACTTCAAGAAGTTTTTTCATCTCAATAAACCCACTTTTTACAAAATAATAACTTTGCCCCTGACTATTCTTTGGTCACAATTGTCAAGAATTCTTTTTGATCATCCAGCAGTTCTCAATGGTATCCTTCATTCACATAATCTTAGTGCATCTTTGACAACAAGTTGTGTACCATGACATCCCCAGAGATTCAATGAATGTGAATGTGTGTAAGCTTAATACTGCAATGGCTAGGGATGAGTCACCAAAAGAATGAGCTGACATTACATCATCAGTAGCAGGAGCACTTATAAATACAGCAACCCTGCACAGTCATGCGTGCTTTTTCCAACTATCCATCCATCCATCCATTTTCCAACCCGCTGAATCCGAACACAGGGTCACGGGGGTCTGCTGGAGCCAATCCCAGCCAACACAGGGCACAAGGCATGGAACCAATTCCGGGCAGGGTGCCAACCTACCGCAGGACACACACAAACACACCCACACACCAAGCACACACTAGGGCCAATTTAGAATCACCAATCCACCTAACCTGCATGTCTTTGGACAATGGGAGGAAACCAGAGTGCCCGGAGGAAACCCACGCAGACACGGGGAGAACATGCAAACTCCACGCAGGGTGGACCCGGGAAGCGAACCCAGGTCTCCTAACTGCAAGCAGTCCTTTCAAGGAGAGCGAGCCGCTTCAAAGAGCCATATAAGCAGCAGAGAATCCATGCATTGTGCCACTCGACACTGATGCTACCATACATAGTAACATGAGTCTGCTGGACATCTTACCTTATCAAAAAATAAATGTCTCTGTCCGAGCCAGCAAAATGATGAATACCACACTGCTGCTTCATCAAGGTAGAGAAATGCTGACTCTGGAGCCAAAATGTAGTCGTGGTCCTTGAGGATTTTACTATGGTTCTCCTTGCCAAGTGTGTCATCCTCTTTCAATCGCTTTCTCCTCTCCTAAACCCCCAGTCTTGAAAGTAGAATGGAGAAACTGATCCACTCAAACAATGCAGGAAATGCTCCCTTCTTCAACAGTTGCACCCTGTCTCGTGAAAAAAAGTGCCAGCTACAAACTCTGGTATGGGAACTAACCGTAAAGCTCTCTGGATAGTCACAATCCATTTAGATTGGGTTTCCGCATCAGAGGGAAATGTAAGAAAACTAAGTACTTTGTTGTACTTACTGGAAGCTCAACATAAGTACACAACAGTGTTCAACTATAGAGCTATACAGGTGCTGGTCATAAAATTAGAATATCATGACAAAGTTGATTTATTTCAGTAATTCCATTCAAAAAGTGAAACTTGTATATTAGATTCATTCATTACACACAGACTGATGTATTTCAAATGTTTATTTCTTTTAATGTTGATGATTATAACTGACAACTAATGAAAGTCCCAAATTCAGTATCTCGGAAAATTAGAATATCAATTAAGACCAATGCAAAAAAAGGATTTTTAGAAATGTTGGCCAACTGAAATGAAAGGTATGAACATGAAAAGTATGAGCATGTACAGCACTCGATATTTAGTTGGGGCTCTTTTGGCCTGGATTACTGCAGCAATGCGGCGTGGCATGGAGTTGAACAGTCTGTGGCACTGCTCAGGTGTTATGAGAGCCCATGTTGCTCTAATAGTGGCCTTCAGCTCTTCTGAATTGTTGGGTCTGGCGTATTGCATCTTCCTCTTCACAATACCCCATACATTTTCTATGGGGTTAAGGTCAGGCGAGTTTGCTGGCCAATCAAGAACAGGGATACCATGGTCCTTAAACCAGGTACTGGTAGCTTTGGCACTGTGTGCAGGTGCCAGGTCCTGTTGGAAAATGAAATCTGCATCTTCATAAAGTTCGTCAGCAGCAGGAAGCATGAAGTGCTCTAAAACTTCCTGATAGACGGCTGTGTTGACCTTGGACCTCAGAAAACACAATGGACCAACACCAGCAGGTGACATGGCACCCCAAACCATCACTGACTGTGGAAACTTTACACTGGACCTCACGCAACGTGGATTCTGTGCCTCTCCTCTCTTCCTCCAGACTCTGGAACCTTGATTTCCAAAGGAAATGCAAAATTTACTTTCATCAGAGAACATAACTTTGGACCACTCAGCAGCAGTCCAAAGGTGAGACGCTTCTGACGCTGTCTCTTGTTCAAGAGTGGCTTGACACAAGGAATGCCACAGCTGAAACCCATGTCTTGCATACGTCTGTGCGTGGTGGTTCTTGAAGCACTGCCTCCAGCTGCAGTCCACTCTTTGTGAATCTCCTCCACATTTTTGAATGGGTTTTGTTTCACAGTCCTCTCCAGGGTGCGGTTATCCCTATTGCTTGTACACTTGTTTCTACCACATCTTGTCCTTCCCTTCGCCTCTCTATTAATGTGCTTGGACAGAGAGCTCTGTGAACAGCCAGCCTCTTTAGCAATGACCTTTTGTGTCTTGCCCTCCTTGTGCAAGGTGTCAATGGTCGTCTTTTAGACAACTGTCAAGTCAGCAGTCTTCCCCATGATTGTGTAGCCTACAGAACTAGACTGAGAGACCATTTAAAGGCTTTTGCAGGTGTTTTGAGTTAATTAGCTGATTAGAGTGTGGCACCAGGTGTCTTCAATATTGAACCTTTTCACAATATTCTAATTTTCCGAGATACTGAATTTGGGACTTTCATTAGTTGTCAGTTATAATCATCAACATTAAAAGAAATAAACATTTGAAATACATCAGTCTGTGTGTAATGAATGAATCTAATATACAAGTTTCACTTTTTGAATGGAATTACTGAAATAAATCAACTTTGTCATGATATTCTAATTTTATGACCAGCACCTGTATGTACGCTGAAACTTAAACATCTTTTTCTCTGACATTCTTGTCACTAAACAAAAATCACAACTGTAGTACTTACAATGGAATTGACTGAGCTAGCTGAGATTTCACCAGAAGTAACGTGTGCATATAGCCTATTGAAGAAATTTTATTGTCAAGGCTTTTGGTTCTTTACAGTCCAAATCTTCTAAAACTTTTTCAGTGTTGCTGTACCTTCATAGCTCACCAAAAGTAAAAAAATAAAAATCCTCTTCTTTGGCTTTTCACAGTAAAATACAAGCTTCCTCTGCTACATCAATCACTATGAACCAGAAGCAGCTGTAGTCAAGGCAAGGCAAAGGACTAAGCTAGCAGATCCTTTTTAAGCAGATGAAAATTAAAATATTATTTTGCAGTTAGTTTTAAGCTTTTTTTTTTTTATGTCCGTTATGATGTGAAAGAAAATTTAAGGCTTACTCTTGTGCCTTCATCAAACTCACTCAAGGAATGTATAACAATAGTACAGTGAAATAACATAAGTATGACATGTGATAAAATGAGGTAAAAATTTTACTGTCACCGTTACCAAAAATCAAACAAAAAATTAGCCAAGCCTGTAGTTTCAAAATAAATGGAGGAAGATACCTATGGTGTGGCTCACATTGTTTTCATCTGTTAGCTTTACTCTCTGTTGGAATGCAGGCAGGACAAATTAAAATCTCAGTATGTCATCAGAATGTGAGAGGAAATGATGGGCGTCCAGCTGTTTACCCGCAAAATCTGTTGATGTCTTTCGCCTGCTCACTGGATAACTGAGAACAGAGAGCTACATCACTAGGCATCCATTCAAATGAATGGAAAGCTTGCAGCTGAGTACGCTTTTCTTTTATTTCATACACACAAAGCTGAATTCAATTAATTAGCCTACACCATGTGCAATTTTTTTTTATTTTCTTTTCCTGACCCGTTTGATTCCTAATTTTTCAAAATCCACTAATTTGCAGTGGTGCAGCCACTCGTGGTAACTGTTGAATTTACACAAAAATCGACTTCAATTGAAAACAATGAAAGGATGGTATCTTTCAGCCTAAATCATCTTCTCTTGATATTACCAACTTCTGCCCAGTGTTGCTTGGTATTACAAAAAAGAAGCTAGAAATGATAAGTAGAACAGAATAAAAAATGAAGTGGAGGAACACCTTTGCAGTGTTTATTATAAAATTAATATAAAGATCATAAATCAAAAATCATCAAGGGTTGGGTGGCTTTAACCAAAACCATTTTCCAAAACCACTTCCTATTGTACTGCATTACAACACAAAAGACAGACCATAATCAAAAAGTAAATGGTGTGGGGAACAGCCCAGACACAGACAGGTAGACATGATGGTTTCACCACACACACGTTTATTTACAATATTTACAAGTTTGAAGTGCACAATACCCAGTGCCGCAGCACTAATCACCCCTTCAGTCCTGGCCACACAACACAATGCCTTCTCAGTCTCTGGTCCGCCTCCACTCCTCTCCACCGAGCTTCGTCTACTTCCACCCGACTCTTGCCATTGAATGGAGGGAGGCGGCCCCTTTTATACACCCCCGGATGGACTCCAGGTGCTTCCTGAGGAGCCTCCATTGACACACCCCTGTGTGGTGGAAGCTCTGGCTGCGTACCCGGAAGTCCTCCGGGTGTCCCCAATCCTCTTGGGAGCTTCCAAGCTCTGTACCCGTGGCCCCCAAAGCAACCAGGGCGGTTGCCCCCTCGTGTTCTGGAGGAGGCACAAGCCCTCCTCCGGTCCTCCTGGGCATCCCGGCCGGGCATGAACCCCAGCCGGGTGCCACAATGGTCACTTAAATGCCATAAAAGAAAGAATTGGAATAAAACCTAAATATAACGTTGTAGTTTTTTGATAAGTTATGATATATACTGATAACCTGAATTATCTGTGTATTCATCTGTGAATCCGATTTCTTTCTCTACAAAATGTTCAAAAATATGTTGTGGCAGTTTGAGGTATGAAAGAGGAGAGCAATCCACTCCGTGTATACAAGCACAATCTTTTTAGTACAACAGTGCTACAAGCTCATTGTCATTTTGTCTTACGGTGACATCTGATTCCTCTGTAAATTGTATTGTCTCTCGGCACGGATTTTTTTTGAATTCCACAAGCAAACAGTTTTCAGAAACTTGTCAGACCCACCAGCACAAAAGATCCATTCCGGAATACAATTATTTTCACATTATTAAATTTAATTATTTTCACATCTCAATTACAGCATCACTGATTTGTCTGTGTTTTGTCACAAAAACCTGAGGACACTTATTAAAGGAAATCCAGCAAAAACAAATGTATTTTCCACTCATTACGCACAATTCCCTAGGACTGATCAACTGACTAATATTTTAACCTCCCCTTGTATCTTCTTGGATGGCTTTTCACTCACTCTGGTCTTCCACATTTTGCTTTACTGTGTTAATGCTTCCATTTCCCTTCTCTCCCCTGTCTTTCCTCTGGTTTTACATCATTCCAGACAAATATCTTAATTTTCATCTATGCTTCTTTCCCCTTTGAACAGTAAACTTATTTTGTATGAGTAGTCTGCTGCTAATTTTTATCATAGATTATTTGGCAAAATGAATCTATAAATAGCATTTCTTTAGGTGATTCCAGTTTTAGTAACTACCCTGGAAATTCCTCAACATTCCATTTTCAATGTGATGCCATCCGATCCATTAGTGCCCACAGTTCTTAATTCTACTTCCCATTTTAGCACTCTCAAAACTGGGTGTAATAATCCATGTATTTTTTTTATTTGCTAGTAGTGAACATGAGCTGTTGAAAATTGTTTGTACCTATTCCCAATTCTGTTTACATGGCGGCACTACTGCTGTAACAGTTCGAACCCTGTCAACAGAATATACCATAGTCAGTCAAAACGTGTTACTATGCTGCAGGATGATACAGCACAGCAGACTTCACTATACTGGAAGGCAAGAGCCGACCTCACAGGTTACAAAGCAGTGACACACTGCCAACACAGCTTTTATTTCTCAGAATTCTTTGGAATATGAAAACAAAGCAAACTCAGATGAGAGAGAAACGAATGAAAAACATATTGTGAAATCAAAAAGTTAAACACAACTTTAACATTCATTAATGAAACCCAAACAGGGGACAGACCACTCTGAAAGATCTGCCTGATTCAGAATCAGAAAGACGTAGAAGGACAAACTTGCATGACATGTCAAGACACTGATAATAACAGTCAATAAACATTTTTTTATCTTGAGGGTAGGAGGAAAGTGGCCATAATTGATTTGAACATTTGTACCTGAATTGCATTGGCATTTAAACACTGCTGGTGTTACATTAACACAATATACTGTAAGATGAGTTCTTTTTAGTCTTAATTATAATTCTTTATAGTGCATGAATGCTTTAATTATCATATTTATATACCTAATGATTGGGACAAACTAAACAGTCTCATTGCTGAATCAGATCGCTTGCCTTACTGACAGATAGAAAGTAACAAAAGTAGCTGAGTAACATGTTACTAACACCCGGTTAATGCCAACATAAGTAAGGTGTTGTAAGATAGATATTATACAGCTTTCACAGTAGCATTAAGAGTTTGATACAACCAGTTTACTGCTGAAAAGTGAAATATCAGGCCCATCAGAAACCGCACCAAATTATAATTCCAGAATTTCTGGCTCTGGACCATTACACTGCACAACAACGGGTGTTTCTTATAGATCTTTGAGTGCTGATCATGAATATCACATCAAAATTTACCTATCACATACCATTTCAGTTTTGTCATGATTTTTTCTTATATTTGTATCGAAAGATTTTCTCTCCCATAAGTGACTTATCAACAACATTTTGTGCAGCCTGGGCATGTCCAGGCATGGAATTAGGCCAGGTTGGAAGCTGTTCGTGCGATATGTCTCGTCAATGTTGTAACAGCCGTGATTCATTCTGCTATATCTGTGGCGAATATACACTTGCACCTCATAGACGTTGGATGACTGCTCTTGTGAAGAAAGCTTATCTGCATTTCGGCTGCAAAATTGGTGATCAAGACCAGGAATGGCCGCCTCACATTTGCTGTGTGACATGTGCTGTCAGTCTGAATACCTGGCTCAGAGGCACTCGAAAGACGATGCCGTTTGCTGTTCCGATGATATGGCGAGAATGGAAAGACCATGTGACGGACTGTTACTTCTGTTTGACTAATGTGTCAGGTTTCTCTGCCAAAAACAAAAGTCAATTGAATATCCTAATCTGCCTTCAGCAATGAGACCCGTGCCACATGACAGTCTTCCAATTCTGAAACCACCAGAGGATTCGGCCTTAGACGAACCAGATGAAGAATGCAGGGTACTGAGAGTGAAATTGACCCGGATTTTGAACCGTGCTCATCAGGCGATCCACATCTGATAACACAGTCCAAATTGAACGATTTGGTCAGAGATTTGCGTCTGCCAAAATCTAAAGCTGAGCTGCTGTGTTCGAGACTGCAGGAATGGTGTTTGCTGTGTTTCGAGGCCGACATCATGATATAACCAAATTTTTTGCACAAATCGACAGTCTCTGTTTCTGTTGTGACATTGAAGGATTGTTCTTGGCCTTGGGTTGTGATCACAACCCGGAAGAGTGGAGTGTCTTCATTGATTCGTCAATGTTAAGCCTGAAAGCTGTTTTGCTACACAATGGCAACGTTTATCCTTCAGTACCTGTTGGCTATGCAGCACACATGAAAGAAACGTATGAGAATATGGAACTGTTGCTGAAGCACGTCCAGTATAGCAGGTACAACTGGAATATCTTTGGAGATCTTAAAGTTGTTGCTCTGTTACTAGGACTGCAGCTCGGCTATACAAAGTACTGTTGTTTCATCTGTGAATGGGACAGCCGTGCCAAAGAGTCACACTATTCTCGATAGAACTGGGCACTCCATAAAAAGTTAGTTCCAGGACAGAAAAATGTGCCACATGAATCGCTTGTTGACCCGGCAAAGATATTTTTGCCTCCTCTACACATAAAACTGGGACTCATGAAGAATTTCGTGAAAGCACTGAACAAGGAAGGCAAAGGTTTTCGTTATTTAAGACAGATATTCCCAAGAATAACTGACGCCAAGATCAAAGAGGGCATTTTTGTTGGCCCCCAGATCAGACATGTTATGAGTGACAAGTGGTTTGAAGATCTGTTAGTTGGGCTGGAAAAAATTGCCTGGAAAGCCTTCAAAAACATTGTTCACAATTTTCTGGGCAATTGCAGAGCCCCAAACTACATTCAGCTGGTAGACAAACTTCTCAAAGCATACAAGACAATGAAGTGCAACATGTCACTCAAGATTCATTTCCTCCACCCACACTTGGACTTCTTCCCGGCAAATCTCGGTGCTGTCAGTGACAATCACGGTGAAAGGTTTCACTAGGACATTGCTACAATGGAGACACGATACCAGGGCAACTGGAATCCGTCAATACTTGCCGACTACTGTTGGACACTGCAACGTGATGCACCACACATTGAATACAAAAGAAAATCGGGAGCAAAACACTTTTAATTCTGTTGAATTTAATAGGTAATGCGAAACATAAACGTGACTAAATACGTCATTGTCAGTAAACATATAAATGTTTATTTCTCAGAGTTCCTACATGATGCAGTAAAACCCCAACTATATTTGTGTATACCCAGTAGGTACCTGTCAAAATCAGCAAAAACTTTTCAGGAAGCAAGACATTTACAAAAAATTGTTGTGCAGTGTTATTAAGGTGTTCTGGTCTACCGGTGTCCAGGACCATCTTAATGTATAGGCACTGGTCGGGGGTCCCAGGAGCATAGGGGCCCACGATGTTTCTGATGACTATGTATACTTCTGTCTTGCTATCAAAACAGGGGCCCCAGAGCACTACTTTGCCCGGGGAACCAATGATGCTGTTAAGACGCCCCTGTGTCCTGTTAAAGAAATTCAATAGTCTATCGCTTTGTAGATATTTACATATGGTAAGTATTATTGATCTCCAAAAAGTTATAAAGGTCCTGAAATACACTTGACTAGTGTTACAGATCTGGTAAGAGTACAGCACCTGGGATACCCCAGCTTGGCTGAATAAGTGTTTCTGGAGAAAATTGCTAATTTCTTATTCCTTTTGTTTTGGGAAAAAAAACATTACAGGCTTCACACAATGAAATAATTGTGACAAACCAAAACAGTAATTGCTATACAATTTGACCATAATTTGTGTCACAGGTCGTCCTGGCTACTCCCTGAAAATGGTTCAGGATTGGGCTCTGCCACCACAAAAGGAGCAGTAGAACTACTGATGAGACCAAAACATTTTGCCTCTTGCGACAACAGCAAGTTGAGAAGACTCTATTCAGAATTGCCTTTGGAACGCCACTCTGCTCTCTGATGATTAGAAGTGCTTTTCCAGGAAACTTGTCAAGAAACCCAGTTATGCTTGTGTCTCTTTAAATAAAACATCACGTAGGTAATAAAATAGCTCCTGGGTATTTAGTTGAAGTTTTTAGACCATGTTAATTAAAGAAGTCTTTCAAAAGTTCCTATTTTACAATTTTGGCTGTTTCATTGTCTTCAATTCAGGTCCCTAAACTCTAGAATAGTATGTTTTTGAATCATCATTAATAGGTGTCGATTTAAAGCAATTCCCTTGACTATCTGGCAGGTAAATTATAGTCCAGCAGAGTTTAAGCATAAGATATTAACAAAATATATTTCCATGGGAGGCATGCGCTTCAAAACATAGTATGTGACCCGTAGGGTCAAGATTAGGGTACATTTTTCACATTCTAAGTATTAATAGATTGTGTGTGTGTGTAGTGAACAGGTTTTAACTGAAGTAAACCATTGTGTGATTTGCGAAACAACCTAAGCATTCATTTGACTGTAACTTCTCCCCAGACCAAGGGTTGCTGCTGTTGCCTAATGTCTCTCCTCTTTTTTTTTTTTTTTTTTTTTTTTTTCATCTGTAGATCCAATGATCTACAGCGACATCACTTCTGATTTCTGGTTGCCTGAACCTGCCTTTTCCTCTCCACTGACCTCTTAATCAGCTCCACTGCCATCTGCAGGCATTCTGTTGCTAGACTTGTGTCTGAAAAATACATCACTGCTAAATTAATGTTGATCATTTTGTTATTTATTTTTTTCCAATTATTATATGGGGTTTACCTATGGGTGTCCCAAATCTTTGTCATTTGTCTTTTTATTACACCATTTTAGATGTAAATTGACAAAAGATGACAAATTCCAGTGAGTCCAGGGTAGAGTTGACTTTCTGCCATGCAAAAATGTATCAGTGAGTATAGGCCATGTGCTTTTTGTTACTGATCTGCTAAAATTCAACTATCAACTAAATGTGAAATTCTCAGCTTTCACAAGCATGTTTGCACTCCATATATTGCCATCATAATGTTCACACTCTCCGCATCGCTGTGCAAAACAGCTGAAATGGTGCTGGCAGTGCAACTTGGGACACACCAGAATTCATGTTTTAAATTTACACAAATACGTTCAATGTTTTTGAAGCCTGGCCACAAGTGTTTATCATCTCTGACAACAAAATCCTTACACCACATGTCTAGAGCATCATTTTTATATGCCTTATTGCAAATGTCATTAGGGATTAAAAGGAGTCTTTTTGTTTTTTATTAATGAGATTTCTTCTCTACCCCTTCTTTTAACAGATTGGCTTTGATGCTTGCACATTAATTCCCATCTCAGTTTTACAGTAGTTATCTGAGAACCTTTGAAATACTCATTTTCACATTGTTATCCTAACCAGTGTTTTGTTTGGTTGTTTGTTTTGTTCGTTTCTATCTGGTGGCTGGTAGCGTGAAATTCATTTAATCTCATTTCTTAAGAGATTCAAGGAGATATCTGGCATCACAGAAATATTCTTATAACCAAAACATTATATAGACAATGAACGAATTAATGCATTAAGTTACAAAAAAAACCACTGTTTTGATACTGAGATTTACCTAAAATATTCATTGAAATATGCAAATGAAAAACTTCTTGATTTCAACTTGTTCTCATGGCACAGCAATTGCTGATCTGTTAAACATCACTTTGGATTATTTTTAGATAAATAAATAAATATATTCATCAATCTCTGATATACATTCACACAGGGCCAATTTACAGTAGAAAAGCAACCAAGCAAACTGGCACCAGGAGTATATTCAAAATCCGAACAGACAGAGTTCAGGATTCAGTTACATGTTTCTGGATTTGTAAGGAGCCATTGTTTCCCACTGCTCTTGTGGTAGAAATTTATTACACACTTAGTGACCATTTTATTTGGATATACCTGCTTGTTACTACAAACAGCCTTCTCCTTAAAACAGCTAATCATTTGGCAGCAATTTCATGTATATAACGTGAAGATAAAGTCCAGGGTTTTACTTATTGTTTAGTGAAACAAAAGAATGGGCAAGATACCGTATGCAATCTGAGCCACTTTGAATGCCACGTGACTGGTGGGACCAGACATGGTCGATCCAGCATCTCAGAAACAGCAGCCCTTCTGGGATATTCAACCATTATGGTCTCAAGAGTTAAAGGAGGAAGGTGCAATAAACAAAAGCAACCAGTAAGTGATTTTATTATCGTAGTATTTCCTTCTACTTACCCTTTTACCTGTTTTCTCTCAAGGGTAAATGTTCTCGTCAAGTTCGTTATCGGGTTGGTCTACTGTTGCACTTTAAGATGAACACACACATACATAGATATACGCATACACACAGACCGTAACCACCACAGTGCTCCATGAATGACACACACACACACTGATTAACCTCTAGCACTTTAAACCACACAAGTGCTTTAGGAATAACACAGCCTGACACTCTCTCAGCACTTCAAGAGACTTACTTATTATCAGTATGAATAACCTACGATGTTTTAATGATATCTCAGACCTAAATATTACTCTTGGTCAACAAGAATACATTTAAACATACAAAGACTCAGCACTCTTGACTATAGGCCATTTATCAGCCAAGAATACCTTCTTCACGTACTGTTCCTACTATTGAGTGGAGCTCCCACTCTCAGCCAAAATAAACTTTGCAGCAAAGAGGTAATGGCAAATATTTGGCTGCACTAGGTGCTCAAAGAAATCTACCTTATTACTTCAATCACTCAAGACATGAAGACAAAGCATAGAAAGTTAAAAAGCAGCATGGTATTTATTACAAGAATAATAATACCAGTGGAACAAAGAATAATAGAAAATATGTACTGATAGGAAAGCCTGGATATATATACTCTTTAGAAAAAGCTTATGAAAAGTTACAGATGTCAAGGATGAATGACCCAGGGCGGCGTTTGATTTAGCAATCAATGTTCATGATGCTTTTCTGACGACCAGTGACATCTTCGTCCATCGTCGCTGTTTTTCTTCTTCTTCTTCTGACGTTGCTTTCAAAATGTAAACCAAATTGTTGTTCCAGATGTCCATCCATAAAGTAATCAATAGCCTGAGGCATGGCTTAGTCTTCCTTTCCCAGGTTATAAAGTAATTGAGCCACCAGCATGTCTTCCTTTCTATGTTGGAACAGCTGTTTTAAAAGTGAGGTGTAAGGGAAGAAAACCTGCTTTGATTTGTATTTAATGTAGTTCATCTGTTGCCTTGTCTCGAACAAAATATAATGGAAAATGAAACCAAAATGTACAGATTTTATACACCATAACAGTGATCATTTTCTGCGTTAAAGCACCTGCTTAATCAGAGAGGACAGAGGAGAATAAACAGATTGTTTTGTCTTAATAGAAAGTCCACAAATATTGACATAACACTTTTTTACAACAGGGGTGTGCAGAAGACAATCTCTTAACACATAACAAGGCAAAGGTATAGCAAATGGTTTACAGCAGCAAAAGACCATGCCTGAAAGCACTCGTGTCAGCTAGGAACAAAAATGTGAAGACACAGTGGGCACGTGATCAGACAAACACATTTTGAAGACTGGGGAAATGTTGTCTGGACTAGCAAATTTATGATTTCTTCTGAGACAGACAGAAGATAAAAATGTGGTAGACACAGCATGAATCCATGGATCCATCATTCTTGTATCACTATCACAGGTTAGTGTTCATAGTGCAGTGGAGGAAGATGTTTTCTTGACACAAACTTCATACAAATTGAGAATCCTTTGAATGCCACAGCTTACCAAAGAGGTGGGGATCCTACAACAAAACAACTGGCTTTGTTTTGGTTAAGGCGAGTGTTGTGGTATCCTCTAGCATCACACAGTAGGAAACAAAGAGTAACAAGAGTATTGTCCTCTTTCTTCCTCAATTTGTGGTTAAATAACAACCTACTGGTTGTTGTGGGATAGAAGTGATGTCATGCTTCATCTGCGAGTTCCTTCATTCTATAGAGGAAAATGGAAGCCACATGAATAAACATTTGACCCAACTACTAGTGCACCGGTCTACCCTCAAAACAGTCTGAGACTTTCATGTGTAACATTTTTTTAAGTTGTCATTTCCAGAAAGAAAATGCTCAATGTCGCACAGCATGTATTGTATCAGTTTCCTCCACTGACATTAACAGTAATTTCATTTTAATTTTTGTGTGTAAAATATGCAGAAGCTGTGTGGTATTATCAGTTCAGCATGGACCACAATCCCCATAGTGTTTTCACCTCATTCAATGCCTCAAAGAATTCTGGCTGTTCTGAAAGGTGCTGGGGGGGCCTACATGGTACTAGATAGATGTAATTAAAGTGGCCACTGAGGGCATTTATGGAGTGTTGTTTAGCCCTATAAAAATCAAATCACCAACTCATTATGTTTCAGGAAAAAAGTCAGTTCAACTTCATGTATTCTTATATAGTTGGCACCTGATCCTCTTAACCACAGGTGTCAAACTCCAGTCCTGGAGGGCCACAGTGGCTACAGGTTTTCATTCTAACCATCTTCTTAATTAGTAACCAGTTTTTGCTGCTAATTAATTTATTTGGCCTTAATTTGAATTAACTTGACTCAGGCTCCTTTGTTGTTTCTTTTTCCTTAATTAGTAGCCAAATAATGGTGAGATACACAACAACCCGCCACATGTGCAGCTCACCACATTACCTGAAAATAAAGAAAGGTGAAGTTCACAGTAAGGTTGATCTTTCAGGTCACCAAAACGTTTTGCCAATGTTCTTAGAAAAAATAGAAAATAACCAGTTTTGGAAATTCTGCTGTGGCAGAAACAGAGCAGCAACAAGCCATGGAATTAAATAACGAGTTTAATTAACAACAAGAATCTCCTTCTCATTAAGAAACCAGTTGGAGTGAAATTGGTTGAAGTTTGTAGCCCCAATTTAGCTGGTCATCTGTTGGCTCGTTTCACATCTCATTTCTGTTTGGCTGTCATTTAATGAAGAAAAGAATCAATTCAGAGGGCTGAATCCTTAAAAACAGAGCTATTAAAATGAAGGGAAATAATTTAATTAGCAGTGAAAACTGGTCACTGATTAAGAAAAGGGTTAGAATGAAAACCTGCAGCCACTGTGGCCCTCCAGGCTTGGAGTTCGACACCCCTGCTTAGCAGAGAAAAGACTAGGACCATTGCCCACATTTATAAATATAATGTAGCAAAAATAAAATATATACTTACAGGTCATTTTCACACATAATCACACAAATCTAGATGTATTTTTGGTTAAAAAAATGTCCATGATAACACAGAGTTCCAGAAAACAAAAACAAAATCACCAGTTGACAGTAGAGGAGAGAAAGCAAAGTCCTTTTTTTATTTTAATTACTTTCATTCTTATTAAGCACTTCTGATTAAAAGTCAATTGTGCTTTACAATAATTACAAATATAGTTTGGAGAAAAGAAATTCTAAATATATACCAATATCACACGCTTATGCTTGGGGAGCAAATTTAGGGCTTGGATAATTACATTACTCCTCCAGAACACATGAGGGCGCTAAGCAATAACGATTTCTGTCCTTTTCCCCTCTTAAGAAAAAAAGATTGACATGCCTTCAACCATAACATCACTTCTGGTGTTGCTCCAACATGAACTTGCCTCTTTCTTCCTGAAACCATAAAAAATGGAAACATAGCCATCTTGGACAGACTCCATGAAAACTAACATGAAGTCTTAAAAGTTTGCACTTACCACACCTTTTCTTTGCACCTTTTGTGTTGTCTTCAAGGTGCTCCAGACCCTTTATGATTGTCTGTCTTGTCTTTACAACCAAACATAATTTTGAAACATAAACTGATAAATACATGTAATATACCGTATGTGAAGAAATTTCTATACTATAGATAAAGCTGAGTTGCCATTTGTTTGTATGTATACATGTTTGTATATTTGTTCCTGCATCACACAAAATATCTCCACAAATTTTCATTAACATTGGAGGATGTCTCGGGCATAGTTCAACTTACAATAAATGCTATATGGTGTTTTGATGCTGTGCTAATATGCAGCAGGTGTGGGTCTTGCAGAAGGGGTGCCAGGAACTACTACTTTATGACCTATCACCACTCCTAGGGCCTCATGTATAAACGGTGCGTACGCACAAAAATGTTGCATACTCCCGTTTCCACGCTCATTTTCACAATGTATAAAACTTAAACTTGGCGTAAAGCCATGCACATTTTCACACCAGCTAAATTCTTGGTGTACGCAAGTTCTCCGCTCGGTTTTGCAAACTGGCAGCACCCAGCGTCAAAGCAGTGCTTTTGTTCCAGTGTGGTTTCCCTTTCTTTTTTAGATCCACATCCCTGGCGCGGCTTTATCAAATACACTGAAAATAACCGCATATTGTTTATTAGTTTAAGGCATCTGATTGTAATTAACCTGTAACAATATAATGGTCCACGGAATGGCCAAACTATTCCAAATACCATAGCTGCTTTAGCGTTGTTCCTCTCAATGCACCACTCAGAGTATTTATCCCACTGTATCTGAGTGTGGAATCAATTCTCTTTCCGATCAACTGCTGCAGAGCTGTATCGGTATACAGCATCAAGCACATGCTGCCTCAGCCATGCTGCCTATTTGAACTACTTTCTTACGACAAATTCTTCAGATCCTTTCCTGTACAGACCTCATGGTTCAGAAACAGTTTCATCCGAAGAACTATAAACGCACTCAATCAGTCCATCAAGTGTTCCTTGTAGAACTGTTTGTACTTATTAGTATAATTACCTCACTGTAAACTTGCGATACAGTTATACAGTGATCCCTCGCTATATCGCGCTTCGCCTTTCGCGGCTTCACTCCATCGCGGATTTTATATGTAAGCATATTTAAATATATATCGTGGATTTTTCGCTGCTTCGCGGGTTTCTGCGGACAATGGGTCTTTTAATTTCTGGTACATGCTTCCTCAGTTGGTTTGCCCAGTTGATTTCATACAAGGGACGCTATTGGCAGATGGCTGAGAAGCTACCCAACTTACTTTCTCTTTCTCTCTCTCTTGCGCTGACGTAGGGGGTTGTGAGCAGGGGGGCTGTTCGCACACATAGACGATAGGGACGTTGCTGACCTTCTGTGTGCAGCTGCTTCCTGAAGGACATGCTGCACGGTGCTTCGCATACTTAAAAGCTCAAAGGGCACGTATTGATTTTTGACTTTGTTTTTCTCTGGCTCTCTCTCTCTCCCTGCTCCTGATGGAGGGGGGTGTGAGCTGCCGCCTTCAACAGCTTTGTACCGGCGGTGCTTCGCATACTTAAAAGCCAAACAGCCCTATTGATTTTTTTTTTGACTGCTTGCTTTGTTCTCTCTCGCTCTTCTGACGCGCACTCCTTTGAAAAGGAAGATATGTTTGCATTCTTTTAATTATGAGACAGAACTGTCATCTCTGTCTTGTCATGGCGCACAGTTTAAACTTTTGAAAAAGAGACAAATGTTTGTTTGCAGTGTTTGAATAACGTTCCTGTCTCTCTACAACTTCCTGTGTTTCTGCGCAAATCTGTGACCCAAGCATGACAATATAAAAATAACCATATAAACATATGGTTTCTACTTCGCGGATTTTCTTATTTCGCGGGTGGCTCTGGAACGCAACCCCCGTGATGGAGGAGGGATTACTGTAATATTGCAGAACCTGAGCCACTTTATAAAGCATGTATTTACATATGAGGACGATATCATTTTTAAGATGAAATGCAGCAAAACATGTTTATTACATTATACAGATAAAATGTTAACATCATTTAAACAATCTATTTTGTTAATTAAACATGTGAGGACACGGGGTCACAGTGCTAGCTAGTTCAGGGATTGTTCCTGCCTCGCACTGTATTCTTGCTGGGGATGACATGACACTGGAAGGACATATGAATAGAATAATTAAACATGTACTACGAAGATATTTCAATGTTCCTTAAAAATGTATAAGAATCGGCGTTCTAAGCTTACAGATGGCTTAACATCTATTACAGAGCTGATTGTGTGGCGATTGGTTACTTGGAGAAAGAAAAGGAAGGACAGGAATTGGAGGTTTGTACGTTTGAAAGAGACAGTACTGCTACAATAAATTATTTCATCGAAGGTCGGGAATGGCGCAGCAAGCATCTTGTGGAAGGCAGGAACAATCTCTGGACGGGGCGCCAGCTCATCACTATCACTGCACCACTGTGTTCCCATGTTTAATACATGCTTTAACTCCAATCATTATGAAAATTATATCAAGTTTACATCTCGGTATTTTAATTATTCAGAGAATTGTAATATGTAACTGTAAAATGTAATGGATTCTGTGTCCTGTCGGAGGAAGAGAAAACCCGTTTAAGAAACACATAGTGATTCACACAGACAGAGCACATAGAAGAACACATACAAAACAAAGCATTTAACATGCTACTTTAGTTACAATGGTATTTGAGAAACTAGTAAATTAAACGATTTAAAGATGAAGTTTATGATGTTCTACTTTATTGACAAAATAAACTACGTGATTAAAGTGGAAATTTCGAGACTAAACTTGACATTTCCAGCTTTTTTCTCACCGTGTCCCTATTTTTTTTCTCTTTTCTCTGTACCCTAATAAGCTTCATATGACACTCAGAAGGTGGGCTATGACTCACCTTTTCACGGCCACTTTGATATCTGACAACTTCTTTTTTTATTTCAGGTATTGTGTGACTTTGTGAACTTGAGCTTTCGAGTTTCTCTGACACTATATGTCACTCAATCAGCTTCCATTTGTTGTATATACCACTGTTTAAACAAACAAATAGTATGTTTTTCCTTGCGTCCACTTGGTATTCGCTGAAATTCTTCACTTTTCCCCTGTGCTTTTGCCATTGCCTTTTCACAGAACGCTGAGCTTAAGGGCTATTTATATTGATTTGCATATTCAAAGAGGTGTAATTCTCGGAGGAGTTGGGGTGGGGAAGCAGGCGTGTGCATGTGCGTTACTTTTCACACTGAACAGGATTTATGGAGTGGAAGAACGTGGAAGTTGGTGTTTGCACAGATTTATGCATCTGGATTTTTTGTGCATACGCGCATTTCCGCTTTTGTCCGTACGCCATGTTTTAGTATGAATTCTATGCACAGCGTTATGCATGAGGCCCCTGGTCTTCCTGTGCATATAAGTAATAGCTTGGGTACAATAATAGATGAGCTATACATCAGAATATAGTCAAGGCCAGAATCTGTATTTAATCTGCAGATTCCTCTCATTTTGTCAGATTTCTAATACCTGCATTTCCTTGTGATTCTGTTTTGCCATAACAAAATATAAGGCATGGGGCCAGACTGAGCAAATGGTGGAAAAAGATCTCCAGTCAAACTGCATATCCCTTTAATGCCTCTAACAAAGTAAAAAACAGTTTATCAGGAAGAATTGAATTGACTAGTTTCTTACCAATTGGTAGGTGGTATTAATCAAATTAATTGAATTGACAAAAATTGAGTATTCAAGATTTCAAGATTATATAATAATAATATTCTATCTAAATCTAAGGGTATAATAACTACCATTCCCTCCAGAAGAACATTTAGAATGTCACTGACAACACAAATGCTGTATCTGTAGTGTGATGGGTTTGAAAGCCAGACTAAAATTTTTCAGAGCGATTATAATATGAGACTGAAATACTTTGGAAAGAAAACATATATAATTAGAACAATTATGTTTAAATTCTATTCGTTCAAGATCTGACAATGGTCCCTTTTAAGGCATTACTAACTTTGTTGGTCTATAAAGATATACGAAGAATTTCAAATTCATCAAGTTGAGGTTTCCTGTCCTGTGTACACAGCCCACTGAAATTCTTATTTGCACATCTTCCACACATCAAGTAACAGTGGTATAATACTGGTAACACCGTATATAGAATACATCATACAGTATCATCCACAAGTTATTGTGACAAGTGCAGCCAGGAAAGGCTGAGTGGTGGTAATCCTAGTAGACAGAGTGCAATGCGAGGAACTGTTTGATTGTGAAAGAAAATTTTTTTGAGGTTCTTTTAATGGTGTCTCTCATGGTCAGAACAGAAGTTGTAGTTCAGGGAGTCAATATCTTCT
The DNA here is from genome assembly GCF_900747795.2 of Erpetoichthys calabaricus. Taxonomy (NCBI): domain Eukaryota; kingdom Metazoa; phylum Chordata; class Cladistia; order Polypteriformes; family Polypteridae; genus Erpetoichthys; species Erpetoichthys calabaricus. The sequence continues at coordinate 215,266,566 of NC_041396.2, read as the reverse complement.
GGGGTTGCAACAATGGAAGGTTAAATTAGTGCTCTGACTTCAAAGTGAATAGTCTCATATACAGAACTTTAATCATCAACACACTGTCTTGTGGTAGTCATTCTGCCACCTTGCTGTTATTGCCCTAGCTTAAGTTTGTTTTGGTTTATTTAATCTTTTTGGTGTTTTATAAGTAGTCATCTTCTATTATTATTTCTGTTTTTGGTTTTATTTTGCCTTTATGTAAAATTGTGAGTTTTATTGTTATGGTGTTTATTAATGTTGCTGTTATGTTTAAACTTTGTCTTTTTTGCTCTCTGTCCTGCCTCCAGTAAGTGGAACCTAAAGAGGCAGGGGTGCCTAATTTGGTGGCTGAGGTACTAAGCCCAGAAGTATTTAAGCCATAGCTCAAGGATGTTCAACAACTTCAGCACTGCTCTATTTGTGTTCCTGTGGTTTCATTAATGATTTTGTTGTTTGGATTTCCTTGGCTTTTGACCCCTTCATTCTCTTAAAGCAGTTTCTGGATTGTGTTTTTTTGGATTTGGTTACTTTTACTTGCTTTGTTTTTTGACAATCTGTTTGGAATCTTCTTTAATAAATATACCATTATTAAAGAATCCTTGTTTTGCCTTTTAAAATTGAACTTTAAAGATTTAGCCACATTTTGGACCCATGTAAGTGTGAAAATTAACCGTTTAAGTAGGAGTGAGGCTGCTTTAGATAAGACTTATTCCTGGGGCCAAGACTAGTACTAGGGATGGTCTGTCCTTTTTTTGTGTGGGTTTTTTTCTGCTCCCTTTTTGTTCTTGCAAGGTGGCTATAAACATTCTTTTTGAATTGAATGGTTTAGTTGTGAATGATTCTCTATCATTTCCTGGAAGGAAGGAGGGAGAAAAGCGACTGTGCAGAATGGCTCAGGAGTTTAAAAATACTGCTAGCTTTCCTAAGGCAGTGTGCGTTATATTTGTCCGAAACAGTGTGCAGCTGGATGCCACTAATATTCTGTGCCAATGGTTTGGGCTGAGCAGGTGTCATACCAGAATGTTATACAGTCAGTAAGTACGGAATGCAATGTGCACCTGTAGAAGTTGGTGGGCATAGATGAGGTTATCTTGGGTTTGGTCAGACATCTAAGCAATATGACTCCTAGTTATTACAGCTGTTGACCATCCGTACAGCATCCCCTGTGGTAGGGAAGGGTCTGTAAGCCATATATCATTGTTGATGATTGGGCCCATGATGGTGGTGTTATTGTCAAATTTAATAATAAAATAGGAGTTGAGTTTGGCCAGCCAGTAAAGAGGAAGTGTTGCTGCCAATCCCAACATTCTCTGGTATGTCAGCTAGTAAGTGCAGAATCTATTTACAGAGGGTAACAACAAGTCCAGAATCTAAAATCTTGGTGATCAGCTTTGATGAAACAACAGTGTTAAATGCTGAGCTGTAGTCTATAAACAGTTTTTTATTATCTGGGGATAGCAGGGGCACCTTGGAGGCAGAACTAATGTCATGAAATACAACAGGTATGTGAGGATGATATGAAGGGATACGCCATCCTCTGTGGACCAGTCGCTATAATATCTAAATATTTGGAATATTACTTTTAATGTGCCCCAGGATTAGTCTCTCAAATAATAATGTTAATAAATTATGCTAAAATATGCTATTTGAGTGCTTCAGTAGCTTTGCAGTGACTGGGCCTAAGGATCTAATTTTAGGACGAATAGGTAGGTAGAATTTCCGTTTATGTTATTAAAGGATAAGTTTGGTATCTTTCAAGTAAGTTATTTCTTCACCATAATGGTGTATATGAACTTGCATTCCAAAGTGAAGCATATTTTATAAATTTTAAAAAAATAACTAGCCCAGTCTTGTTTTTTTTTATAGTGGAGCTAATGAGTACTGGGGTCCCATTATGAAAAAAGCATTCAAACTTACAGAATGCATACATTTTTCAAGCCAATAATGTTATTGATTATTGATCCGTATCTTGTGATAACATACATATTGCAAAACTGTGTACCCATGTCATTTTAAGAAGGAAATAAAGCAAAAAAGCAAACCGTGTGTAAGATACAGCCATTTTAAAAGGAGACCAGCTCTCTGTCTTCCTCTGCAGCACCTTTTCAGGGTCAAGGGCTTGGATTCACCTCAAACTCATTGCCACGCACCATTATTGACATTACAGAATGTTAATACTGCCGTTTTCATTTTCTGAGTATTTTCATTTTTATTATTGTGCATACGTATGACACATTACGGAAAGCGTGAAGTGCAGGTGGCTTGGCTCTTTCAAAAAAATTTAAGGCTTTTATTTAAAATACAATGCAGTATAATCAGATTTATTTTAATGTGAATAGAGTACAATAAAATTCTTATATGCTCTGTTGACCAAGACGCTACCACTTAGAATGAATGTCACTCTGTAAGTTATATAAAATAACAAACAGTGAAAAGTAGGCACCTTTAAGAAAAAAATCTATTGGTGTGAGTGTGCATCTGTTTGTTCTTACAAGCCACGCCAGAACACAACATCTGCAGAAACAGGACTGCAGAAGCTAAAAATCAGATCAGGTCAGGGGGGTATTTTTCGTACGTGGATTACTCGTTTAGCCGGATGTAATTGTTGACGATTTGGCCTGATCCTGGATCTGTCGGTTTTTCGAAACTCTTGCTGGAAGTGTTGTCATAGCAACACATCCTAATCCTCAAACCTGCTCGGAGAAGGTTTGTTCGATGTAAACAAGGATTACCTCACACACTTAATCAGTGTCCGTGCGTGGAATCCATTCAGTCATGACTTCACCGTTCATGAATGAGCGACCAATTGATATTGGTACGCAAATTATAAGAAGAGAATTTCATATAGAGGGGTTTGCGCGATTGGCAAGATCCTTTATTGCTCCCGGAGGAAATTCTTTTCGAAAGATACCAGTTTAGCCGAGGGGGAATATTGTACCTCAAAGATTTATTAGGACCTTATATTCGAAGTCAAACTCAGCGAAGTCGGGCTCTCACAACCACACAGACAGTATGCATTGCTTTGAGTTTTTTTTGCAAGCGGCACTTTTTTTATATACTGTAGGCGATGTGGAAAGTCTAACTAAAAGTACAGTTTGCTAGGCAATTTGTAAAGTCTGTTTGGCTCTGAAATATTTCCTTCAGGTTTTCATAGTGTTTCCTGGACACCTGCGTGTGCAGACAATAAAAGAGGCGTTTCATGCCATTGCAGGTAGGTAATACACAGGCAAAAACACCCACAGTTCCATGAAGAATCTCACAATCAGCCTAACATTCTCATTACCCAGGATTTCCAAATGTGATTAGGGCACATGGGACTGATCAGAGTGGAGTTTGATCAAACATTATTTGGAAAATGTACCTCTTCTCCTGATGAATAATCAGACACAGTGTCTTCATCAAATATTTGACCTTTGTCAATATCTCGTTGGTCAGACACAGGTTCTAGGGATATGACATTCCCTGCAACTGACCCAAAAAAAAGAGGGCTATATGGAACATACCTATGGCACACATTGAGGACAAATATATGCAATGACCATTCTTTACCTGAAATGAAGTGACCACTCCATCCTGCCACTGGTTCTGCGGAGGAGCTTCCCCCTGGAATTCCCTCAGAAACAAGGCAATGGGCATTTTGCTGGAGAGCCAACTCTTCTGCAGGGGTTAGGTCTGGACCGCATGGACTTCCACCTGTTTTTTGCTTGTCTGCCTTCTTATTAGCTTTAAAATTAATGTTCTTTACATTATATATGATTCTTTATGTCAACAATTCTTTAAATTAGATATATACCAATATTTACCAGTCTGAAGTATATTCTTGTACTTCACTTTAACCTGTTCCCGTGTTCTTCTTGTGCTCACGTTTGATCTGGAATTATGACATATTAAATAATAATTAATCTGACACATAGGAAATGAAACGCTGCATTCAGTAAGTACAATGCACACGCGTTTAATTTGTCGGCCACTTTTTGCCAGCCGTCTTTTCTGGTTTGGGCTGCTTTTGCAGTGTTATCCCTTGTGCATATTAAATCTTGAAATTCTTCATGTCCTTCGATTAAAAGGTCTTGCTCCGCTCCGTTCTTTCATCATTGTGTTACAGCCTATCAAAGACTTGCTGATCATGTTTTCTAGACTCAATATATATGGGCTTTTCAATCAGCGCAGGTGCGCGCATTCATCTCGGATGATTAGATCCAGCTAGACTAATCTAATACACGGCTGCGTTTGAAAAACCGACTTATCCCGGATGAGTTTCACCAGCATTAACTCATCCAAGATGAGGCATCTGATCTCGGATGATTTAAGCGATGTATGGGAAATACCCCCCAGGTTGGGGAACATGCACTGGTACAGCGCTTTGCCGTACCGACAACATAACAAAACAGCTCGTGTTCCTGGTTGGCAACTCCCCAGACAGAAACACAGTCCAGTCCCACCTTCTGGAAATTACCAGCTATTTGCCACAAACAGGTGTTACATGGGTGTCCCCTTGGCCTCGTCCAGCCACTCGGGTCCTCAGCAGTGAGGATCCTGTGAGCCAGATCACCCTTGGGGAATCGCACCATGTGGCTCTAGTGCCATAATGTAGGTAATGTGCCTCATTCGGGACTCAGACACCACTCATTCGACACAAAGTCTAACCAGCGGTACCCAAGGATACTCTGAAGAGACACAGTACCAAAGGAGTCCAGTCCTCATCACAGGTCACTGGATAGCGTCCATGTCTCACAACCATATACAAAACAGGAAGTACCAGGACTCTAAAGACCTGGACCTTTGTCCTTTTGCAAAGATATTGGTAGCGCCACACACCCCTTTCCAGCAGACCTCATGACCCCCCATGTTTTCCCATTCCATCCACTGACTTCATAAGAGTCACCAGAGACGTGAATGTTGCTGGAGGAGGTATTAGGTAAGTTTTTAGGCTTTTTATCCACACATGCAATTTCCACAATTTTCCACAGAATGCAATTTCATAAGGCAAATTAATATATAGCATTATTGTGAAGAAATACCTTTGACTTGAAAAAACTAAAGTTGAAATAACTGAGGCAGTGCATGCAAGGAATGATACATCCAAACATTACATTTTGGAGTTGATTTTTCAGTCTGTCGCCTTGGGGTTTATACTGTAGTATATCATTCATATTATTCATATAATCAGTCCTGCCCATGTTGGAAGGAATTTTAAATGGCAGTTCAGGTTTCTCTTTGTCACGTTTGCCAGTGTTCTAAATATGACACAAGGATGTTTGTTTTTATCCATTAATTTAGAACAGTTTTGAAAGTGGACCAGTTAAAGAGCTGTCTTATGCATTTTACACTTTCAGTAAATCATGTTTCCCAAACCTGTAATTTAGTTTTTCTCTGTCTACACTCTTGTTTTTTGGCATTCTAATTTAGGAATATGTGAGCTATTGTTAAACCATGACCTTCATTGTGCTCAAATTGATTTATTTTGAGAAGAGCTACAACATTTCAAACTGCTTCTATTCATATAGACACTGACCTATATTGTTCTCAAGAATACAATACAATACAATTTGTTTTTTGTATAGTACTCTTCACTGAGTGCAGGAACAGAATGCTGTGAACAATTCTCAGTCATAATAAAAGTATTAATTATACGATTTACTAAATATAGAACTGCTACACATATAAATGCAGATATGTTAAAACATACAAAGAATAAGGCAGAAACTGATTAAACATAAGTGGAAACCAACAATATTTACACCGTTAATTAACTGATGAGCTATGGTGAGTTGACAATAGAAGAGATTAATACTGTAAAAAGTCAAAGGCAAAATCACAACCTACATGCGCCAGGCTTTTCTATGATAGTGTCTCTGCTGGTTGTCCAATCTGATGAGAGAATCTTTGCATCCAATGAGTCAAAACGCTCCTTTATCCAAGATGACTTCTCCATATCCAGCAGAGCGAATAAAGTCAGAATATTAGGGAATTTTCATGTAGTATTGTAGTGCATGAGAACAGACTTTCTTGCATCCTCTCCTTCACAGTTACACTGTCAAAAGTGAGTCACCCATTAGCTTAACGTTCAGACTTTTGGGATGTTGGAAGAAAACACACAGACTTGAATAGAATATACAACCTGTGCACGGACAGTGACCAGGTCAGCAAATAAACATCAATAAACAGATAGGCTCCTGCACTGGCCAGCATTACTGCTCCACTTACTAATCTAAAATTTGCTCAATTACAGCATTTCTGTGAATAAATGTCACACAGTTAAAATGAAGTATACTAGAGTTTTAGAGCAGGGCTTTGAAAAAAAAATGTAAATAACATAATGTCTTTCAAGTGTTTAGCAAAGGATATGCAATTAAATTGGAAAACAATCATTTGATATTTAATTTACAGTATCACCTTTAACTTTAATTATCACAAAGTACTTGAATGAGAAGTTAACTTATAATTACAAAAACTATGCAGTGATGTAACTACTTGGCTTTATCTGGCTTAGCATCTTGAAGGTTAATACAAGACAATTCACTGATATGTTCAACTGCGGAAACAGAGGTGTGCTGCAGAATTCTACTCCAAATCAAAGTTAACCAAAAAATGTACATAATTGTTGCACACATATGCTTTTGGATATGTCAAACAGTCCTGATTTACCACTCTCATGCAATGCTGCTGAAACATCTGCGTTTCCCCGAGAGCAGCAGGAACTGATAGAAGGAGCAGTACAAGTTCACATACCATCTTGTTCTGTAATATCTGCATGTCTGCCAATAACTCTTTGAGTCTGGCTCTGAAAAACTTCTCTTAAATTAGTTATTATGATCCTTTCATAAAGTTTACACATCCTCCGTGATGAATAAAAGTATATCAAAGGAGTCCTTTGGAGTTCACATAATGTTTTTATATTCTCTTTTCATTTAGAACTGCCTAGCTTTACTCGTCTTTTTAATTTTTGTAACATAACATAATGCTGTTGAAGCGCTAGTTCATTGTAGATTTTCAGTTTCAAAATTCATATCCAGTCTGTGTGGACTTTTTATGTTCTCCTCATGTCTGTGTGAAATTTCCTTTCACATGCCCAAAGACGTGATTATTTGGGCTAACTGATGATTCAAAATTGCCCATTTGTGAGTGTGGAATTATACATGAGTGAGCCCCACATCACACTAGCTGGGATCACAAAACTTATGTTGTTCTGATAATTGTATATAATATAAATTGAATGGCATCATTGCTTTTTACTTTCTCATATACAAATTATAAGGAAAGTTGTAATCATCCAAAAATTCAATGTCAAAATTTTATGAATCTTGACATTTTAGACCTCCCTGACTTTCGCCTTTACAAAGTATAGGGAAAATATTGGAATCCTCCAAAAAATTTTTTCGAGAGTTTGATGAATCTCGACGTTTTAGAACTCCCCAAGTCCGAAAATACCAATTTTGTAATTATGTCTGTCTGTGTGTGTGTGTGTGTGTGTGTGTGTGTGTGTGTGTATGTAAACACGATAACTTCAGTACGTTTTCACTTAGTTCAACCACATTTTGCATACAAGTATTAGGTACAAAATGTATATTTTTATCAACTTTTGGGCTATTTCCATTAACCGGAAAGTGGTACTTTACCTTTTATTCATGCAACTGCAGAGTTCTATTTATTCAAATTTGCTTTTATAATAATTGCTCAATATATTATTAATTTGATTTGATTCGTTGTTGGTGGTTCCTTAATGTACATAATATAAAAATATAATCATTCTCTTGTGGTTTACTCCTCAAATATCCATCCCCATATCTGAGTATACGAGAACGTCTAGGGGAGACAACTTCCTATTTTTTTATCTTGAGATCTTATGGTTATGTGAAATAGAACCACTATAGTATGTTTTATTGAACTTAACCAGATACTATAAAATATTGAAGAACTCTAACTAAGATGTCCAAATCTCATAAACCGCTCTTGTATATAGGGTTGATAAAACCTTGAAATTAACACATCACTTGCTTGTAGTAAATAGCTGCAAGTTGCAGTATTTTTCAATTTACTTTAGATTATTTCCCAAGTTTTCATCTTGTTTTGCAGCTGTTATGCACACGACCATGTGCTCAGGACTTAATCTGTATTTGAAGGTGCAAACAATGCTCTTGTTTATTCACAACATTTGTATATTTTTTTTTTTTTGCTCTTTATTTCGTCTTATACGATTTCTCGTATTAGAAATTTGTTAGTTTTCGCATACCCCTTGGGGTCAGAGCGCAGGATCAGCCATTGTACAGCGCCCCTGGAGCAATTACAGGTTAAGGGTCTTGCTCAAGGGCCCAGCAGAGTAGGATCTCTTTTGGCAGTGACGGGGATTCGAACCGGCAACCTTCAGGATACCAGCGCAGATCCTTAGCCTCAGAGCCACCACTCCACCCCATATTTGCAGATATATATGGCATTGCAGACTGTAGCCTTTCCAATGTCAACATTAACATGCTTTAAGAATCTTGTTGAGAAACTATAGTCTGAAAGAGCTTTATTTATTTCTGTTGTGATTTATTTTTAATTTACTACCAAGTGTGCAATATGCATGCACACTGTTAGAAAAAAGTGTTAATATATTGTAGGAAAAAGATGAGATAAACAGAGGTTGGAAAAATATCCTCTTTATGGAAGAGGCGGTATTATTGAAATGTTACTGGCAGTTACTGTGGAGAAGTCATTGAAGTTCACTAGGACAGGCTGAACCAGTGGGTGGAGTCAAACTGAAGTCAAAGTTCTTCTAAGTCAGTTAGTTCCAGACAGCAAAGGAAAGACACATATATGTTCTGCCTTAGCAAGAGGTAGCAAACGTTTTTAATTAAAATAATCAGTAGATGTGTCTTACCTGATATTCTGGCTTCAAGTTCTGCTCCGTTTTCAATTGCAGTTTAATCTCTTGTTCTGACATAGGTTTCTCATAGAGTTTACTGGCTTCTGACCTTTCTCCCATCATTTATTTCTCTCGATTTTGGTTTTACATTTTAGGCTACTTAGATTTTGTTTGACGTATCTTTTCATGTTTCTGTCTTTGATTCTATTTCTAAATTTGAATTTTACATTTGTACTGCTTTCACCTTGTGCAGTCAATACACACAGTAAATTAAGAAACATGCCAAGTTTAAATAAAAAAAATACACCAGGCAGTACATCAAGTCAGGAGCCAGGAAGGCGAGTTTAGGCAAAATTATTCTAACAGTCTTAAAATAGAACAATGCAATTAAAACAGTGTTCTATCCAGTAATGACAATTTTTCAGAGTCGCCATTATTTTTGGGTGAAGCTTTCATTTTTAAAAGAGAATAGCAATTTAAGAGTCAAACAGTATTTTGTAATTAGGTGTATTTATTTCTCCACAAAGTAAGGAAGAGACAATATAAACAACTGTGTATTTATGCTAAGATAGTAAAAATATGGGCAGCCCCTCAGTCCAAAAAAAAACAGTAATATGTAAGGGTAAAACAAATTTAGATGACAATAATGTAAAGGATAGTGTTATTTTATGATGCGACTTAAAAGGTGAAATGATTTTATTTGATCAGAAGGAGCAGGTAAAAAAGAGGGAAAAGTGATCCAAAGATGTAAGGCAAAGCTGAATCAGCCAGCTCACTCTCTGTTCACGTATGGTGTCGAGGTTTTGTGCTGTCACATCACTCATGATAATTCCACACTCTATGCACAGTTTTCCAATTTTTTGACTGCTGAAGTATACAATCCATGAAACCTAAGGTTTACAACCCAGTATATAAAAAATATACAGTACAGCCATGACTCCTCAGAGCTGCCACTAGTCATATGGGTCTTAAGAATTCTAATGATAGTAAAAAGAATAATGTAAAATAATTAAAGTAGAATCTTATGTAGGACCAGTTGACAGCAGAAATGTGGAGGGCAAAACTCCATTTTCTGTGGAGAAAGCCCCAGGGGAACTTTTTGCTTGTTGGGAAAAGGCAAAGCTCTAAGTGACATAGGACAGTCTGGCACTTGGTTTGTTACCAGTAATACCATTGTCATCATCTACTGTCATTCATTTTTATTCATGATTTTTTTTGGGGGGGGGGGGGGGGTAAATGTTGCTTAAACTTATTCATGACATGACCGGATGACCTTCTTTCCATAAACCTTATTTTAAGCTTTCTATATGAAAAATTCTTCAAAAATGTTTTTTTACAAAGTTAGTGAAAACTGGCCAGGAAAATATTTTTTGGATGTAGGAACACTGGTGTCTCTGCATTCATGGCAAGTGGGGCATAGCCTCCCCACCCACTCGTTCACCAGGTGCATGTGCAGCCTGAGCTTTTCAGTTTCGCCTTGTTGATTGAAGGCTAAAGTTATTTTTAAGTGACCCATTTGTGGATTTTATTGTGATATAATTAACAGGGTGCGCAAATTTGTTTGCTGTTTTGAAGTAGTTGAAATCATTATTATGAATCATGTTGATTAGCTATATACTGTACTCAAGAATGAAATTAAACATGTTGACCATTGCAGAAAACCTGGAAGTTTATGAATACCCATTTGTGTTGAGTAATGGATGTTGATGTTTAGACTTCTTTTAATACTGTCCTTTGATGGTTGTCCTGGATGACAATATTGATGTTTATTTTGTGTGATTTTTGTGGGTTCCTGTGTCTTCTTGTTTGGAAGTTTACTTGCTACTTTCAAGTGTTGACTAGGGTTCCAGCTGGATTTAGACTTTGAATCCAATTGTTACTAGCTGACAAGGAATTTGAAAATTAGTGCAGGGCCTCAGGAGTTTCTTTCTTCTTCTACATAGCTTGCATATCCCTAAAGGAATGTTCCACCAAAAAAATTGCCCACATATTTTTAAATTGTTATCTCCATTTTGTGTGACGACATCAAAGTTTCTGAAAAAATATGCAATTATGGTGAACAATGCTGGAAAACAGCATACAATATCTAAAATCTCCCATTACTCATGTGGCATAATCCACATGACGAAAAATTCAATTATATCCACACAACATCCCAAGCCCATGTATTTTCTGCAAAATATTGTGCCCTAACACTTTGAACGCTCTAGCTCGCAATAGCATCTTGCAAGTTGCATCCTCATTCTTCTGTTCAAGTAGTTGCAAAAGTCTTGATTTCTGATTTGATTTTGTGTATTTTCCAAAGGATAACAAAAACAATAAATATGTTATTGATGGCAATATTGACAAAGCTATTTGTGAAATTGGAGCTGAACCATTTATTATCAAGTTTAGATTTCTTTCTAAAAGTAAGAAAAAAAAATCCAACAGCAGTGGTGTCAGGCATCAGACTGACTTCGAATGATTAGTCTCATGTTTATTCAGATTGTTGGAAATGGATTTTATTTTGCGTGATAAAAAACAAATGGGCACTCATCCATCAATAGATGAGAAAGAACAAATCAGGAAATGAGATTATAGGAGTGAAAGAGGGTAATTATCAAAACTAAAGACAAAATACAAAAAGGAAGTTAAATGGATGTGACAAGCCAAAATAATGTGGACAAAATCAAAGTACCAAACAAAAGGTCAACAGCCAAAAATATCAAGTTCAATTAAGAAGCGAGTAGCAAGGAGTCTTTTTCTTTTTCCCAGCACTAATAACAATCATATGATCTGCAGTTGGGTGATATCACCCATAAGGTTAAACACGCAATGTTGCTGTGGGAGAATCAAAATAAATACAGAAAAATCTCACAGAAGTAGCACATCATAACAGATTGTGTTTGCCTAAATAGTATTTACTGCAGTTCATAAATATGATATCTTTACATTTATTGATTTTTCAGAACATCTTTGACAATTACCCTGGGTGAGAAATTAGGCATCACAGTCATAGTGTTAAAAAAAAAAAAAAAAGTTTAAGAGACTGTGGCATCGTTGATGATGCTGAGCAAGTTTTTAGAGGCACTCTACCTTTCATTTCTGTTAATAATGCCATGCTACTTAATCATAGAAACTAGATAAAAACATAATCAGAATACTTAATATACACTTTCAAATTAGCTCTCTGTCAAAACACACATGATTTTAAAAAATTAGGTGAATTAGTCCGACCTTTTCTCACAAACAGCAGAGTTTGAGCTGCAGTGCGCCCGCCCATGCAGGAGGAACCGTAGTCACATACTAATGAAATGTAAATTGACCTGAGCCTTCTGGGAGGAGCACGGCTGTAGAGCATAATGCCCACTTGGCCATTATGCTGATGATGTTTTCCCAAACCTGGCGCACATCAAATGGAGAAAATGTGAGCCTCGGCTGCAAACCCATTTCAGAATAGCATTCAGCAAATTCACATAATATAACAGGCTTTGTTAGGTGCAGTTAATTTGACTTGGGTGAAGATGGAATTTGTGTACAGAAACACAACATTGTCTTTTGAAATAAAAAAAATTAAAGAAATTTACAGTATGTGTATGCTTGTATTTTATCTTTGAAAAAAATGATTCACAAGTGGCTCTATATTATAGCTTCCATGTATAGTTTTGCAGTGGTCTTTTCAAACCAGGGCAAAGTAATAAGACTTGCTGTTCTTTTTACTCTTTCACTCATATGCCGATTTGCTTTTTAAAAAAGCATAATTCCCTAAATGTGATGTTTATTCAAATAAGGCAATCACAGAAACGTTTATACTTAGCTTATACAGTATAATCAGAACACAGTGAAAAGCTATTCCCCTTTCCACGTTGAATTCAAAGGAAGTTGTACATTAGAAAAATCTAGACAAGAACAGGCCATTCAGCCCAACAAGGATCGCCTGTCCTATCCACTTATTTCTTCCAAAAAAACATCAAGTCAAGTTTTGAAAGTCCCTAAAGTCTTATTGTCTACCACACTACTTGGTAGCTTATTCCAAGAGTCTATCATTCTTTGTATAAGAAAAACTTCCTAATGTTTGTGCAAAATTTACCCTTAACAAGTTTCCAACTGTGCCCATGTGTTCTTGATGAACTCATTTTAAAATTACAGTCTCAATCTACTGTACTAATTCACTTCATAATTTTAAACACTTCAGTCATGTCACCTCTTAGTCTTCTTTTACTTGAACTGTATAGGCTCAGCTCTTTTAATCTTTCCTCATAATTCAAGCCCTGTATCCCTGGAATCAGCCTAGTCACTCTTCTCTGGACCTTTTCTAGTGCTGCTATGTCCTTTTTGAAGCCTGGAGACCAAAACTGCACATAGTATTCCAGATGAGGCCTCACTAGTGCATTATAAAGGTTGATCAGAAGCTCCTTGGACTTGTACTCCACACATCGTGCCAAATAACCTAACATTTTGTTTGCCTTCTTAATGGCTTCTGAACACTGTCAGTAGTCGATATCCACTACGACTCCTAATTCCTTCTCATAAGGTGTACTCTCGATTTTCCAACCGCCCATTGTGTATTCAAACCTAACATTTTTACTTCCTATGTGTAATACTTTACATTTATCCATCCATCCATTATCCAACCCGCTATATCCTAACTACAGGGTCACGGGGGTCTGCTGGAGCCAATCCCAGCCAACACAAGGCGCAAGGCAGGAAACAAACCCCGGGCAGGGCGCCAGCCCACCACAGTACTTTACATTTACTGATATTAAATTTCATCTGCCATAAATTTGCCAAAGCCTGTATGCTATCCAAGTCCTTCAGTAATAATATAATGGATTCCAAATTATTTTCTAATCCACCTATCTTGGTGTCATCTGCAAACTTAACCAGCTTGTTACTTATATTCCTATCTAAGTCATTTATATATATTAAAAATAGCAGTGGCCCAAGCACTGTCCCCTGTGGAACACCACTCTTAACACTTGCCAATTCTGATGAGGTTCCTTGCACCATCACCGTACAGCGCTGTAACACTTTCCAAGATTGCAGCCAACCTGCATTTTCCCACTCTCTAACAGAACTTGAAAAATTGAAGTGAACAGGAGAAGTGGAGTAATGATGCTGGACACATAAAATAAATGTATCACCACCCAAATGCTAGGTTATGTAATATACAGTGAAAGGCTACAATCTTATTTTTATTTTATTATTGGTTTTATTTATTTGGGTGTACCCTTTTTCTGCATTGAAATCAAAAGCAGATGAGTGTCTCTGTTCTCTCCTAAGTAACTCATCATGAGAACAATAATACTTCGATACTGAGCTTATAGCGCACTATGAATGGCTACTTCATTTTGTAATGTTTTATATATTTACCTTGTGCCCAAATGTTTTTTTCCATTCAGAGTTCCAGTTCGTAAAAATTGCTACAATATTTTTCTCTCACAATGCTACTTTACTATTTAGAAACTTTTGTTGAATGTTGTGCACTCATTCTGTGTTTTTCTTGCTCTGAAAACACTTTGTTTTGCAATACAGTGCTGTCACTCTGCTTTGTTTTCTTGATCAGCTGGGTTTGTTACCTGATCTTAGGTGTGAATAGACCACCCTTAATACATATTCTGCAGATAGACACCATTTCTCTGCACATTGAAAGCTTGTCTTGAAAAAATATTAATAAAAATAAGGAGTTCTATTAAAGATTTCTAAGTTTATTATCTGACGTATTTTGGTATGTTCAGGTACTCAAGTCTTTGAAGAACATGCTTCAGTAATCAAATAGGAGTAATGGTCTAGTATGTGTTTTCATAAAATTCCTGTACATGTTTAAACCCACTGTCTACAATTTTTGTACTTTTGGAGAAATATAGGAACTTAATACAATCCTGACTCACTTATTGTTTGCATATTATTGTAGATGAGTTTTGTGCTGAAAGTAAAACTACATAACACTTGTGAAAAGTCTGTGAAATATGCATAAATGTCAGAGCACAGCTGAATCTCCAAAGATCCTAATTTTAGCCAGAGTCTCGAGAGTGTTAAGAAATTCATCAGTCATGAACAGCCAGCTTTGGGACTAATGCTGCATTCCATCTGAAGTGTGAAGTTGGAATATCTGAGTTTCTAGTTGGAATTTTCAACTGGAACACTGCCCTATGTCTGATTTCCAACTCAAAACCCCAGGCCTGGTCTGTCAAGACTGAGTTTGTCCTACTTCAGATCATGACGCCAATCCAAAATGTCGATGTACACCTCAAAATTTAGTGAAGGCTGTAGTATTGTACTGTTTATTAGCACTTCTGTCTGCTTGTGTCTCGTGAAATCAGGTGTACACACAGTACTGTCCAACATCTATCTGGAAACATGTTGCTATGGTGTTTGGATACACAAAATACCACATAATGCATTGTTATCAACTGCTACTTATGAGCAAGCATAACAAAGGTTTTCCTGGATGTGTCCATATTGGTTTTCCAAATGTTTTACTGGAACGTGGTGTCACAAAAACCAGACATAAGAGTCATAAAAAGGTTTGGGGCAGCCACCCGTATATTGGTATCCTGGCTGCAAAGTTGCAAAATCTATAACAGCACTGATGTGCACAAAATCGAGTCCAAAACAGAACTGAGGGGATAGGGAAAAGGTGGAGGCTTTTAAAGGGGAAGACAAGAAGTGAAGTCAGAGGGGTCGGGCTTATAAGGGTCTTCAGCCATTGGCTCGAGCCCAGATGTGACATCACAGGGGCTAGAGCTGGCAAGGTCTTCTTCCATAGGCTCGGACCCGGAAGTGACATCAGGAGGGCCAGGTAGAATCTCCCGTGAATGGTCTGCAGGAAAGGGAGAAAAACAGTCAGTGCACTCTGCCACATCCTGGTCTGATTCGGAATTGCCCTTATTCAAGCCCTTTAGCTGCCTCCCATGCACATGTGTATGACAGTGGTAAACTCAGATATGATGTCATTCCCAGCTTTGACATAAATGGAACGCAGCATAAGTAGAACTTAATCCTTACTTCCTCTGTATTTTCTGTTCCGTCAGACACCTCTGCTGTACCTTCTCTACATCCAGCCCTTTCTGAATTATAAAACAAAAATAAATTGCAAAGAAAAAATCATCTATATATCTGAAACAACCCAAAGGGGCGTATTTTACCTTTTAAAGTATTTAGATTTTATGTAGTAGTGTCAAGCTTATTTCTACCAGGTTCAGATTATATCTACTGAAAATTAAGTTCCACTGAAAGTGAAAATCATGTGTTTAGTGAGATTGTTGTATAGTCATGAGCTGATTTACAGATGAGAGTTGAAAGCCATTTGTACTTACGATTGAAGTTAATAGGAAACCAAAAGGGTAATATAATAATGTTCTAGAAATTGTCAAAACCAGCCACTACTATATAAATGCTAATAAATCTTCTATTATTATATTATTTTCATTTATGTTTTCTGATTTTTACATGGAAAAGGTGTGCAGCCGTCAAGACTTGAAGATATGTTTGTGTTACTCCATATTGCCATTTAAAGAATGTGTACCTGTAACTCGCACCAGAACCACACAGCCTCAATTTCAATGACATGAACACTTTGTGAGTGACATACAGCCAAATGGCCAGTTCCAAAATAGACCGTAAGTCAGTTCATAACTGTATATTGTCAAGCACGACTGCTTAGGGAGCATCTTCAAGAATCTGAAAAGGTAAACAATATCACCCCAAGCAGAGAGGGAACCACTCTCAATAACATCTATATATGAATATAAATAGGGCTCGGAATAGATTAAAAAAATTAACTACGGTAATTAATTGCATAAATGTATGTTATTAATTGTGATTAACTGCATCTAACATTAAAATGTAATTATAAAATGAATACATAAATCATGAAGTAAATACACACTGAATCTACACAAATCAATTAATTAAAAATTAATGGTATGGTTTAAACTTAAACAATGTACTTAAACCTGAACTTTTGACAAAATACTACTTGAGCAAGTATAACCTAAATTTGAATGCCTTCCTAAAAGGCAAGTTGAAAAGAAGGCAATAAAAAAAACAAGGCCAATATATTAATTCTCAAATTGGCAAAGCATAAGAGACACAGACGTGTCAAAGTAAAAAGCAATCAAAACAACTATTGGCTTTGAATGCACCGCTGAAGACTGATTTAATTGAAATAAATATCTCTTAAATGAACATACATTAAAACTTGTGTTAAACCTCTGCAAGTACTATCCTCAATTGGTTGTTGTCATCATCAACTCTACACAAGTATTTTTCAATTGGTGCACTGTAGAAAGAGCAGTGTAGTGTCCCTGGGTCCTAACCTGAGAGAGACCCTGTCCTCTGGTGGTCAAGACCTGTCTGAAGAGGACAAGACTACGAGGAGAAACACATAAAAGCAGCTCCGTGATTGCCATTTTGCAGACACAGCATTTAGCACTTTAGCAGCCAGGAGACGTGTCTGGGGTACATCTGCCTGGGTGCAATTTTGTCTGTGACTCTCACAGAGCCGAGAGCCAGTTGGCATATGAGTTGCCTCTGATCCTGGGAGAGTGGAGTGAGGCAGAGAGATGACCACCTGTTTGAGTTGACAAAGGGACAAAGCAGCTAAGAAATATGTCCAAAGTTCTCACTAAGTGCTGTGTCTGCGAACAGCAATCTCCATACTACTTTTTTTCCACCCCCGTACTACCCTTTTGGACTGTTTAGCACATCTAAGAGATTTAATGCTGTTTTAGCTGGTAAAATCGTGTTCATTGGGATTTTTTGGGTTACCAAAAAGTGTGCCACCTCAGAAAAAGGGTTGGAAAATACTGCTCTAACTATACCTTTGCTCCTGGCATGCTAAAAATACCTCCACAGATGGTATTTTTCTTAAAAACTGACACTGTGCATTATTAGGATGGTTATATTGTGTTCTTTGCATAAATTAGCAAAGATACTGTAAACTGGAATTGTAGCTGCTGGAATATAAGGTGTTATCAGGCACGGGTAAAACGCGTGTCAAAAGAATTCTCAAAATCCAAAAGTTCGTTTTA
This sequence comes from Erpetoichthys calabaricus, assembly GCF_900747795.2. Taxonomy (NCBI): domain Eukaryota; kingdom Metazoa; phylum Chordata; class Cladistia; order Polypteriformes; family Polypteridae; genus Erpetoichthys; species Erpetoichthys calabaricus. The sequence goes on along the minus strand of NC_041396.2, from coordinate 215,248,701 downwards.
AAAGTATTTAGTGAAAGTTAAAAGCAAGTAATCCACACAAAAATAAAAGGAAAAATAGTTACATATAGAATAAAAGGCAAAAAAAAGAAAAGTGTATCTTCTATAAACTTAGCCTTTCTTGAAAGAACTTTAGTTATTTCACTACTTAAAGATTCTTAATTTGTTCTTCTGTACCCCTTAGCGTACGGTATGGTACTTAAATAAACAAGTTTTTTTTACGTGTTATTTCTCACATTCAAAGAGCCCGTAGGCCATAAGCACGATCACGAGAGAGAGCACGGTCACGGTTAAAAACCGTATGCCTATACACCTTATACAAAGCAAGGCTGTCACTAACTGAAGAATAATATTTACTTGAAGCAGTTAGAAAAGGCAAGAATGTACCAATAGAATTCTATTTATGGGGGTTATAGGAACCTGCCATAGATTATACATTGTCAACTAGATAGATAGATACTTTATTAATAAATATTCATAAATTTTATAGAATAATAATAATAATTCATTACATTTATATAGCGCTTTTCTCAGTACTCAAAGCGCTATCATAGAACTAGGAAAATGGCTCTTACAGGATGGGTAAGGAAAATCATTACACTTTCATTTCGTAGACACTAGCTTCGTAGTACAGAGGTACTAGAATCTTATTTTGGCTTTAGTGCCATTCAAAGGTAATTTATTTAGCACTTATGTGATATGACATTGATTTGATCTTCTTACTGAGACATGGAAAAAAAGTGTAATTTTTAAATCGCAATTTTCCTCTGTTGCACCTGGACTGCCATAAGCTACCCCTCCCCACCTCCTTTCCTTCCACTCCTGTACACCTATGTCAGGTGTATATTAAAAGAAATTACGAATTACAACATTTGCTTTGTTGCCGGCCTGGATGTTACAGTACTTTTTAACATGTTAAACAGGCCACATTAATCACAAAATTAACAAGTTAACTTTCCCAGGCCTAATAAATATATACATATTAGGGGGCTCGCCAACCCCCCGGCCTGCGCTGCATGCCAGCCATTTCGCATCTCTGGCGCTCGCGTATGTGGATTTCACTTTTACCCAACAACAAATTCTTTAATTCTCACGGATAAGCCTCTTCATTGGAAAGAAACACTACTTTTCCATGATGGCAACATGAATTAGACGATCTACAAGTCTCCGACTTAAAGTTTAAGTCCAAACAATATATTCAATCTCTTTTCACTGTTCTTTTACTTCACCAAGTAATAATTTCCATTTGTTTATGCTAATGCAATCTTTACTATGATTTTTTTGGAGATTTTAGAATTGTAATACTTTTCATTATCTCAAACCTGCTCTGCATGTTTATCGAGCCAACGTTTTTGAACCTCTTTACAACATTCTACTTTGTCACCTACTCTTTGTCTTTTATTTCCGGCCCCGGGCATGGTTAAATATCTTGTCACAAAGTCTTGTCTTGCGGGACTTGAAACTATCTCTTTGAAAAAGTCACATCTTGTCCCAGGATAAAATGTCTCATCTTGTCCAAGGATTTTATTATATAATAGAGAGATATATTATACACACTGTCGCATAATAATGAAAAGCACAAAAATGAAGCATACAACCATAGTTACATAGTAATGAAATATAAATACGTTGTTATTGTTCTGTACGGTTTGACAATATTTCTACTTTACATGAGTATAACATTTTCTGTCTGCTATCACTTTTACTTCACTACATTTTCAAACACAAATGGCAACATTTACTCTGATATATTGTGCTAGGCACTTTCATTACTGTAGTCTTAAACCAGAAAAAAATGGGCTATACAAACATGCATGATATCTAAAATACAGCTTTCCCCTGCTTTATAGAAAGTTCATGTATGTGAAGAATCTGGAATGATTTCCTTGTCTTCTTAGAGAGTCAAGGCTGGGGGGCTGTCAAGAGGCAGGGCCTGTTAAAGCCCATTGCGGCACTTCCTGTGTGATTTTGGGCTATACAAAAATAAACTGTATTGTATTGTATTTTCAAATGTGATGCACTGGCTGCACTGCATTGGCGCTAACACTCAATCTTTTACACAATCATCCAAGTACTCACTGCAGCAGCCCGCAACATGGGGTAAGTCTGGATGTTTGGGGCGAGGCTGGACATTGGTAAACAAGCAATTCCAGTCTCAATCATTTCCATAACTAATGATGACTTGTTCAGACACTGTCTTCGTGTCTGCCTGCCGAATGGCACAGGGCTGATTTGCGGGGCGCAGCAAGGAGGACTTGTGCATTTAAATGTTGTGAGTTTACTCACTTTGCCATATGTGTTGCCCAAACATCTTCTCACATTATCCTGGTCATCATGGCTCTAAAACGGTTTGTGAACAAGTTGGAAAAAGCATTTCCTTGAATGTGAAATTAAAAGTAATAAAGTCAAAGTAAAGCGCTTTATTAAAAATTATTAGGGTTTTCTTTTAATAACTTAGGATATTATTTAACTGATTTTTTTTTCAACAAAGGAGGAGCCATTTTTGGGGCCTGGTCATGTTTAAAGTGGGGGAAGCCTACATGCCTCTCTTATTAGTGGCCTCCCCACTGGATTCAGTCATCAAGGTAACTGCTCACTCTGAATGTAACTCTTTCAAGTTGCCGTTTGGCTCATAATTTAGTGACTACAATTCAAATCACACACATTAAGATGGTAGGCCTAATTATTTTAGGTTTTTAAGAACTCCTACACTTTACTTGTACTTTTGATACTTAAATGTACTTAAATATTTAGTAATATTTTAAAACTTCTACTTGAGTAGTTTGCTCATGGGAAGATTTTACTTTAATTACTTAAGTAACTTTTCAGAATGGTATCTACCTGTATAGTTTTACTGAAGTATGGCTGTTTAGTGTTTTAGATAATGCTGCACATGTCACATTCAATATTTGCATCTATGGCCTTGGGCACTTTTATCTTCTTCTCCTGCACCTGCAACAACACCTCCTTCCTCCATTCTGCTTTCAGAACCACAGGATATGCCATCAGAATAACAAACGTGAAGGATTCCTGTGATCTCTTTTTGCCCTGACCTCAGTGACATCATTTGAAGGAACGTGCTGGGTGCAGAACCTCCTAGTTAGGCAACATGTTAAGGTGAGGCTAAATAGTGTATTATATTTCTGCATTTTGGAACAACTACCAAAATTCAAAGGTCACTTGTTACAGTTTCTGCCTACCTGCTGAAGAAGGAATTTTTAAAAAAAACTTAAAAAGGACCAATACTTAAGACAAGCAAAGATATTTTCATTACAAACCCATAATCATTTTATTATGCTTCTGCATACACTATTGGCTGCACACTATCTGCACTTCAAAAGATAAACAGTTCCATTGGCAGGAAAGTGTGCTGTGTGATGTTAAATAAACAATTTCATATGAGCCAGACCACCATGCACAAATGTACATTCAGATGTCCCTGACTTTTTCAATATATTTGTATGCACAAGAATCCTCAGATAATGAAACTTGTCAACATGTTTCAGGTCATTTGGAGGTATGTGTGCACAGGTGCTACATTTCGACAGACACAGAGGGTAAAACAAGTTATTTCAGTGTCCGCATCAATACTGCTTTGCCTTTCCTCTGTACTGTTACACACTTTATTGATTATCTATGATTTCTAATAACTTGTATTTACTCTTAACGTTTATGACAATGTACTCCCTCAAATTTAACCATTTTAGCATTTAATCACAAATGAAAGAAGCCTTGCATTTCCCTTTTAGCTTGTCTGTGTTAGTGGTTTCCTCTTGGTGTTGTGCCCAGCTGTTCCCACCCATATGGATAACAGGAGCACGCAATCTGAGAGGGTGATTGCAGTAACCTGAAAATGTATTTCCCATTGCACTGCCAATATTCTTCAGCACAAAAGTCACTGGAAAGAAAGTTCTAGAAACAATGCCTGACAAAATAGTGTCCTGATTTGTTCTTTGAAAGTAGAATAATTTGGCTCTAGAAGGCCATTATTTTCTGTTTGCAAAAAGACAAAGGGCAGGTTGATTTTTCTCAATGATTCTTAGGTAAAAGGTGTTCAAATAAAGAGCGCAAACTTTAAAGTGAATTTCAAACATTTAAACTTGGTGGCATAGTGATGCGGTGAGTGGCTTTCCAAAGGGTAGTTTGGAATTTGCATGGTTTTCCCATGTTAGTGTGGGTTTCTTCCCAGAGTGCAAAGGTTCTGTGTGACTGAGTTCTCTCTGCAAAGAATTGGTGTCTCATCTGGGTTTTATTACTATCTTGTGCTCTGTGCTGCTGGAAGGGGACCTTTCTTACACTAATGACTTGATGCTTGGGATAAGAATACACAACTAAGGACAGCTTGCTAATATCTTGATAGATAGCGGGGAAATCCACCTACGCAAACCTACACCTATGAAAGGATCATGTCCACAGGGGGTTCCTTTTAAAAAACTGTCCCAATGTCCTCTAAATTATGTGCACTGTAATCGCTCTGGTACAACCGAAAGCACAACTGAAACAACATTTTGCCGGTTAGCAATATTTATTAAATATGTTTAGGCCACATTAATATTAATGTTCTGTGGTGGGCTGTGCCCTGCCCGGGGTTTGTTTCCTGCCTTGCGCCCTGTGTTGGCTGGGATTGGCTCCAGCAGACCCCCGTGACCCTGTGTTCGGATTCAGCGGGTTGGAAAATGGATGGATGGATGTTTAGGCCACATTAATATTAATGTTCTGTGGTGGGCTGTGCCCTGCCCGGGGTTTGTTTCCTGCCTTGCGCCCTGTGTTGGCTGGGATTGGCTCCAGCAGACCCCCGTGACCCTGTAGTTAGGATATAGCGGGTTGGATAATGGATGGATGGATGGATAATATTAATGTGTTAAAAAGGATGTCTTAAGAATATTGTTTGGTTCGGTATTGTGGTCTACATACTGTTTACTCTAGTATGGCATGTTTGACATTTAAGATTAGACAAAGGACAGTTATTTCTTTAAAAGTGTAGTCAAAACTTACTATAGAAATCTGTAGGTCATGTCATTCATTGTTATCAACAGAACAAAAACCTTCTTTAGCTGGAGTTCTTTTCACCTCCGTTTAAGCGGGTGTGACGGCACACTGTTTAGCTTGAATGCATTTTAGAGTTCATCTTTTTCATAGCTGACAATTCTTTCAACCTCACAGTTGTTCCAATTGTATAGTTGTAATTGTGGGGAACAGAGACCACAAATACTAACGGCAATGCGCCCTTCACTTTTGACACTAGTCTAGTGATGTCTTTTATAACTTTGTATATACAGAATGTTTTTTCCTTTTCAACAAATTGTCTATTTTTAACATATGTATTGTGTTTTCCAGACATACAACACACATTTTACAGTTTGTTTAATGGGTATTTTCAGCACAATTTTCAGCCTTAGATGATTTTATCCATCCTAACCACTTGCTTGCTCTCAGTCAGACAATGTTGACAAGAGCACCATTACTCTTCGCTATTTAACCTCCTTGGTATTAACACTGAAAGTCACTTGGGCTCAGAATTCTACATAAATATGGTTAACCCCAAAAGTCTTTCGGAATTTAGTTGCTATAATCCAATGTAAAGAGTTAAGCCCTACAGTATTCTGTTATCATTTGGTGGATAAAGTAAAATTATGCTGCAAAAATATCCATGAATATTTCTATGTGTTTTGCCACTCTAAGGTAACTCATCAATATTCATGAGTGGGGTGGAATGGTGTGTAAAGGAAAATCTGTAAAACCAGTTTTACAACAAACTGAAACTGAATCAACTGATAATGATGACAATGTGAATAGGTCACTATGCATTGGCACAGTTAGAGAAACTGATGTGCATTGTATGACAGAAGTGCGGTGACATGCCTGGTAAATTCAGTTGCCTGAAGCTTCACTGTGGTGCAAGTAGGTGTGTAGCAAAAACAACAAAATGATTGCAATCAAGTAGAAGGATGTTAGCTCCTTAAGAACTGTTCATAATACAGCAACTGTCATTTGTGTCCGGGGAAAATTTGGAAGTCACTAAGCCTTGTGCTGTTGTATCCTATAGTAACTCAAGAGATAGATAGATAGATAGATAGATAGATAGATAGATAGATAGATAGATAGATAGATAGATAGATAGATAGATAGATAGATAGATAGATACTTTATTAATCCCAATGGGAAATTCACATTCTTCAGCAGCAGCATACTGATACAATAAATAATATTAAATTAAAGAATGATAATAATGCAGGTGAAAAACAGACAATAACTATGTATAATGTTAAATATTAACGTTTACCCCCCTGGGTGGAATTAAAGAGTCGCATAGTTTGGGGGAGGAACGATCTCCTCAATCTGTCTGTGGAGCAGGACAGTGACAGCAGACTGTCGCTGAAGCTGCTCTTCTGTCTGGAGATGATACTATTTAGTGGATGCAGTGGATTCTCCATAATAGGAGCCTGCTGAGCGCCCTTCGCTCTGCCACAGATGTTAAACTGTCCAGCTTCATGCCAACAATAGAGCCTGCCTTCCTCACCAGTTTGTCCAGGCGTGAGGCGTCTTTCCTCTTAATGCTGCCTCCCCAGCACACCACTGCGTAGAAGAGGGCGCTCGCCACAACTGTTTGATAGAACATCTGCAGCATCTTATTGCAGATGTTGAAGGAAGCCAGCCTTTTAAGGTAGTATAACCGGCTCTGTCCTTTCTTGCACAGCGCCTCAGTATTGGCAGTCCAATCTAATTTATCATCCAGCTGCACTCCCAGATATTTATAGGTCTGCACCATCTGCACACAGTCACCTTTGATGATCACTGGGTCTATGAGGGGTCTGGGCCTCCTAAAATCCACCACCAGCTCCTTGGTTTTGCTGGTGTTCAGGTGTAGGTGGTTTGAGTCGCACCATTTAACAAAGTCATTGATTAGGTCCCTATACTCCTCCTCCAGCCCATTCCTGATACAGCCCACGATAGCAGTGTCATCAGCGAACTTTTGCACATGGCAGGACTCCGAGTTGTATTGGAAGTCCGATGTATATAGGCTGAACAGGACCGGAGAAAGTACAGTCCCCTGTGGCGCTCCTGTGCTGCTGACCACAATGTCAGACGTGCAGTTCCCAAGACACACATACTGAGGTCTGTCTTTAAGATAGTCCACGATCCATGCCACTAGGTATGAATCTAATCCCATCTCTGTCAGCTTGTCCCTAAGGAGCATAGGTTGGATTGTGTTGAAGGTGCTAGAGAAGTCTAGAAACATAATTCTTACAGCACCACTGCCTCTGTCCAAGTGAGAGAGGGATCGGTGTAGCATATAGATGATAGCATCCTCCGCTCCCACCTTCTCCTGATATGCAAACTTTAGAGGGTCAAGGGCGTGTTGAACCTGTGGCCTAAGGTGGTGAAGCAGCAGCCTCTCCATGGTCTTCATCACATGTGATGTCAGAGCAACAGGCTGAAAGTCATTCAGCTCACTAGGACGTGATACCTTTGGGACTGGGGTGATACAAGATGTTTTCCAAAGCCTTGGGACTCTCCCCTGTTCCAGGCTCAGGTTGAAGATGCGCTGTAGAGGACCCCCCAGCTCCGATGCACAGACCTTCAGCAGTCGTGGCGATACTCCATCTGGACCCGCTGCTTTGCTGGCACGAAGTCTCCTCAGCTCTCTGCTAACTTGCGCTGTTGTAATTATGGGTGGGGATGTCTTTCCTATGCTGGTATCAGCAGAAGGATGTGTGGAGGGTGAGAGTGAGAGTGGGTTAGGGTGGTCAAACCTGTTAAAGAAGTTGTTCATTTGGTTTGCTCTCTTCACGTCTCTCTTGATGGTGGTACCCCGCTTCAAGCTGCAGCCAGTGATGATCTTCATCCCATCCCACACTTCCTTCATGCTGTTATTCTGCAACTTCTGCTCCAGCTTTCTCCTGTACTGCTCCTTCACCGCCCTGAGCTGGACTCGGAGTTCCTTCTGCACGGGCTTGAGCTCATGCTGATCACCGTCTTTAAAAGCCCTTTTCTTCTGGTTCAAAAGGCCCTTGATGTCACTTGTAATCCATGGCTTGTTGTTAGCATAGCAGCGTACTGTTCTTACTGGAACTACAATGTCCATACAGAAGGTTGGTTTATAGTGAGGCTGAAGCAGAATCAGGTTATGATCTGCTTTCCCAAGCGCAGGCAGTGGGGTGGCGCTGTATGCGTCTTTAACGTTTGCATACAGTAAATCAATAGTCTTATTTCCCCGGGTGTTACAGTCCACATACTGGGAGAATGCAGGTAATTTTTTGTCCAGCGTCACATGGTTAAAGTCTCCAGCGATTAGCACAAGTGCCTCAGGGTGCTGTGTTTGTAACTTAGCAACAGGAGAATGGATGATGTCACTCACTAACTCCACGTCCGCCCGAGGAGGGATGTACACGAGGACAACAATGACATGTCCAAACTCTCTGGGCAAGTAGTAGGGACGTAAACTTACGGCCAACAGTTCGATATCCCTGCAGCAAGTGGAGATTTTGACGTTAACATGTCCAGAGTTACACCACCGTGTATTAACATAGAGAGCGAGTCCTCCTCCTTTGTGCTTCCCACAGGTACTTGCATCTCTGTCCGCTCTAACTGTGCTAAACCCGGGTAGCTCCACGTTGGCATCTGGGAGGGTGTTATTTAGCCAGGTTTCGCAAAAACACAACAAACTGCATTCTCTGTAGGTCCTGACATTTTTCACCAGCGCAGCCAGTTCATCGATCTTATTTGAGATTGAGTTCACATTCCCCAGAATCACAGAAGGCACCGAAGGCTTGAAACGGCACTTTCTCGCAAGCCGCTTCTTTTTTAGCTTAGTGCCGGCTCTGCTGCCACGATACCGCCTTCTTACCTCGTCGGGTAAATATGGAACCACACCGGCACTGGCATTTGTTCTCAGCGCCCGAAGTTGAGTACTTGAATAGGCGAGTCTCGGCGTGTAAAAATCCATGCCCACGTTATAAAAGTAAGTGTGTCCAGGGAACGAATCCACATAAAATAAAGTAATAGGAGTGATCAATAAATAAAAATAGAAAAATAAAAGTAGAAAAGTACACATACATATACAGTCATACACGGAGCTGCTGAAAAGGCTGCCACTCACGGCGGCGCCGGATGTTAAATGCATCAATCATGAAGATCATGCACTGACATTCTATCCTATCATGATCAAGCAACAGAAATAATATAATAAAAGTATGTAAGTAAACACTCCTGTAGTGTCCCTATTGCAACATCGGAATGGCCATTTGTGACTGTTTCAAAACATATCACACAAAGGATGTTAACTAAATCTGCATTACTACAGCAATGGACACTAGATATAGGTTTCCTATTATGTTTATGTTGAAATTTTGATATTTACATGTTTCTTTTACATGTAAAAACATTATTTCTTGTTGAAAAAAATTCAATGTTTTTGACTTGTTGATCCAGTCAGTGTTATGTTCCTTGTGGTCTGTGGGGGGAATGCAATAAGGCAGGTCAACCATGATATCACTGCTCAGGACCACCCTCAACCTTTATATTCTTTCTGATTCTACGTATACCTTTTGGCTTTAGTTTTTGAATATTTACTTGTTTACCATTTCTGTGCTTCTTTTTGTTTAAACAAATAAATTCTTAATTTATAAGCATATTTTTGTTTTATTTTGTCTTTTCAAGCCAGGTTTATGATTGTTCTATCCATTGAAGTGTTTTTTGTGTATTTTGAGTATTTTAAAAGTTTTGAACATTTGAAAATGTGAGCCCTGATTGGGACTAGGCTACTTTGGGTGAGGCCTATTTCTGATGTAGATCAGTAAAGTCCTAATGTGGTCTTCATTTATTATGAGGCCTGCTCACCCCTTTTGACAAGGTTTTCTTAATACTTCAGATGCCATCCCACATGCAAATGATTTGTAGATTAGGTTGAAAGACAGCTCTAAACTGGCATTACTTATGTGAGTGTCCTGTGATGGAATGGTGCCCCATTCCAGGGTTGGCTGCAGTCTTGTTTCCAAAAGGTGTCGTTCCCTTTCAACCTTACATTGAAAAAAACAGGTGTGGAAAATAATAAATTAATGAATGTACAGTATATAACCTACAGTAACTGGTTTCCAAGTACATTTGCTTAGTACATGAAACACCCTTATTATTGATGTAACCAATTTGATTTTTCCATAAAATGACTGCAGAAAAAGTCAGTATTATTAAGTGTGGCAGAGGTCTTTTGGGGGCAAAATTAAAAGATATTCTGGGAAGGGCAGGGGTCAGTTTACAAAGATCTACAAAGCAGCAGCTAAAATACAGTATAAGGGCTAGACAAATCTGAAGAAGTAAAAACAAAAAAAGAAAATTAAAACCAAAAGTTAAAAACAGCCTCTGAAATAAACTCCCAGAATAATTCGTTTTTTTGCAAGCTTAAACAAAGGGTCTTCCCTTTGAAACAAATTTCAGATATTATTTGATGCATGCCACTAGCACTTAAATAAGATGGGTGACAAAACTATGAACTCATGCTCCCTAATAAAAATGTTGTCAAGCTTGCCATGTTACAATGATGGCAGCATCAGAAATATATTAAAAACCCATGTTTTTTGAAATCCTCAGATAACCTAGCATTATTGCTGATCGGACATATCCTGTCGTAGCTGCAATGGATTATTAAGCAAAATAATGCTACCTGAGGCAATACTAGGAAAAGCCCTGAAATATTTCTTAGGAAATACATTCATTTTACATTTATTTATTTGTCTGATGCCTTTATCCAAAGCAACTTACAACAGTTGAGATACTGTTCACATTACTTTTCTTTTTCCATTTGGAGTTCAGGCGTATTGAGAGACTTGCTCAGGGTCACACATTGTCAGTCACAGGATTTGAACCCACAACCTCAGGGATTGAAGTCCAAAGCCTTAACCACTGTGCTACACTGCCTGTGTATATTTCTATAATGGTGTTCCTAGTCTCCAGGTCTACGTCCAAATGAGCACCTGTTAAATGAAATGGAATGAATTATCAGAAGCAGAGGTTCACCACCAACTAAATTTGCAAAAACTAACTAAGAGTTGAACTGGGTCACTCTCAACACTTTAAGTCTTTGTCATTATGAATTCAGAATATTACATCTTGCGTGAAGAAGGGGCAAGAGTTGCCTCGAAAGCTTGCATATTGTAATCTTTTTAGTTAGACAATAAAATGTGTCATTTTGCTTGACTTCTCACTACATCCATAATGGCTAACACGGTACAATACCCTAGTACTACAGGATATTTCCATAAACAGAGAAGATCAACATAATACTACATAGGTTAGGATATTGTCACTGTGACAAAAAGCTAATGAAGAAAGGTTTGTATCCACCATCTTACTGCTTTCATCTAGGCTGTACTGACATTTGCAGCATTTTAATGATCTAACTTGTCTAACTATATTACTCTAGGGACTGCACTGGGTCATAGTGGTTATCCTTGCTGCTTTATAGACCCATCATCTTGGGGTTTAATCCAGTATCTTTTCAATGTCAGTTTGGAGCTTGTATGTAGGCTATGAGTGGGTGGATGCATGAGTGGGCTCTAAATTGGAATAGAACCCTGTCCAGGTCTGGTTGGAACCTTACACACAAATTCTGTTCTTAGTTTTTTAATGGTGTTGAGACTACATTGTTGTTTAAAAATTCTATATAAATACATCATATTATCATGATTGTTTTTGGTTTTATTGTGCTACTTTGTTAAGTATTAACATTTTAGAATTGTTTATTGCATGGTGTGTGATGAAGATAACATGTAGGAACTCAGGGTTCAACACCCTAAGTGTCACAAGCCATGTGTAGCTCTTTGGAAGTCAGTGGCATTTAATGAGTATTCTCAGTCTAGGAAAACAATGTGGCAGGTCATAGATTGTTTAGTTCATGAAACATGACCAGGGCTGATCAAAGATCAACTGCTATTGCATCATTTAGGTAAAAGAGCGTTGTTTTTTTTATCATTTTATGTCTTTAGACATTTTACGTAACTAGTACCATGTACTGTTTTAAAATAAAAAAGAATAAACAATACCACATTAAACATGTGCTAATTATGTGGGAACACTGAGTGCTAAAATGCTTCTCAGAAAAATTTGATTCAACCAGAAATTGCTAGGTCAATAAAACAAAAAAGTGCTGCAATTTTAAGGCAAAATTGTGGTGAAATATGAGAAGTGCCCAGAAAATTTCATCATTCCAGGCTTATTTCCGAGCAAAAAAAGCCAAAGATTTAATGAAATAGAGCCTCTCTCTAAGCCTTAGTGGAAGAAAAAGAGGTAAATCAACTGCAGAGAGTGAATTCATTGTTCTGCTTGTTCACATTCTGTTAGTTCCCTGGATTTACAGATACAGGTTTATAGGGTCGTTGTTCTTTTATCTGTTACTGTATGTAAAAAATGTTTTAACATTAATTTACAGCATATTCTAACATATCATGGATAATAGAACTGCCATGAATGCTGTATAAAAGTACAGCAGGAAGAGGTATTGAATTGCCTGATAGCTGTGGGCAGAAAAGACCCCCAGAGGCGCTTCTTAGCATACCATTTTGGTGTGGCTAAAAGTGCTCCAAGAATGCACCTCATGGGGGCGATGGAGGGAATTTTTCATGATGGTAACCAATTTTTCCATCATTTCCACAACAGCTTCCAGTGTCCAGGGTTTGTCCTGTCATGGACCAGGCTTTCTTATTAAATTTGTTCAGGCGTTGTGTTTCTTTTGAGCTCCAGTTGCTTCTTCAGGGGGCTGCAGCGTAGAACAACACACTGGCTACTACAGACTGATAGAACATTTCCGGCAGCACCAAAAAAGCCTTCAGAAGTAAAGTCTGCTCCAATCCAATTGTGTATGTAGACCACAGGGCGCTTGTATCTGTGCACCACTTCCACATCCTCCCCCTGGATGGTGACTGGTCTCAGAAGCTACTTGGCACGCCTGAAGTCCACCCCTGGCTCTTTCGTCTTGCTGATGTTGAGTTGCAGGTTGTTGTCCTTGCACCACAAGACAAAGTGCTCCACAACCCTTTCTGTACTTTGACATGTCTCTATTATTAATGCAGCCTATGATGGAGGAGTCATCTGAAAATTCATGTAGATGGCAAGTGTTAGTATTATGCTGGAAGTCTGTTGTGTGTAGAGTAATAAAGAAGGATGACAGGACAGTTTCCTGAGGTGCTCCAGTATTACACACCACCATTTTCTGACACACAGTCCCTCAGCCTCACAAACTGCTGTCTGTTGGTCAGGACATCTATTATCCAGGAGAATGTGGAGGCACAATGATGAGGCACAATTGTGTTCTTTTAGGTTCTTGCTTCATGCTGGCACAGTGGCAGCACTGCTGCCTAGCAGTAAGGAGACCAGGATTCATATTCTGGATCCTCCCTGCATTCTGCTCGCATGTTCTCCCTTTGTCTGTATGGGTTTGCTCTGATTTTCTCCCACAGTCCAAAGACATGCAAGTTAGATGGATTGACTATGCTAAAATCACCCTACCATGGACTGGCACCCTGTCTAGGGTTTGTTTATGCCTTGCACCCTATGCTGGCTGAGATAGGCTCCAGCACCCCCTGCAACCCTGTTCAGGATGAAATGACTTAAAAACTGACTGAGTGACTGACTAAAGAGCAAATATAGGCATTTTGTTTATCAAGTATTCTAAACAAATTTAAAGTTGGGACAGGAACATCTCAAAATTAGGAAAGAGCGAAGAGAGAAAAAAAAACATCAAAACAGCAAAGTTTAATTTATATAGTTACATTGTACATTTATTATAACAGGAGGGGGCATACTTGTGGAGAGCGCCCCACCCCCATACATCCAGAATAAAGCTCGGGTGACCAAAATTATACAAAATTACATGTTTATTGGACAAAATACACTAGGGAGAGACACATAAAAGGAGCATATGAAGTAAAAAGTGAAAGAGAAATGAAACAGAGTGGGAACAGTGTTTTTGTGTCTGACTATACACCTCTTGGATCCCTGTCTTTCCGGTGGGGTGGCTTTTCACTTGCCTGCATACAAATTACCACCAACTGCTTGCAGTCTCACCTTTTCCCCCCTCCCTCTTCTCCCTTTGTTCTGATTTTCTCCTAATGGAAATGTTTAGTTGTCCTTAACACTCGTCCCAACTCCTTAATGAAATAAATCTGTGTCTCAAGGCACGTTTAAATCCACTGCTGGGGTAATTTGCAGCGGCAACATAGAATCACTTCTAGCTGTTGGGGGAAAAGAAAAGTAATGGCCTCTTTCCAGCCTTCACTGGACTTAAACCTAGGTTCAGATTCTCCTGCTTCAAAGTGTTCTGATCTTAAAAAGATCTAGATGACAAGAATCAAAGTGAAAAAGAAAGCCCTGCATCAATATCCTTGTGGAAAGACCTTTTAGCTTTCTCTACACTGAAAGTCAGCCATGTGCCTCACAAAAAAGTTTGCAACCAAAGTTAAATTCCAGGAAGGGGAATTTAGAATTGAGTACAGATATACAGGCAAGAGTCTCGAACAACAAATAAAAAAAAGCAGAAAGAAAGAAGGAATAAAAATTGTGGTCATAATAATCATTGAAAGAAGGTACTAGCTATCAATTGCAGTCGTTCTTAAATGTCTTAATCTAAAGAACAAAATAAGAAAATTGGTACCATACTGGGACCCAAGATGATTACTCCTAAAGTGACAGTGGAGCCATACAAATAACAATGACAGTATATTAAGATGTATTTTCTCACATGAATATTATTATATGAGAAAAGTGAAAAGCAACCATGATAATAAAACAATAATTATAATTCAAAACAGAGAATATATTTGTAAGGAGTATTATTGCAAGTGTAAATGCATAATGTATGGTTTAGCTATAATTAAAAAAGTAAGTTTTATTTTTTAGTGGGTGTAGCATGATGATGATTTTGTCACAGTATGAATTGTCACTTGACTTATTGTGCCAGGTAAGGAAGAAAATAATAAAAAAATAATCAGTTGTTTATTTACCTAGTCTTAAATAATATTTTTATAATGTTTCTCAAGGAGGCTGAACCATTATTACATTATTGTAAATGAATTTGCAAATCATGTAGTATGTTGCAGTTTTTAATAATTCAATAAACAATAAACTGAGCACAAAAGGTTGAGTCGCTTAGCTAAATTATTCTTAAAAAAATCTATTATAGATGGATATATCTTATTGAAGAATCTGCCGAACAGTCCAGTTTGAAAATTTTAATGCTGCCGACTGACTTCGTGCATAATGCTAGAGGTCACTCTACAGCCTGTCTCACATTTTTCATATTTCCTAGATAGAAATTTATCAAATCACTTTCAAATAATGTTAAATGAAGGAATTTGTCTTCACCATGGCATGCTAAACTTCATGCAAAATGTTCTCCAACTCTCAACATGTTTTCTTAGGCATATTTTTGCTGTCATTCATCTCATTTTGACTATTTCATTGATTTGTGTCATGGAGAATATTTTTTGTATTTTTTCCTACTATACAAAAGAAAGCTCTCTGCGAGGCACCAACGGTGCTGTTTATAAGATACATCACTACAGTAGTGGGCTAAATAAAGGGTGGTGCATTGGTCATGATAGAATTAATCTTAGACTAACCCTGCTAATTTTACTACACAATCAAGTGGGGATCCATCACATACATGTCAGAAATCCAAACCCATAGTTTAAGAGGCACTGAGCTATTGTCTTTAACTCTAACATAAAACATAACATTTGTTTTGTGAGTCCCAAACACAGCAAAATGGATGTGAGGCCTCCAAATTACAGCTATAAATCAGGCTAAAAACATCACAGGCCAACCCAGAATAGGCCGCCCAGTCCAAAAGAGCAAAAAATAAAATAAATAAATAAAAAACAAATGGATTGGCCTTGTGGAAGAAACCCCTGAGGAAGACAGGAATAGTTCAATCAATCAGTCTTTATTCAAGCACCAGGGAGTGCATGAATTCATGCGTTGCAAAGCAGAAGAGCAAAGTTCCATTTTTCGTTCAGCTTTTTAATATTTTCTTCCTCCCGCCCCCTTCTCCTTACTTCTCAAAAAGCATAATATTGTTTAGTTAAGCATTTCATTTTTATTATGCAAATGGGCCATCTGTTTCTATTTTGTGTACGTGTTAGATGGACCCTAAAGAAGGAAAGGTCATCTTTCCTGTGTCTAATAGACGCATTCCTAAAGATTTAATTGTCCTAGGTCAACTTACTGTACTCTGTCTTATTACAGACGCCTGTATGAATAACCTGCCATTATAGCAAAACAGCTTTGTCAGCTTTTAACCCTTAGTAGCTTACAAGCAGTTAATTTTTCTTTCTCAGCCTAAAAGGGTAATACATGGCAAACAAGTCCTGATATGTGATTCCGGTAACAGTAAGCTCAAAACAGAAGCAGAGAAATATAAAAAACAGCAAATTCGACAGGAAAAATAGCAATACTCACAAAACCAAAAGACTTCTAACAAATACAGTGTTCTTCTGATCTGGGCCTTCTCTGCTCTGGCCTAAATTTCCAAAGGGAGTGCTCAGGAGCAGTGATGTCAGAGTTCAAATCCAACAACATCATAATATGAAAAATAATAAATAAAGATGACAATAAAACATTGAATACACAAAAATACCTATCCATTCACAAGTTTTTTTTTTAATTTAACTACAATAAACCAATATTCTGTACTGTGCACCATCATCCTAAAATAGACATATAATGACATCTTGCATCACAACACTGTATGATCATGTGACTAATAACAGCCATCTTTTCTATAAACAGCCTGGGAGCTATCATCAAAAAAGACCACAAAATATTGGTGGTCAGAGCAAAACAGCATTTCAAAATAGCATGTTGATGAAATTACTGGTATACAGTTATCCCTCCTCGATCACGGGGGTTGCGTTCCAGAACCCCCCGAAAATCCGCAAAGTAGAAACCATATGTTTATAAGGTTATTTTTATATTGCCATGCTTGGGTCACAGACTTGCACAGAAACACAGGAGGTTGTAGAGAGACAGGAACTTTATTCAAACACTGCAAACAAACATTTGTCTCTTTTTCAAAAGTTTAAACGTGCTCCATGACAAGACAGAGATGACAGTTCCGTCTCACAATTAAAAGAATGAAAACATATCTTCCTCTTCAAAGGAGTGCGCGTCAGGAGCAGAGAATGTCAGAGAGAGAGAGAGAGAAAAAAGCAAACAATCAAAAATCAATAGGGCTGTTTGGGCTTTTAAGTATGTGAAACACCGCCGGACAAAGCAGCTGCAAGGAAGACAGCAATGTGAAGGTAGTCTTTCAGCATTTTTTAGAGGAGCGTCCGTATCCTCTAGGGGTGCGAACAGCCCCCGTGCTCACAATATATTTGAGGAGTTTTATTTAATACGTAATACGCGCTCTGGTTGGGTAGCTTCTCAGCCATCTGCCAATAGCGTCCCTTGTATGAAATCAACTGGGCAAACCAACTGAGAAAGCATGTACCAGAAATGAAAAGACCCATTGCCCGCAGAAACCCACGAACCAGCGAAAAATCCGTGATATATATTTGAAATATACTTACATATAAAATCCGTGATAGAGTGAAGCCGCAAAAGTCAAAGCACGATATAGGGAGGGATTACTGTAATACTAAAGTTTTGCATACCAAATACAAGTACACAAAAAGAATAACAATGAAAACTAAAGATTCATTAACATAGATTACAACAAAGCTCCCCTGTTATTGCATCTTAGTTTTAAAAAAGGCATGTTAATATACTGGACCAATTCCCTTAAAGACAGTATAGAGTACAGTCATAATTTAACTGGGAGCAACTTCCAGGACAGAACAGTCTGGCATAGCAATTCACACCTTCTTTGAGAACTTGTAAACAATCACCAATGTGATGGTATAACCTTGGGAACCAAAAATATCTATAAGGAAGCCCATGGTATTATCCTTATAAGGTCTAGTTGGAGGGCGGCATTGGTTTAAACAGACAAATTGGACTTCCTAATATGAACTTTTGTTCAAACCTGGATGATCACCAAGAAAAGTGTCATACTTGCTTAAATGATTCATGAACAAACTGAATCAGTAATTGAAATGTTGTTTTGTAGTTCTTTTATTAGATAGATAGAATCTTTTTTTTCCAAATAACGATCTATTATTTCCACTCTAAAACTCCAGCACTTCACTCCCAGATAATCAATCAAGGCATGAGCTGGGAGAACTTTGTGCACGTTCTGCAGCTGTGGGGGGATGGAATAGTAGGCTGCTTGCTGCTCGTCTTTATCGACACATTTACAGGACAAAAGATGCTGATGGAGAGGTGTGAACGGATTTAAGGTGGGCAGGATCTACAAGTTTTTTCGTAGGCTCTGGTAAATCTAGTGTTAATGTCAGCTTTACAGCAAGTAACTCTTGATGCCCCTCATCAAAGTTGTGAATGTTTGGTTAGGGTCAGTTTCTTTGAAAAGTAGGTTCAAGTATGGAATTTGCCAATGTCCCTAAAATGTTGAGGAAGGATGGCACCAACCCCAATACTTCAGTCACTTGAGGCACCCACTGCCAATTTGAAAGAAAAGGAGATTATGAGGATGAATAGGGGCAGTAGTGAGCAGTTTGTTGAATTCATTTTAGGCAGTCTGTGCCTCAGTGGTCCAATGAAATCTTTGTTTGCTCGTATTCTGCTAAGAAATAACACCAAACAAAATGGTTAATAAAACAGTCATAAAAATGTGTGAAACCTACAAACTGTTACACTTGTTTTATTGACCTTAGTTCATTCCATTCAATGATGGCCTTTATCCTTGTCAGAGCCATACTCAGTACAATAAGAGAAATGAGGTAGCCCAGAAACTTCATCTTCAACTTTATTGTCATATGTATACTCAGTACAATGAAAACAATTACACTCAGGTTTCTCTAGTTTTGCATATAAGTAAATCATTTGTAACCAAGTAATATCTTATATCACATTATAATGAATAAACTTTACATCAGTGGTGAGCAACGTAAGTATTGGAGGGCCGCAGTGGGAGCAGGGTTTTGTTCCAACCCAATTGCTTAATGAGAAGTCAGTTATTGGTGATGAAGCACTTATGGTTTAGGTGACATTTTTCTGCTTAATTTCAGTTTTCTTGCTTGTTAAGATTCCAACACCTCTTAAACAGCTGCATTCAGTTTTCAATGGCTTCTTATTAGCAACGAGTTGCAAATGACAGAGGACCTAGCTGTTCTCCATTTAACTTGTCTCCATTTACACCTGTGTGTATCTATCATGCACTAGTGGGTTTAATAAAATACTTAGAAGTAAACTGAAGAGAAAAAACAAAGGACTGGTAATTAATCATTCATTTTAGACTTGATATTGGAGAGTTAAAAGACTTAAGAAGCCATGAAATTAAATAAGATCTCTTATTGGCAAGAATTGTTTTCTAATTAAGCAACTGGACTGGAACTGATGCTTCTCGCCCCTGATCACCACCTGTATCCCTAATGTATTATGGAAAATTTCATTAATGAATGACTGAAAAACTGTTGGAGCATTTGCCAATCCATATGTCATTAGCAGGTACTCATTATGACCATTGGTGGTATTGAAAGCTGACCTGACTTGCCTAGCTCCACTGTAGGTCTTCTTTAATTGTTGGCCTCACTGCCGCTGCTTTCCAGATTGAAGATAAGCTTGCTTCCTTGAAAACTTCCACCACTCATAATCTTACCAATTGCTTCTAAGAAAATGTTGATTGGAATACAGAGAAGTAGACCATTTAGCACTGATTCATTTTAAAAATGATTCATTTCAGCAGTTTTTATTTTGTCATGTGAGTGATGGAGTACAAATGTTAAGGCAAATACCGTGTCCAATCAACAAGAACTTTTTTGAGACAATCTTGAATCTTCATTGCCAAAAAAAATTCTTTGCTTCTATAAATCTCACTATAGAATAAAAAATTTGTCAGGCTCAAGGCAGCATTTTTTTTTTTACCATATTTAGTGCCAAATGGTCTAATTTTTTATTTTCGGAGTCTGCTTGCTCAAATATGTTAAAGTAAGGGTATGACATTTTGCAGACATCCAGAGAGCAGAGTGACATTGTGTGGATGATAACGGCACTTTAGCAGACGTATCCTCTACTCTATCTGCTTCTGGATGCTACAGAGCCTGCTGATTACTACTTTCAAGCCTTGTATCGCTTTTCAGCTCTCTTTGTCTCACTTCTGAAGTTTCTTGTAGCCGGGGCTCTTATGTAAATAAAATAACATTCTCATTCTCATTCTCAAACTTAAATTTTCAATAACATCTCCTCATTCCAATTCCTGTCAAAGCTGCTGCCACCTTGTGCAGTCAATACAAATGTGGGATGAGATCTACATGCAGGACACTAGACTTAATGAGGCAGCAGCATATTGCACTGATCTGTTATGATTTTGGGTGTTTCTGCAAGTTTCTTTTTTTTTTTTACTTTTTTTTCCATACTGATTTGGGTTATGTGATGTGTTTTTGTTCTTTTATTGTGCTGCCATTTTGCTTCATAGGTGCTCCTATTTTTGGAAACAGATCGCCGTTGCTGCAGAACTGACATCATATGTACTGGTTTAGATGCCAATGACACACTACTGTTTGGATCCAAGTTTCTGGATATTTAAAAATCCATTTACAGCATGTCATTCCCAAGGTCCTGTTTTTGGCCAGGCTCTTTCTTCAGCTCATTTGCAAAGCTGTTATATACACTGACCATAAACTGTAGCAAACAAGCGTATTTTCCTTTTTTTTTTCTTTAATAAAATATACAGTACTGTATATGTCATTCAAAAAGTATTGCATCTTCGGGGCACTGTGCCAGCATGGATTCTTTGCTCTTTACATCTCTCTTTTGGGCAGTTTGCTATCCTTAAAAGGGTAGCTCATAGCTGCCACACTGTATAGAATTTATTTGCAAATTTGCAGGTTGCCACTTGTATAGGCTCCCCTGCAGATGGCATTAAAACTGCTGACTTTCATGATGGAATGCCAGGTTAGTGGTGGTGACTCACCCCTAGGCAGATTCAGCTTGTCAGTGCTGTTAGAGTAGCGCCATTACACAACAAATATTTTCCATCTCTCCACCTTTAAAAACATGTAAACATGTCTACACATATTCAAATCAAGCCAAAGTCAATTTTAATATGTTTTATGAATCTTACCCACTTGAATTCAGTTTATTTGGATTATATTTATCAAAAAGATAAAAGGCAATAGACAGTAACCAGTGTCCACTTTCATATGTTTGGTCTTTGAAGACTGAAATATTCTTTATAAAATCCTATATCTAGATCTGAAGAATACAGTATAGTATTAAAATGTTAACAATTAAGAAGGCAGACACATAAGCTGTGTATACAGTAGCATGTGTACAAAGTGAAATAAGGAAAATAATAAGAAAAAAATCCATCATAAGTTGGAATGAAGGGGATAAACTACACTCCAAACATTTAATTTGTCTTAATAACATTTAAGTGAATTAACACACCTTTACTTTCTGGGGAAAAAAATGTAGAAATGCTGTCTGGAAGAGGAGACCAACCAGAATATATAGGCACCACGTTTTAGTGTGTGACTACCGTTGATTAGCCCAGTTAGCACAAACCATGTAGCAGGAGTGGCAAGGATTCCAGTTAACAGAAAAAGCATGTTAAGTCTTCTTAAAAAGAGATCAGAGAAGTCCTGCTCTGGGACGATGCATTTTCTCGCTGATGTGTGAGGGTGTCTTGACCCTTCACATCAAAAGGCAGTAATTTCACATACCTGCTTCACAGGCCAAGGCTGGCTCTAAATTTAGAATGGAAATGAATAGCAGGGAAGTGAGAGGCATCTGAGTCTCTTATGTCAAAAGATCCAGGCAAGAAACCAGCTGAACTTGGCATTTTAAAAACATTCATCATGCTGTCCCATTCCAGCAGTTTTAACAGTTGTGCCTATTCTAGGATGCAATTCATGTCTGCATGTAAAATGAAAGGCAACCAGCTATTCCAGATGATGACTTTAATAACTAGTGGATCATATGCCTACATTGCTAGCTGACTGACTCAGTGCACCGAACAGTTTATCACAGTTTGCGCACATTGTACACGTAGGATAAAATAAGACACCACACATTACAAATATCACCTTAATAATGAAGTAAACTGGAAGACAGAAAGGCCAATCAACAGTACAAGGTAGAAAAAAAAACAATATATACATGAACTTAACAAACCCACTTAATCCAATTCAGAGTCCCGCAGGGTTCAGAGCCTGTCCCAGTAGCACCATAAGCAAGGAGGGCAGCAGTCTCAGACATGGTTCCAGTTCGCACACATACAGTGGGCCATTTTAAGAATAACCTAACCTGCACCACTTTGGGGAAGCATGGGGAAATCATAGTGTATGCAGTGTGAAAATACAGTATGAAAACCCATGTAGACAAAGTGACAAACGAAAATGGGCTGGGAAGACAAATGGGTTGGGTTATTAATGGTCACTCAGACACTGTGATCTCCACAATTACTGTATACCTCAACAGGTAATAATACAACATGAACAGCGACACCAGCAGCTCCAATACGAAAGGGACCATAAGGATTGACATAAAAGCTATGGCCATTAAAGTATCCCTTATGTCTACAGCAAAGATACCTGCTGAGCACACAGACCTCTAAAAGTAGGCTAAGACATGATAGTTACGATGATTGCTTGAGAACCATTGATTAGATTCAAAGCAAATGTTATGTTGCGTAACACTATGTTCTACAGTGAAAACAATTCCAAGACGCTTTACAAGTGCAAAACAAATATCTTTTGGAAGTGAAGAAGGTTTATTGACTTACTCAAGGCCACAATGAGTCATAGAATGGAGTGACTTGGCAAACTTTTGGTTGAAAACCAAAATCTTATTAATCAATGAATCAATCAGTCTTAATGTAATACAGTAGTATTAACATCACACTTTATAGAGCTAACAAAATTAAGCTTAACAATATACCATTAAAGCTGGGATATCAGAAAAAAGAATTGCTCCATTGGTAGACATGAGCAGAATGTTGGAAATGTATCTAACAGATTTTATACAGCAGTGTCTCAGAATAAAGTTTGAAGTAATTAATTTGTATCACTGATTTTTGGCTCTGTCCTGGATATATTTTTACTTCTCTGTTCACAGGGACTCGCATGAATGGACTTTTTCATATCGTCAACAGACGGAAGTTGTGGTGGCAAACTGGAAACAGTGCAAGTAAAGTCTGTAGCGGTTTATCACAACATTGTCTTTTAGCTAAAATTATTAAAAAATGCGAAAACAACTGAGTGGCCACATTGTAACATAGAGTACATGTCTTTGGGATGTGGGATACAAACCAGAGAATATGGGGAAAACTGAAAACTGCACACAGCCACATTGGCTGTGAAACATCAGTACTAATCAATGTGATGCTGCAGAAGCTACCAAGATCCATAAACAAACTTACTCTTCAGAAACTGGCTGTTTGGTGCTTCAGGCTTTGATGCTTCTTCCACTTTAAGTTCCAAAAACAGCAAAATATCTTAAGAACTTCGTGACCAATGACTGTTTGAAAATCTCCCCAAATCAGCAATCCAAAGAACAGCCTTGTGTAAGAAAGTATGGTTGTCTCCAGACACATATTTTCTAGTAGCAGTAGCATTAAGTCCATGTGTCTGCTCTGAAAGGTATTCTTCCTCAGTAGGCATTATTTCACATTTTCAACATATGCACCACCAATTGCCAGTTGACATGAGCCTCTCTGTAGGTTTTGGATGTAAATTTTCCACTCTGTGTCTTTCCAATTCTGTCTGGCTCTTTATTCTCATGTCTTCAATCTGTTTTAGTTTCTCAAGATGTAAATCAACACTTGGGAACATTCTCAGCTTTAAGTTTTAAGGCTTTTGTTTCAAGTTTTCTCTGGTACCCTATAGACTATCATTGTAAGCCGCTATAAATCTTTTTTTTTTTTTTAATAAATAATGCTTCACTTAAGAATGCAAGTTTCAGGGCCAAATGAATGTGTTAACACTAAAAGAAGGATATGATCAGGGACATCTAAATCAACAAAATCTTTGAAACTATACAGTGAAGTAGACAATATGTAAGTAGTAAGAAACAGTAATGCATAGCATATGAAGCATATATTTGGCACAAATAGAAAAGTAATAATAAACACTATATGTAAAAAGTATCAAGAAAAACAAGCAGAAAATGATTGTAACTGTAAAAAATTGCTCAAAAAATGAACAAAACTGAATATTTTTTCTTTATTTTTAGAAAATAACATTCCATAAGATCAAGTCTAACTTATACAATGAAGAAGATAACATTACATACAATCAAGTCAAACTTAACAAAGCAGAATTCAACACCCACCTGAGAGAAAGAGAGGAGAGCCAACTGCATCTTTTGAGATTCTGCTAGTGTATTAAGGACTGCTGGCAAGGAAATTTGTGGGTCTGATATATACAGTATCATATCATATCATCTGCATGTAGTGATATTTTCTTTCTCTGGTAATCCCCATTATCTCTAATGTATTTCGAAAGTGAATGGTCAGTGGCTCAGTGGCAATGGCAAAAAGCAATGGTGATAGGGGGTCTTCCTTGATGAGTACCATGTTCTAGTTTGATGTAGTTTGAAATAATGTGAATGCAAACAGAGGCTTCTGGACTGATATAAAGTAGTTTTATCAATGTACATATATTTGGGTGAAACCAAAATTTGCGCTTTGTAGAGAATACGTAGTCCCACTCAACCATGTCAAATGCTTTTTCTGGATGCAAAGATAATAACAGTGTTAGATTTTATAGGTGAGTGTATTACATTAAACAAACATCAAAGATCAGATTAGAAGCTAAGAATCTTCTTTTAATATATTTGGTTTGGTCTTGTTATATTACAGAAAGAAGCACTTCTGTATTACTGAATATTTTTCTAAGAAAGCAAGGATGAAGAAAATGAAATAACATAATATTCAGGAAAAAGCCACATATAACATAAATATACAAATAGAAAAATACAATTGAAAGCATAAATATAAGTATAGAGCAAAGCGACAAAAAGTCAAAATGATTACAATAATGTCTCAGCATAATATTAACAGAAAACACAAAATATCAAAAATAAAAACAAAAATACATATAAATGAATCAGGAGGTGACAGAAACAATACAATGTATTAACAATTAAATATAATACTCAAAAGGGAGTAAAGTATAATCTTAGCAATGTGACAAACAGAAAAATGTGGAGTCTATTGATCCATTCAGCAATCCCTGTGCCCCGATGATCCTGAATTTGATAACAGAGCGATGGATGAATGAATTGATCAGTTAATAGAGTTGCCAGCCAGCCTTTCTGTTTCCTTCTAAGAACTCTTGCTTGTCAAATTTTAGACTAACACAAACCAGAGGGCCAGATTTAATCAGCCAATCAAGCATACAATCAATCAGTCAGTCCATTCTTATTTTTTATTGGTTACGTTCCTTTACAATGCTTTGATTTAGTGCCTAGAAATAAAAAAGATTTCTTCTTGGGTACCTCCTTTAACATAAGGTTCATCCCACCATATCTTAGAAACGCATGGGCAAAAGTTTGCTTGGCCCTATTGTAATTATTTCCAGATTTGAGCTGCTCATGTTGTAATTAAATCACTTTTGAGCAATCTGTTCTTTCGTCATCTGGTTAAAGCTATATTTTATTCCTTAACACAAAACAGAACTGGTTTAAAAAGTGCTTACCATTTGGAATAATAAAATACAGTAGATCTGAGTACTCCAGTACATGTTGGCCATTCAAATAAATCTTGTAAGCCCTTTGCTTCAATAGCACTATTTTTGGAATGGTACAGCTTGTATTCATGTTTTTAATTTAGAAAATGTGTACCTTAAAACAGTTTTTTTGCATAATATTCCTCTTTTGGTTAACATATTTTATCCTATTGTAGATACATGTCATTTATAACAATTAAACTACACACTCTCCTAAAAACATCTGGTAATTGCTATTTTGAGAGCTCCAAAAATGAATCAATGTCATTTATTTTGGCCTTTTTACTCCTGACGGCAGCATTTTGTGATATTCGGAGATTGTTTTGCAGGTCTCCGAGACCTTCAGTAAAATGTTGGCCTATGACTCTCAATTCTTCCTAATTCATCCAAATTCAGAACTGAAGATTAGTATGAATGAGTAAGAATTCCCAGGTTTTTCCAGTACGTCTAAGTGTCTTGTATGTCTGTAATACTAGGGTGTTGTATCGTGTTAGCCATTATGGATGTGGTGAGAAGTCAAGCAAAATGACACCTTTTATTGGCCAACTAGAAAGATTACAATATGCAAGCAACTCAGGTCACTTCTTCTGGCAAGATGTAAAGATTACAAGATTACATCTGGATGATTGTATCCATCTCTGTTTCTACATAGCCAAATGTAAAGAAAAAATATCCTTGAGGGAAAAAGAAGTTTCACTAATATAAATCATAAAAGAGCATAAATGATGCCACACTGTTACATCTGTAAAGGACAGTTTTGTGTTGAGTTGATTATGCGACGATATAAAGAAAATGGCAACAAAAACAACGCAAATGCCAAATGTAAAACACAACATTTTTTTTTATTTGCCTTTCATACAGACAAACACCAAATACAGGCCTACCATTTATTTCATTGAGAAGTGAGGACATGTGACCCTGCTTAACATTCTTTTCCAAAAAGATCATGTGATTCCTAGCATGGAAAAATAAAGGTTGCCTAAGCACAGATTTAGTGAGAAAATAAAGACTAACTTGTATTTTGCTCTAATTCCTCCAGCAATAGAAAGTCTTTGATTTACTTCTTCAGCTTCTGTTTTTGAGCTTTCCACTGGAATTCATTGAATTCACAGGGTTTCAAACATATAAAAGAAGACAATGCACTAAATTACAAATGGTTGTGGGATTTGAAATTGGCTGTACATCCTTATGCAGCTTTTTCATTGGTGCATAATGGGACTCAGATTTTATGATTTCCTTTAAATCACAAAGCATAGTTTGGTAATGGTAGGATCTATGTGAAGGCCATCTGCTTTTTTGGATTTTGTGAATACAAAAAGCCAAATTGGCAACCCTTTTTAGCAACATTTTAAATAACATACCATGTGCATTCATCATCGGGTCTAATATTGAACTCTTTTATTTTATTTACCTTGTTTTACCTTATTGGATGACTTCACTTTTGCCTTGATCAAAATAAAGGGAAACAGCTGTCTTTATCCATCCATTTTCAGCCACTTATCCAAGTTTAGGTCACAGAGACAGCAGTCTAAGCAAACATGTACACTGTACTACAGTAGGTAGGAGGGCAGAATGTATAGATCTTTGATAATTAGAAAAGTGAATCTGGAAGAGATCAAGGCAGACAAGACAGATCAGTAGGAGGGAGCAGGGACAAGCAATGCATTTCATAAGAACTGATAGATTTAGTACTTTATTGCATATCCCTTGCATGCAGTGGCTTCTTGAAGTCTGCAATTTATAAACATCACCAGGTACCGAGTATCTTCTCTGGTATTGTTTTGTACTGAGGGCACTGTATATATTCCTTCCATCGATCACATAACTCGCTCAAAGTAGCATCACTTCACAAAGGCAGCCTTAATTCCTCAACAGGCACATCGAGCTGTAACAGGAGCCGCTGTGTCACTAACAAAGCCCTTGCATCTGGTCCCTCTGATAAATCCTATATTAAAAAACAGTTCTGTTGCCAGTCTAAAAGCTTCATTTGCTGCATTTGTTGAAGGAAGTGTGCAGCCATCTACATGATGAAATAGAGTGATGGCTAGCAGACGATTTCAAAGAACACATCAGGCTGTTAAAATCAAAGATCGTACATAGCATATTGTAGAACACTTCTCATCCCTTGAGCATAGCCACACTGATCTCTCTGTTTGTGTTCTTCAAAGATACTTCTCAATGAAAAACAGAAGAAGCTAAACTGATTGTCATCCTGGGATCATATATCTCTCTAGGTCTTCATGACTTACTGAGCTTTTAATCTCTCCTTTCATCTTCTATATTGGCAGCTTTTTCACACCAACCATCACCTTTTCTCCATTCATCTGCCCTGACCTTGCTCTTTCCTGTTCAGATCCACACTTGATGAAGGCTATGCATAAGAAATGTTGTGTCTCTCCCTTTTAGCAAGTAAAGAAATTGGACCTTTTTCCATTTGCAGATGCACACTAACCCTAAACTAACTCCATTCTATATATAAGACATGTAATAAAACAGATTGAAAGCATTTGATATATCTTGCCCTACATGGACCTTGCGTGCAATTCTTCTGTATCCTCGTGTGTCTGAACTTCTATTGCCTGGTGCTGTCTCTCTCAAGCACATTCTCATGAAGCCTGCTTCTCAGACTATTACTTTGAGGTGCCTTGTTCATCTCCTGTCTGCTTTTATACTTTCCATCTTTGAAGGCGACTCTCAGCATGCCTCCTACACCTTTTCTCCTCCTCGTACTTCTCACACTTGCACTTCCTCTTTTGATCATGATATTAAAGGCAAATTGACCAATAACACCAAAGTCAATCTAACCAATTTGGTTACTTCTGGAGACCAGACACACACAGATAGCCTATTGTGTTATTATATAGTATAGTATACAATATAAAGAATTCAGGGGTGTTAAACATCTATCACAGTAGTTAAAGCTATAAAGCAGGAAATAATCCTTGAAAAAGAGTCAGTCCATCATAAGGGACAGCTACACTCACAACGAGACAAATATAGAGTTGCTAGCGTTAATCGTTAAGTCTGCATTTCATGGAGAAGGATTTTAAGGGTACACCACTGAAAGGGTTACTCCAATGGGAGTAACACAGGAATTTACCAGTGTTTCCCTTGTAAATGATGACAAAAGAAACGTAAAAAGGTTTGGGGTTTTCCGGCCCCGTATACTGTACACTCTGCACAATAAGGTACAATTAGGTCCAGGGAATATAAATACATTCAACACAAGACAAAGAAAAATGGCAAAATGGGGGCATTTATAGAGGGGGACCGGAAGTGCCAGAGGAATGCTGGGAATTGTTGGTGAACTGGATGCTGGGAGCCATGCTGTCCTCAGAGGGAAGGACTAGGAGTAAGTGGGTAGGTGTGGTAAGAGACTTGTGGATTCAGGGTGGCGACGCTTCCTTCTTTCTAGGAAAACAAAGAGAGAGGTTAGTGCTCCGCCATTCCCATTTGGCATGTGGTTGCACGTTACGTCTTGGGTCCTTCCGCGGCTCCCTAAGCGCGCGTGCATGACATGACCCCCCCTCAGCCCAGACCCATTGGGGCGGGCGCACCGGACCGAGAGGTCGTGAACCCGGGAGAGGGCATCAGCATTGGCCTGAAGGTTGCCCTGACGATAAGTGACAGTAAACTTATAGGGCTGCAGGTCCAAAAACCACCTGGTAACCCGGGGATTCGACTCCTTATGCAGAGCCATCCACTGGAGAGCGGCATGATCTGCCACCAGGGTGAACTCCCGGCCCAACAGGTAGTACCTGAGATGAGTCACTGCCCACTTAATGGCCAGGGCTTCCCTCTCCACTGCTGCGTACCTGGTCTCCCAGTCCAACAGTTTCCGGCTCAGGTAGAATATGGGGTATTCGACACCGTCGACACTTTGGCTCAGCACGGCCCCCAGGCCTGTGTCCGAAGCGTATGTCTGGAGCAAAAAGGGAAGAGAAAAGTCAGGGGTTTTTAATATTGGTGCCGTTGTCAGGGCCGTCTTTAGGTCACGAAATGCCTGTTCTGTTCTGTCGTCCCATACCACATACAAAGGAGCTCCTTTCTTTGTGAAGTTAGTCAAGGGCGCTGCTCTTTCAGAGAAGCGAGTTACAAACTGGCGGTAGTACCTGGCTAACCCCAAAAAGGCCTGCACCTGTCTCTTGGTATTCGGACGGGGCCATTCAAGGATGTCTTTGATTTTAGAACATTGTGGCTTCACCTGTCCCCGTCCCACTAGGTAGCCTAAATATTTCCTTTAAACCAAAGAAACATTTACGGGGATTTATACGGAGACCAGCCTTCGCTAGCGTGGCGAGGACAAGCATAGACCTGCAAAATATGTTCCTCCCAGGTGTCGGAATGGATGACTACGTCATCCAGGTAGGCTGCACAATAAGACTGGTGGGGCTGGAGCACTGTCTACCAGACGTTGGAAGGTCGCAGGTGCCCCATGCAGTCCAAATGGGAGGACCTTATATTGCCAATGTCCACTTGGGAGACTAAAGGCTGTTTTTTCTCTCGCGGATGTCGATAAGGGAATTTGCCAATACCCTTTGGACATGTCAAGAGTAGTCAAATACTGTGCCATACCCAACCGTTCAATAAGGTCGTCAATTCTAGGCATAGGATAGGCGTCGGACTTGGAGACCTGATTCAGACGTCTGAAGTCGTTACAGAATCTCCAGGAGTCGTCGGGCTTAGAAACGAGGACGACAGGACTGGACCAGGGGCTATGACTTTCCTCAATAACGTCCAAGTCCAGCATCCGTTGGATTTCGACTTCTACCTCCACGTGCTTTGCCTCCGGAAGACGATATGGCCGTTCCCTGACAACCACCCCGGGGTCTGTAATGATCTCGTGTTCAATCAGCGAGGTGCGGCCCCGCGTCTCGCTGACCACCTCGGGGACGGCTAGGATGGCTTGTTCCAGCTCCCGCCTCTGGTAAGGGGTCAAATCTGGTCCGAGATTAAGACTTGTTTTCTTTGAAAAGAGGGAGCGGGGTGCACCGGAACCTGAGGTGTCCTCTCGTTCTCTCCATGGCTTTAACAAGTTCACATGATACACCCTCTCAGCTCGGCGGCAATTTGGTTGTCGGAACAAATAGTCGACCAGCCCTTTCCTTTCCTTAACCTCGTAAAGCCCCAGCCAATGGGCCAACAGTTTAGAGTGAGAGGAGGGGACGAGCACCATCACCCTGTCCCCGGGCTGGAATTCCCTGAGGATGGAGTTTTTATTATAACACCGTGCCTGCGCTGATTGAGCCCGCATCATGTGTTCCTTTAGAAGTGGTCTGATATGTTCCAGTCTATCACGCAGTTGCGCGATATACTCCAAAACATTAGTGGAAGGAAGAGGTTCTGCCTCCCATCCTTCTTTTAACATATCTAAAAGTTCCCGGGGTTGGCGTCCATACAAGAGTTCAAAAGGGGAAAAGCCAGTGGAAGCTTGGGGTACCTCCCGATAGGCAAAGAGCACAAGAGGCAAAAGTTGGTCCCAATTCCTACCGTCCGCACTGACTACTTTACGTAGCATTTGTTTAAGCATCTGATTGAAACGTTCTACCAACCCGTCAGTTTGCGGGTGATAGACAGACGTCTTAAGATGCGAAATACGGAGTAATCTGGCTACTTCCCTGAACGTATCCGAGGTGAAGGGAGTACCCTGGTCCGTGAGGACTTCTTTGGGTATTCCTACTCTAGAAAAAAGATTTACCAGTTCCTGTGCGATATTTTTTGTGTTAGCGGAGCGCAATGGAACCGCCTCTGGGTATCGAGTCGCGTAATCAACCATGACTAATATATACTTAAAGCCACGGCTTGAAGGCTCGAGGGGTCCCACTATGTCCACTCCCAGTCTTTCGAAAGGAATATCGACAAGCGGTATTGGCACAAGAGGAGCGCGGACCCTCCTAGGTATCTGACAGTCGGGGCAGGATTGACAGAAACGTCTGACCTCCTCGTTTGTACCGGGCCAATAAAAGCGGAGTTTTATTCTCTCCAATGTTTTCTCGGCCCCAAGATGGGCGCCTAGGAGGTGGGCGTGCGCCAGTTCACACACCTTCCGCTGGTAGGTTCGCAGACCTAACAGCAGTCTCCGCACCTCGTCTTCGTGAGTCGCCACTCGATACAACAGATCATTATCTAGGACAAAGTAAGGCTCCGGTGGTAAGGGACTAACTGACAATTGGCCATCTACAGAAACAATAGCATTTCTAGCGAACTTAAGGGAGTCATCGTTCCACTGTTCACGTTTAAAGGAGGCTGGGGTAGACCGGAACTGTAAGTCCACGCAGCCTAAAGGATCGTCTGTCGCCGGGAAGTTATCGGGTGCACGGCTCGGGCCTTCGCCAGGTGTTTCCGGGTTAGGGTCCGTCGCCTGGCTATCTTCCCCCTGGCGGCTTACGTCATCAGTGTTCGCCGCATTGCACGGCGTGGGAGCCACGGGGAGGGCGCCCTGCCCACCCATAGCGAGACCTAAGTTGGCGACAGAAGTGGATTTTATCTTACCTTTTTTATTTTTAGACCAGTCATGTCCTAGGATCACCGGGAAAGGGGGTTCGTGTAACACAGCGACCGATAGTTGACTTATTTCCCCTTTCCAAGTAAGAAAACACTTCACGGACTGATACGCCCTGGTCTCACCATGTACACAGGTAATTCTCACATGTTGTTTCAACCATTGTCGCGGCAAAACAAAACGGCGAGCAACAATGGTAATGTTACTCCCGGTATCAAATAAAGCAAGGCCTGTGGTCCTTCTGGCCGTAGCCAGCGGCCCATCTTGCCCCATAACTCGAATGCCTGCGCTCTGGCAGGTTGCTCCGGGTTAAACCACCAAAGCCACCACTCACTCGCCTTCTGGTCCGAGGTTATGCCGTAAGGATCTCATCTTTTAGGAGGTCATAACTCGCGGCCTCCTCCTCGGGGAGGTCGTAATAGGCCCGCTGCGCGACACCCTTCAGGTACGGCGCCAAAATGGACGCCCAGTCCGCTCGCGGCCACTGGTTTCAGGAGGCGGTTCTCTCAAAAATGCCCAGATACGACTCTATGTTGTCTGCTTCAGAGAGAGGCACAATTGGTGAAGGCGGAGGTTGGGCAGGCTCTGGTCTTACCGCTTCTGCGTTGTCTAAGCGGGCCGTGGCTTCCTCGAGCTTCCGTTTAGTTGCTGCATGTTCCACTTGTAGGGTCTGGAGCTGAGTAGCAAGGGTGGTCAAGACAGCGTTCAGGTCCTGTCCTTCCGTCATACTCGGACTTCTATCCTGCCGACTACGCCACTGTAAATGATGACAAAAGAAACGTAAAAAGGTTTGGGGTTTTCCGGCCCCGTATACTGTACACTCTGCACAATAAGGTACAATTAGGTCCAGGGAATATAAATACATTCAACACAAGACAAAGAAAAATGGCAAAATGGGGGCATTTATAGAGGGGGACCGGAAGTGCCAGAGGAATGCTGGGAATTGTTGGTGAACTGGATGCTGGGAGCCATGCTGTCCTCAGAGGGAAGGACTAGGAGTAAGTGGGTAGGTGTGGTAAGAGACTTGTGGATTCAGGGTGGCGACGCTTCCTTCTTACTAGGAAAACAAAGAGAGAGGTTAGTGCTCCGCCATTCCCATTTGGCATGTGGTTGCACGTTACGTCTTGGGTCCTTCCGCGGCTCCCTAAGCGCGCGTGCGTGACATGACCCCCCCTCAGCCCAGACCCATTGGGGCGGGCGCACCGGACCGAGAGGTCGTGAACCCGGGAGAGGGCATCAGCATTGGCCTGAAGGTTGCCCTGACGATAAGTGACAGTAAACTTATAGGGCTGCAGGTCCAAAAAACCACCTGGTAACCCGGGGATTCGACTCCTTATGCAGAGCCATCCACTGGAGAGCGGCATGATCTGCCACCAGGGTGAACTCCCGGCCCAACAGGTAGTACCTGAGATGAGTCACTGCCCACTTAATGGCCAGGGCTTCCCTCTCCACTGCTGCGTACCTGGTCTCCCAGTCCAACAGTTTCCGGCTCAGGTAGAATATGGGGTATTCGACACCGTCGACACTTTGGCTCAGCACGGCCCCCAGGCCTGTGTCCGAAGCGTATGTCTGGAGCAAAAAGGGAAGAGAAAAGTCAGGGGTTTTTAATATTGGTGCCGTTGTCAGGGCCGTCTTTAGGTCACGAAATGCCTGTTCTGTTCTGTCGTCCCATACCACATACAAAGGAGCTCCTTTCTTTGTGAAGTTAGTCAAGGGCGCTGCTCTTTCAGAGAAGCGAGTTACAAACTGGCGGTAGTACCTGGCTAACCCCAAAAAGGCCTGCACCTGTCTCTTGGTATTCGGACGGGGCCATTCAAGGATGTCTTTGATTTTAGAACATTGTGGCTTCACCTGTCCCCGTCCCACTAGGTAGCCTAAATATTTCCTTTAAACCAAAGAAACATTTACGGGGATTTATACGGAGACCAGCCTTCGCTAGCGTGGCGAGGACAAGCATAGACCTGCAAAATATGTTCCTCCCAGGTGTCGGAATGGATGACTACGTCATCCAGGTAGGCTGCACAATAAGACTGGTGGGGCTGGAGCACTGTCTACCAGACGTTGGAAGGTCGCAGGTGCCCCATGCAGTCCAAATGGGAGGACCTTATATTGCCAATGTCCACTTGGGAGACTAAAGGCTGTTTTTTCTCTCGCGGATGTCGATAAGGGAATTTGCCAATACCCTTTGGACATGTCAAGAGTAGTCAAATACTGTGCCATACCCAACCGTTCAATAAGGTCGTCAATTCTAGGCATAGGATAGGCGTCGGACTTGGAGACCTGATTCAGACGTCTGAAGTCGTTACAGAATCTCCAGGAGTCGTCGGGCTTAGAAACGAGGACGACAGGACTGGACCAGGGGCTATGACTTTCCTCAATAACGTCCAAGTCCAGCATCCGTTGGATTTCGACTTCTACCTCCACGTGCTTTGCCTCCGGAAGACGATATGGCCGTTCCCTGACAACCACCCCGGGGTCTGTAATGATCTCGTGTTCAATCAGCGAGGTGCGGCCCCGCGTCTCGCTGACCACCTCGGGGACGGCTAGGATGGCTTGTTCCAGCTCCCGCCTCTGGTAAGGGGTCAAATCTGGTCCGAGATTAAGACTTGTTTTCTTTGAAAAGAGGGAGCGGGGTGCACCGGAACCTGAGGTGTCCTCTCGTTCTCTCCATGGCTTTAACAAGTTCACATGATACACCCTCTCAGCTCGGCGGCAATTTGGTTGTCGGAACAAATAGTCGACCAGCCCTTTCCTTTCCTTAACCTCGTAAAGCCCCAGCCAATGGGCCAACAGTTTAGAGTGAGAGGAGGGGACGAGCACCATCACCCTGTCCCCGGGCTGGAATTCCCTGAGGATGGAGTTTTTATTATAACACCGTGCCTGCGCTGATTGAGCCCGCATCATGTGTTCCTTTAGAAGTGGTCTGATATGTTCCAGTCTATCACGCAGTTGCGCGATATACTCCAAAACATTAGTGGAAGGAAGAGGTTCTGCCTCCCATCCTTCTTTTAACATATCTAAAAGTTCCCGGGGTTGGCGTCCATACAAGAGTTCAAAAGGGGAAAAGCCAGTGGAAGCTTGGGGTACCTCCCGATAGGCAAAGAGCACAAGAGGCAAAAGTTGGTCCCAATTCCTACCGTCCGCACTGACTACTTTACGTAGCATTTGTTTAAGCATCTGATTGAAACGTTCTACCAACCCGTCAGTTTGCGGGTGATAGACAGACGTCTTAAGATGCGAAATACGGAGTAATCTGGCTACTTCCCTGAACGTATCCGAGGTGAAGGGAGTACCCTGGTCCGTGAGGACTTCTTTGGGTATTCCTACTCTAGAAAAAAGATTTACCAGTTCCTGTGCGATATTTTTTGTGTTAGCGGAGCGCAATGGAACCGCCTCTGGGTATCGAGTCGCGTAATCAACCATGACTAATATATACTTAAAGCCACGGCTTGAAGGCTCGAGGGGTCCCACTATGTCCACTCCCAGTCTTTCGAAAGGAATATCGACAAGCGGTATTGGCACAAGAGGAGCGCGGACCCTCCTAGGTATCTGACAGTCGGGGCAGGATTGACAGAAACGTCTGACCTCCTCGTTTGTACCGGGCCAATAAAAGCGGAGTTTTATTCTCTCCAATGTTTTCTCGGCCCCAAGATGGGCGCCTAGGAGGTGGGCGTGCGCCAGTTCACACACCTTCCGCTGGTAGGTTCGCAGACCTAACAGCAGTCTCCGCACCTCGTCTTCGTGAGTCGCCACTCGATACAACAGATCATTATCTAGGACAAAGTAAGGCTCCGGTGGTAAGGGACTAACTGACAATTGGCCATCTACAGAAACAATAGCATTTCTAGCGAACTTAAGGGAGTCATCGTTCCACTGTTCACGTTTAAAGGAGGCTGGGGTAGACCGGAACTGTAAGTCCACGCAGCCTAAAGGATCGTCTGTCGCCGGGAAGTTATCGGGTGCACGGCTCGGGCCTTCGCCAGGTGTTTCCGGGTTAGGGTCCGTCGCCTGGCTATCTTCCCCCTGGCGGCTTACGTCATCAGTGTTCGCCGCATTGCACGGCGTGGGAGCCACGGGGAGGGCGCCCTGCCCACCCATAGCGAGACCTAAGTTGGCGACAGAAGTGGATTTTATCTTACCTTTTTTATTTTTAGACCAGTCATGTCCTAGGATCACCGGGAAAGGGGGTTCGTGTAACACAGCGACCGATAGTTGACTTATTTCCCCTTTCCAAGTAAGAAAACACTTCACGGACTGATACGCCCTGGTCTCACCATGTACACAGGTAATTCTCACATGTTGTTTCAACCATTGTCGCGGCAAAACAAAACGGCGAGCAACAATGGTAATGTTACTCCCGGTATCAAATAAAGCAAGGCCTGTGGTCCTTCTGGCCGTAGCCAGCGGCCCATCTTGCCCCATAACTCGAATGCCTGCGCTCTGGCAGGTTGCTCCGGGTTAAACCACCAAAGCCACCACTCACTCGCCTTCTGGTCCGAGGTTATGCCGTAAGGATCTCATCTTTTAGGAGGTCATAACTCGCGGCCTCCTCCTCGGGGAGGTCGTAATAGGCCCGCTGCGCGACACCCTTCAGGTACGGCGCCAAAATGGACGCCCAGTCCGCTCGCGGCCACTGGTTTCAGGAGGCGGTTCTCTCAAAAATGCCCAGATACGACTCTATGTTGTCTGCTTCAGAGAGAGGCACAATTGGTGAAGGCGGAGGTTGGGCAGGCTCTGGTCTTACCGCTTCTGCGTTGTCTAAGCGGGCCGTGGCTTCCTCGAGCTTCCGTTTAGTTGCTGCATGTTCCACTTGTAGGGTCTGGAGCTGAGTAGCAAGGGTGGTCAAGACAGCGTTCAGGTCCTGTCCTTCCGTCATACTCGGACTTCTATCCTGCCGACTACGCCACTGTAAATGATGACAAAAGAAACGTAAAAAGGTTTGGGGTTTTCCGGCCCCGTATACTGTACACTCTGCACAATAAGGTACAATTAGGTCCAGGGAATATAAATACATTCAACACAAGACAAAGAAAAATGGCAAAATGGGGGCATTTATAGAGGGGGACCGGAAGTGCCAGAGGAATGCTGGGAATTGTTGGTGAACTGGATGCTGGGAGCCATGCTGTCCTCAGAGGGAAGGACTAGGAGTAAGTGGGTAGGTGTGGTAAGAGACTTGTGGATTCAGGGTGGCGACGCTTCCTTCTTACTAGGAAAACAAAGAGAGAGGTTAGTGCTCCGCCATTCCCATTTGGCATGTGGTTGCACGTTACGTCTTGGGTCCTTCCGCGGCTCCCTAAGCGCGCGTGCGTGACATGACCCCCCCTCAGCCCAGACCCATTGGGGCGGGCGCACCGGACCGAGAGGTCGTGAACCCGGGAGAGGGCATCAGCATTGGCCTGAAGGTTGCCCTGACGATAAGTGACAGTAAACTTATAGGGCTGCAGGTCCAAAAACCACCTGGTAACCCGGGGATTCGACTCCTTATGCAGAGCCATCCACTGGAGAGCGGCATGATCTGCCACCAGGGTGAACTCCCGGCCCAACAGGTAGTACCTGAGATGAGTCACTGCCCACTTAATGGCCAGGGCTTCCCTCTCCACTGCTGCGTACCTGGTCTCCCAGTCCAACAGTTTCCGGCTCAGGTAGAATATGGGGTATTCGACACCGTCGACACTTTGGCTCAGCACGGCCCCCAGGCCTGTGTCCGAAGCGTATGTCTGGAGCAAAAAGGGAAGAGAAAAGTCAGGGGTTTTTAATATTGGTGCCGTTGTCAGGGCCGTCTTTAGGTCACGAAATGCCTGTTCTGTTCTGTCGTCCCATACCACATACAAAGGAGCTCCTTTCTTTGTGAAGTTAGTCAAGGGCGCTGCTCTTTCAGAGAAGCGAGTTACAAACTGGCGGTAGTACCTGGCTAACCCCAAAAAGGCCTGCACCTGTCTCTTGGTATTCGGACGGGGCCATTCAAGGATGTCTTTGATTTTAGAACATTGTGGCTTCACCTGTCCCCGTCCCACTAGGTAGCCTAAATATTTCCTTTAAACCAAAGAAACATTTACGGGGATTTATACGGAGACCAGCCTTCGCTAGCGTGGCGAGGACAAGCATAGACCTGCAAAATATGTTCCTCCCAGGTGTCGGAATGGATGACTACGTCATCCAGGTAGGCTGCACAATAAGACTGGTGGGGCTGGAGCACTGTCTACCAGACGTTGGAAGGTCGCAGGTGCCCCATGCAGTCCAAATGGGAGGACCTTATATTGCCAATGTCCACTTGGGAGACTAAAGGCTGTTTTTTCTCTCGCGGATGTCGATAAGGGAATTTGCCAATACCCTTTGGACATGTCAAGAGTAGTCAAATACTGTGCCATACCCAACCGTTCAATAAGGTCGTCAATTCTAGGCATGGGATAGGCGTCGGACTTGGAGACCTGATTCAGACGTCTGAAGTCGTTACAGAATCTCCAGGAGTCGTCGGGCTTAGAAACGAGGACGACAGGACTGGACCAGGGGCTATGACTTTCCTCAATAACATCCAAGTCCAGCATCCGTTGGATTTCGACTTCTACCTCCACGTGCTTTGCCTCCGGAAGACGATATGGCCGTTCCCTGACAACCACCCCGGGGTCTGTAATGATCTCGTGTTCAATCAGCGAGGTGCGGTCCCGCGTCTCGCTGACCACCTCGGGGACGGCTAGGATGGCTTGTTCCAGCTCCCGCCTCTGGTAAGGGGTCAAATCTGGTCCGAGATTAAGACTTGTTTTCTTTGAAAAGAGGGAGCGGGGTGCACCGGAACCTGAGGTGTCCTCTCGTTCTCTCCATGGCTTTAACAAGTTCACATGATACACCCTCTCAGCTCGGCGGCAATTTGGTTGTCGGAACAAATAGTCGACCAGCCCTTTCCTTTCCTTAACCTCGTAAAGCCCCAGCCAATGGGCCAACAGTTTAGAGTGAGAGGAGGGGACGAGCACCATCACCCTGTCCCCGGGCTGGAATTCCCTGAGGATGGAGTTTTTATTATAACACCGTGCCTGCGCTGATTGAGCCCGCATCATGTGTTCCTTTAGAAGTGGTCTGATATGTTCCAGTCTATCACGCAGTTGCGCGATATACTCCAAAACATTAGTGGAAGGAAGAGGTTCTGCCTCCCATCCTTCTTTTAACATATCTAAAAGTTCCCGGGGTTGGCGTCCATACAAGAGTTCAAAAGGGGAAAAGCCAGTGGAAGCTTGGGGTACCTCCCGATAGGCAAAGAGCACAAGAGGCAAAAGTTGGTCCCAATTCCTACCGTCCGCACTGACTACTTTACGTAGCATTTGTTTAAGCATCTGATTGAAACGTTCTACCAACCCGTCAGTTTGCGGGTGATAGACAGACGTCTTAAGATGCGAAATACGGAGTAATCTGGCTACTTCCCTGAACGTATCCGAGGTGAAGGGAGTACCCTGGTCCGTGAGGACTTCTTTGGGTATTCCTACTCTAGAAAAAAGATTTACCAGTTCCCGTGCGATATTTTTTGTGTTAGCGGAGCGCAATGGAACCGCCTCTGGGTATCGAGTCGCGTAATCAACCATGACTAATATATACTTAAAGCCACGGCTTAAAGGCTCGAGGGGTCCCACTATGTCCACTCCCAGTCTTTCGAAAGGAATATCGACAAGCGGTATTGGCACAAGAGGAGCGCGGACCCTCCTAGGTATCTGACAGTCGGGGCAGGATTGACAGAAACGTCTGACCTCCTCGTTTGTACCGGGCCAATAAAAGCGGAGTTTTATTCTCTCCAATGTTTTCTCGGCCCCAAGATGGGCGCCTAGGAGGTGGGCGTGCGCCAGTTCACACACCTTCCGCTGGTAGGTTCGCGGACCTAACAGCAGTCTCCGCACCTCGTCTTCGTGAGTCGCCACTCGATACAACAGATCATTATCTAGGACAAAGTAAGGCTCCGGTGGTAAGGGACTAACTGACAATTGGCCATCTACAGAAACAATAGCATTTCTAGCGAACTTAAGGGAGTCATCATTCCACTGTTCACGTTTAAAGGAGGCTGGGGTAGACCGGAACTGTAAGTCCACGCAGCCTAAAGGATCGTCTGTCGCCGGGAAGTTATCGGGTGCATGGCTCGGGCCTTCGCCAGGTGTTTCCGGGTTAGGGTCCGTCGCCTGGCTATCTTCCCCCCGGCGGCTTACGTCATCAGTGTTCGCCGCATTGCACGGCGTGGGAGCCACGGGGAGGGCGCCCTGCCCACCCATAGCGAGACCTAAGTTGGCGACAGAAGTGGATTTTATCTTACCTTTTTTATTTTTAGACCAGTCATGTCCTAGGATCACCGGGAAAGGGGGTTCGTGTAACACAGCGACCGATAGTTGACTTATTTCCCCTTTCCAAGTAAGAAAACACTTCACGGACTGATACGCCCTGGTCTCACCATGTACACAGGTAATTCTCACATGTTGTTTCAACCATTGTCGCGGCAAAACAAAACGGCGAGCAACAATGGTAATGTTACTCCCGGTATCAAATAAAGCAAGGCCTGTGGTCCTTCTGGCCGTAGCCAGCGGCCCATCTTGCCCCATAACTCGAATGCCTGCGCTCTGGCAGGTTGCTCCGGGTTAAACCACCAAAGCCGCCACTCACTCGCCTTCTGGTCCGAGGTTATGCCGTAAGGATCTCATCTTTTAGGAGGTCATAACTCGCGGCCTCCTCCTCGGGGAGGTCGTAATAGGCCCGCTGCGCGACACCCTTCAGGTACGGCGCCAAAATGGACGCCCAGTCCGCTCGCGGCCACTGGTTTCAGGAGGCGGTTCTCTCAAAAATGCCCAGATACGACTCTATGTTGTCTGCTTCAGAGAGAGGCACAATTGGTGAAGGCGGAGGTTGGGCAGGCTCTGGTCTTACCGCTTCTGCGTTGTCTAAGCGGGCCGTGGCTTCCTCGAGCTTCCGTTTAGTTGCTGCATGTTCCACTTGTAGGGTCTGGAGCTGAGTAGCAAGGGTGGTCAAGACAGCGTTCAGGTCCTGTCCTTCCGTCATACTCGGACTTCTATCCTGCCGACTACGCCACTGTAAATGATGACAAAAGAAACGTAAAAAGGTTTGGGGTTTTCCGGCCCCGTATACTGTACACTCTGCACAATAAGGTACAATTAGGTCCAGGGAATATAAATACATTCAACACAAGACAAAGAAAAATGGCAAAATGGGGGCATTTATAGAGGGGACCGAAGTACCAGAGGAATGCTGGGAATTGTTGGTGAACTGGATGCTGGGAGCCATGATGTCATGAGACGGAAGGACTAGGAGTAAGTGGGTAGGCGTGGTCAGAGACTTGTGGATTCAGGGTGGCGACGCTTCCTTCTTTCTAGGAAAACAAAGAGAGAGGTTAGTGCTCCGCCATTCCCATTTGGCATGTGGTTGCACGTTATGTCTTGGGTCCTTCCGCGGCTCCCTAAGCGCGCGTGCGTGACACCCTTTATACACAGACAGGACAAAATCATCATTAGGCAGACCAGCAGCAAACAGTGAAGAGTTCTGAGTGTGATCACAGTGTGTAATGATGACAGAGATGACATATTTTAGCTCTTGGCTAATCTTCTTCTTCTTCTTTCGGCTGCTCCCATTAGGGGTTGCCACAGCGGATCATCATCTTCCATATTTTTCTGTCCTCTGCATCTTGTTCTGTTACACCCATCACCTGCATGTCCCCTTTCACCACATCCATAAACCTCCTCTTAGGCCTTCCTCTTGCCGGGCAGCTCTATCTTTAACATCCTTTTCCCAATATACTCAGCATCTCTCCTCTACACATGACCAAACCAATGCACTCTTACCTCTCTGACTTTTCTCCCAATCGTCCAACTTGAGCTGACCCTCTAATGTAGTCATTTCTAATCCTATCTATCCTCATCACACCCAATGCAAATCTTAACATCTTTAACTCTGCCACCTCCAGCTCTGTCTCCTGCTTTCTGGTTAGTGCCATCGTCACAAACCCATATAACATAGCTGGTCTCACTGCCGTCCTGTAGACCTTCCCTTTCACTCTTGCTGATATCCATTTGTCACAAATCACTCCTGACACTCTTCTCCACCGACTCCACCCTGCCTGCACTCTCTTTTTCACCTCTCTTCCACACTCCCCATTACTCTGTACTGTTGATCCCAAGTATTTAAACTCATCCACCTTCACTAACTCTACTCCCTGAATCCTCACCATTCCACTGACCTCTCTCTCATTTACACACATGAATTCTGTCTTGTTCCTACTGACCTTTATTCTTCTCCTCTCCTCTCCAGAGCATATCTCCACCTCTCCAGGGTCTCCTCAACCTGCTCCCTACTATTGCTACAGATCATAAAGACATCAGCAAACATCATAGTCCACGGGGATTCCTGTCTAATCTTGTCTGTCAACCTGTCCATCACCATTGAAAAAATAAGAAAGGGCCGATCCTTGATGTAATCCCACCTCCATCTTGAATGCATCCATCACTCCTACCGTAGACCACACCACAGTCACACTCCCCTCCTGCCTGCACTCTTTCACTTCTCTTCCACAATCTCCGTTACTCTGTACTGTTGATCCCAAGTATTTACACACATGTATTCTGTCTTATTCCTACTGACCTTCATTCTTCTCCTCTCCTCTCCACAGCATATCTCCACCTCTCCAGGGTCTCCTCAACCTGCTCCCTACTATTGCTACAGATCACAATGACATCAGCAAACATCATAGTCCACGGGGACTCCTGTCTAATCTTGTCTGTCAACCTGTCCATCACCATTGAAAAAATAAGAAAGGGCCGATCCTTGATGTAATCCCACCTCCATCTTGAATGCATCCATCACTCCTACTGCAGACCACACCACAGTTACACTTCCCTCCTGCCTGCACTCTTTCACTTCTCTTCCACAATCTCCATTACTCTGTACTGTTGATCCCAAGTATTTACACACATGTATTCTGTCTTGTTCCTACTGACCTTCATTCCTCTCCTCTCTAGAGCATATCTCCAGCTCTCCAGGGTCTCCTCAACCTGCTCCCTACTATCGCTACAGATCACAATGTCATCAGCAAACATCATAGTCCACTGGGACCCCTGTCTAATCTCGTCTGTCAACCTGTCCATCACCATTGCAAATAAGAAAGGGCTCAGAGCCGATCCCTGATGTAATCCCACCTCCACCTTAAATGCATCCGTCACTCCTACCGCAGACCACACCACAGTCACACTTCCCTCGTACATATCCTGTACAACTCTTACATACTTCTCTGCCACTCCCGACTTCCTCATACAATACCACAACTCCTCTCGAGGCACCCTGTCATATGCTTTCTTCAGGTCCATAAAGACACAATGCAACTCCTTCTGGCCTTCTCTATACTTCTCCATCAACATCCTCAGAGCAAACATCGCATCTGTGGTGCTCTTTCTTGGCATGAAACAATACTGCTGCTCACTAATCATCACCTCACTTCTTAACCTAACTTCCACTACTCTTTTCCATAACTTCATGCTGTGGCTCATCAATTTCATCCCCCTGTAGTTACTACAGTCCTGCATATCCCCCTTATTCTTAAATATTGGCACCAGCACATTTCTTCTCCACTCTTCAGGCATCCTCTCACTTACCAAGATTCCATTAAACAATCTGGTTAAAAACTCCACTGCCATCTCTCCTAAACACTTCCATGCTTCCATGGGTATGTCATCTGGACCAACAGCCTTTACAATTTTCATCCTCTTCATAGCTGTCCTTACTTCCTCCTTGCTAAGCCATTGCACTTCCTGATTCACTATCTCCACATCATCCAACCTCTTCTCTCTCTCATTCTCTTTATTCATCAGCCTCTCAAAGTACTCTTTCCATCTGCTCAACACATTCTCCTCGCTTGTGAGTATGTTTCCATCTTTTTCCTTTATCATCCTAACTTGCTACACATCTTTCCCAGCTCGGTTCCTCTGTCTAGCCAATCAGTACAGGTCCTTTTCTCCCTCCTTAGTGTCCAACCTCTCATATAACTCATTATATGCCTTTTCTTTAGCATTTGCCACCTCTCTCTTCACCTTGTGCCTTATCTCTGTACTCTTGTCTACTTTCTGCATCTCTCTGACTATCCCACTTCTTCTTCGCCATCCTCTTCCTCTGTATACTCTTCTATACTTCCCCATTCCACCACCAGGTTTCCTTTTCCTCCTTCCTCTGTCCAAATGTCATGCCAAGCACCCTTCTTGCTGTCACCCTTACTACATCTGCTGTAATTGCCCCACTGTCTGGTAACTCTTCACTGCCACCCAGTGCCTGTCGCGCCTCCTTCCTAAACTCAACCTTACAGTCTTCCTTTTTCAACTTCCACCATTTGATCCTTGGCTCTGCCCTCACTCTCTTCATCTTCTTGATCTCCAACATCATCCTACAGACCACCATCCTATGCTGCTTAACTACACTTTCCCCTGCCACCACTTTGCAGTCTTCAATCTCCTTAAGATTGACTCTTCTGCATAGGATGTAATCTACTTG
This sequence comes from Erpetoichthys calabaricus, assembly GCF_900747795.2. Lineage (NCBI taxonomy): Eukaryota > Metazoa > Chordata > Cladistia > Polypteriformes > Polypteridae > Erpetoichthys > Erpetoichthys calabaricus. The sequence goes on along the minus strand of NC_041396.2, from coordinate 215,203,911 downwards.
TGTGTATCTTCCTCCACTCTTGTATGTCACCCTATGTTCCTCCCTCTTCTTAAAATACATATTCACCACAGCCATGTCCATCCTTTTGACAAAATACACAATCCTCTGACCTTCTTCATTCCTCTCCTTGACACCATACCTACACATCACCTCCTTGTCTCCTCTGTTCCCTTCACCAAAATGTCCATTGAAATCCACTCCAATCACCACTTTCTGTCCCTTGGGTACACTGTTCATCACTTCATCCAACTCACTCCAAAAATCTCCTCTCCTCCATCGCACACCCAACTTGCGGGGCATGTGCACTAACAACATTCATCATCACACCTCCAATTTCCAGCTTCATAATCATTATTCTGCCTGACACTCTTTTCACCCCCAAAACACTCTTGACATACTGTTCCTTCAGAATAACCCCTACTCCATTTATCCTCCCATCCACACCATGATAGAACAATTTGAATCCACCTCCGATCCACCTGGCCTTACTCCCCTTCCATTTAGTCTCTTCCACACACAATATGTCAACCTTCCTTCTCTCCATCATATCTGCTAACTCTCTCCCCTTACCAGTCATACTGCCAACATTCAAAGTTCCTACCCTCAGTTCCACTCTCTTTACCTTCCTCCTCTCCTCCTGCCTCTGGACACGTATCCCCTTCTTCTTCTTCGGCCAACAGTAGCCCAATTTCCGCCAGCACCCTGTTGGCTAACAGTACTGGTTGCGGTCGTTGTTAACTGGGGGCTCGACTGATCCAGTATGGAAATTTGTATTGTTATCCGCATATTGATTTGGCAAAATTTTACACTGGATGCCCTTCCTGACGTAACCCTCCCCATTTATCCGGGCTTGGGGCCGGCACAAAGAAACACACTGGCTTGTGCATCCCCTGTGGCTGTAGCCCTTGGCTAATAAACAGGGTTTTTCATATTGAGACCCAAAGCCTTTGTAGTTCTCTTATGTCTGTTATTTTTGTTATACATGTTGCTTCTATGAGGAAGTATCAAGAAAATTAAAACATTTTATATATATATATATATATATATATATAAAATTCACTACATTTATATATATGTATATGTGTATATATGTATATGTGTAGATATATATATGGTTTATCTGTTTGTTAAAAAAAATCAAGTCATTTTCAATTCACCTAACTTCATTTCACACTTTAGATAGGAATAAGTTTATTTTCAGTAGCTGTACTTCTTCACTTATTCAGACCTTCACTAGAATTACAATTTTAACAAATACAGCTTTAGCCAGTTTGAAATAGTGAACCTGTCAGCAATCCCATATAGCATCTGTAGAAGTGAATAAAAAAAAAAATAGAATATTCTGCCAGAGACATTTGCTCTTCACTATGGACAAGATTCTGCCATGTGCTCATCTGACATCCCTGATATACTGCCGCAGGAGAGAAAAAAATGGATAGATAGGCTGTTCAATTCATTTCTAAATCGTCCTTCTAAGGAATTTGGACAGCAGGGCTGCCAAGTGCTGCATCTCACAGAAACCTTGCCTTAAGGCACTTGACTAGTTGTCCAGCTAGTGCTGCCATTGCCTGTAAATCTGTGCACAGCACATCCCCATATGCTTATGATAATCTAATCTCCACACATCATTTACTTTCATTCTGCAGATTGTGTGGCTCAGGCCCACTAGCGGTCCTACATTTAACTGTTTGGTTGGTAAAGTATTCAAGGTATAAATGTGTTTATACACTGGTAAATATAACAGTTTATACAAGAATTAGATAATCCAAATACAGTGTGGGAGAAAATAAATATCTCATGTATGGAACAGCCCTTCCTAAAGCCTATTAGAGCATTTTAGTGATTTAGTGATCAGTGAATTTTCCTAGAGTGCAGCATTCCGGAAATACAGTGCATAACTTATGTGTAACTTTCTAAATACAGTATAGGTTATTAGTTCTTTGAATTGAAATTACAATACTAGAAAAAAATCAGTTTATTACCTTTTTCATTATTTGAAATTCAAAGACTTAGTTTGACCCGATCTCTAATGACATGACACCAGGTTCTTCTAATTATGTAACAAAAGTGAAGCAAATCTCCAAATATAAAGTCCATCTACTAAGCTGGGAATTGCTAGGGTCTGTTATTTAAAATTAACACTAGACCAACTGAGCCTGGTGCAGTGGTCTGTGCTTCCACCTGTAGGCTTCAGGAGAATGGCTTCAAATACCAACACAGTTACTGTACTGGCTGTGTAGAGTTTTCAAGTTCAGGTGGCACAACAGGTAACACTGCTACCTCAAGAGTCCAGAGTTCTAGGTTCCAGCTCTGCTACAGGCTGATGTCCTGTGTGCTCTCCTTTGGTTTGTAAGGGTTTTCCATTGATATTCCCCACATCCCCAAGACAAGCAGTTTAGGTTAACCAGAGAGTTTAACTTGATTCTATTGAAGTGAATGTGGGTGTGTGAGATTGTGTCTGTGTTGTCCTGGTGCCATATATTCAGGTATTTGTCTGGTCTTGTGTGCAATGTTGAATCCCCAAAAGCTTGGAAATTAATTAAGTAGTTTCAGAAATGAATGAATGAGTAGGTAAAGCAATGAAATAGCATACTCACATTAAATATTAAAGGTCAGTAATTGTATGATTCTAATATTTGCGGACTATCTACACTTCATCTTATTTCAAGCCCTGCTTTTAAACACTTCAGAAACTCAAAGAGACTGAAATACATTGTGCTGGAATTCTTTAGTCAGAGGTAATAATGTATAAATGAAAAAATGTAGGTTTAAAAATGAACCATTTTAGCAGACAATTGCTTTTTTTATTTGTTCTGAATGTTTAACATAATTGCAAATAACACATGCTGCAGTTTTAGGCCAGTTTTAAACAAGCTATATTTGCATCACTGAAAAAAGTAAAAACTTTGCGGTCAGACAAAGTAGTATCATTACACCTTTTTCTGTATAATAAAGAACAACATGTTCTTTGAATCACTTAGAATTATTTGGCAAAAGAGAGAAGCCTGTTGTTTAATGCTGTGTCAGCACTCCAAATTGCGTTTATTGCTTAAGTAACTTGTTTAATTGATAATTGTTCACATGTTCTATCACTATGTTGCACAGCAATTGAATGTAAAATCAGTAAAAAATGTAACGGTGAAAAGACTGAAATGGTTCCTTTTATCCCCTGTCTTAGAAGCTAAATATTGAACTGCGATTGTGTAACCCAAAGCCAAAGGTTTTGACCATGAAGTTTCTACTTGTGCAAATGCCATGGTTCAGATAAAATACAGTCAAATCAGCTGGAGTTTGTGTGCAGTACTTGCTGCTATCTAAAAAGAGATAACCGTGTGAACAGAACAAACAGACCAGTTTGGGTTTGATATCTGAACAGTGAGCACCACTAAAGAGCAGAGCCAGCTGCAAGGTCCCCGCTTCAAGATAATGAAAATTTCCTGGAACATTATTTATAATTATCACTTATGTATCAAGAATTAATTAAGCATATTCAATTACTGTGCCAACAAAAAACTTACATAAACATACTTTAATATAAGAAAAACAATTTTTGTATAAACATTAAAAAATATACTTTGCAACCAGTCTTTAATTTTTATAATGTGTTACATTATTAGTACCATCTTAAAGCATTTTACAGGTTAAATATTCTGGTTACTGTGCAGGCCATTACAGTATGTATGGTATTATTACAGTTTGAAATTAAGATAAAAAGGTGATCAGAATTTTAAAATTCTTTTTATGGGAAAACTAATATTATTGAAAATGTGGGAAGGCATTTCTTTCAATTAAAGAACTACTTTTTAACAGTCTTTAATATCAAATTTAATATTTTAGGGTGTAAAATAAACACACCATTAAGGTTTTGGCTAAAGTTTTACAGCTGGATGCCCTTCCTGATAGTAACCCTCTCTATTTATCCAGGCTTTATCCAGGCTTGGGCTGGCTTTCACATGTCTGTCTGCGGGGACAGTTATTGAAATGAGTGGATAATTTTAAATATCTAGGATCAGTGGTAGCCCAAGATGGAAAACTCGATGCAGAGATAACCCATAGAGTACAGTGTGGATGAAACAATTAGAAGAAGGTATCAGGAGTATTGTGTGACTGAAGAATTAAGGTGAAGGTTAAAGGTAAGATTTTTAAGATGCCAACAATGATGTATGGAGCTGAGACATGGGCAGTATAGGGAACATAGGAGAAGAACTTAGATGTGGCAGAAATGAGAATGGTGAGATGGATGTGTGGAGTTACAGAACAGGACAGAACAAGAAATGAATCAAACAGAGGTACAACAAAAGTGGGAGAGAAATCTAAGAAAGTAAAGGAAAGTAGGTTGAGGTGGTATGGACAAGTAATGAGGAGAGACGTTGAATATGTGGGCAAAAGAGTGATGGGAATGAAAGTACAAGGGAAGAGAAAGTGAGGGAGGCCAAGGTGGAGGATGATGGATGGATTAAGTAAAAGATGATCTTATGAAACATGGCTTGACTGGTGAAAAGGTGCAGGACTGAGCTGTTTAAAGGTTAATCAAGAACATCAACTCCAAAAGACATGGGAAAAGATGAAGAGGAAAAAGAAGACGTAAAATAAGCTCACCGAGGAGATGAAGAGAGGGTTGAGGTCTCAGACAGGGAAAACAATAAGTTTTCTGCAGATAAGAAAACACTTTTTTTACATGCGACTTTGCAACCTTTCATAGCGATCTTGTTTCAAAACCAGGGTGCCCAAACATTAAACACCCATCCAGAGTGATGACTGGGTTTCTATAACTGGGACAGGAACAGGATGAGGTTTATGGTGGGGACAGGACATCATCTTCATTTGAGTCTGAAACATCCAGTCTGGAGAGTAAACAGAGAAAGATTTGACTTTCTGTGCACCACCCCCAATGTACTCTTTAATTTGGTCCCCATAATATGTAATAACAATTAAGGCAACAATGACAATTCAGATTACTTTCACTCAATTTTCTGTTTTATAGGGTCCAGAACCCAGTTCAGCAGGATGAAGTGTGAAGTGCAAGACACCCATCAACCTGAGTCTATCACTAGATAGAAAGGCAGGCTATTATTATCATTACTCATACCGAGCTAATTTTGAGTCACCTAACATGCACATTTTTTATTATGTAAGAAAAAACCTCTCATGTCTCTTTCATTAGTAGGAACGCATCAAAGCTGAGTTGACCCATGCCCTCAAGCAAAAATCAAGCTAGGGTTTGAACCCAGCACTCTGGGGATATGAGGCAGCAGCTCTACACACTAAAGATATAAAATCATGGACGACTCACCAATTTTCTTCAATTAAATAGCAATAAAATTGAGGTGCTCCTTGTTGGTTCTAAATCTACACTTGCTAAGGTTAACTATTCCTCCATTTTAATTAACAATACTATCACAAACATCTCTTCCCAGGTTAACAACCTGGGCATCATTCAAGACAGTACCCTCTCTTTTTCTTCCCATATAAATATTGTTTCTCAGACTGCCTTCTTCCATCTCCGGAACATTTCTAGCCTTCATCCTGTTCTTCCACAACACAGTACTGAAGTATTGGTTAATGCCTTAGTCACTTCATGTACAGATCACTGCAAATCCATCACTTACAACTTATACAAAATTCTGTTACTAGGATAATTATCTGTTCTAAATCCACTGAACATATCATACCTATTCTCTCCCAGCTTCACTGGCTCCCTGTTTATTACCGAATACAATACAAAATACTGCTTTTAACATTTAAAGCACTCCACAATCTTGCTCCACTCTCCCCCACTATTCTCCTTCAGACTTACACTCCCTCTCGCTCCCTCAGATCTTCATCTGCAGCTTTCTGTACTTTCTGTACCACACATCAAACTCTGTTCTATGGGAGCTCGAGCATTGTCTCTCATAGTGCCCCTTAAACTCTGGAATTCTCTTACCTCTCATATCCGTCAGCTAGACTCAATAACGCAATTTAAAACTGCCCTCAAAACATAACTTGTTAAACTGGCGTACCAATTAAGAGTTTATCACTGTTACAGTCAGTTACCTTTTATGTTTGTTACAACTTCTGTACCTTTATTGCTATTTAATTTTATTGTCCTATTTCTTTTTATCTTTATTAATGTTTAATTCATTGTAAGGTGACCTTGCTAAGAAAGGCACCTATTAAATAAAATGTATTATTATGATTATTACAATTATTCTTCTTCTTCTTATTGGGTTAGTGAACTATAGAGGAAACAGACATATGCAATAATCTTCAATGCTTCTCTTTATTATGGTCCTGTAAGGTCAGAAGTTATGACACTCATCAAGACAGCTCATGGCTATTCATTCATTTTAATGTTTTTTGTTACATCATTTTGACGGAAAACAAATATTCTGCAAAATATATTGTAAATAATCAGAGATAAAATTAGTACATGAGCTCATCCATTTTCTTAAATCAATTTAATTCAAGGGTGCACCATAAAAGAATCAAACCCAAGCCAAAGCTTTTTTTGGAAAGGATTCCAGCTCATCATATTGAGTAACAAAAATAACAGCATGTTTAATTTTACAATATGAGGTGACTAGGGTTTTTGTGCATCTTTAAAGTTCCCTGTTGAAATCTGTTAGATCAGGGCTAGACAATGTTTGCCAAGAGCTACAATGATTTTAACAACCATTTTCCTTTTTACCATTTTCATAATTTTTGTTTTTAATATAATTTAATTAGATAGATAACCCTTCTTTAATTTGTCAGTGTGTATTTTACTGTTCAGAAAACAAATATGGCAATGCACAGTTGACCAGAAGGGGTTAATACCTCTGAATCCTCAACTTTTTTCCCTCTCATCTTTTTCTAAATACATCATTAAAATAACTTCTTCATAAAAACACACCTGCAAATGGTACTAAGTTAGTGTGTTCCCTTTTGGCTACGGTTTTATTGGCACCTCACTGCGAATTGGCTCCTGTTTAAAAATTAACCACTTCGGAAGTAAAAACATTACAAGAGAGTAAGCTAAATGAAACAAAAAATTGGGAAGAAAGAATAGGCTTTTTTTACAGTAAAGGTTGTAAAAACAGTGAAACCAAACTCACACTGGTGTACAATATCTGAGATTAAATATTGAGAGTAAGTTTAACTTTGAATTTCCATTCAAACTAAATATCAAACTCCAGAAATAGTGGCTATCTATGATGAGGGTTACACTACTTGATATTCATAACCTTACCTTTGGACAGCTCCAATTAGCAAAATGCATTACATCAGTAGGATTTCCATGCAGTTAAGCACAAACACTTTTCTGGGAATGTTCTTTGAGATATTCCAGTATTCTTTGCTCACATCTTCATACATGCAAAACATACACCATCTCTACCTCAGTTCTATAAAACCATTATGTAAATATGTTCCATCTTCATGTGATATCTGGCTGTTCTTCTCCCCTCCTTTGTATCAAGGCTATTAGCCATTTTGAACTGAGGGTAATGATTGCTTAATATAGGCAACATGAAAATGGCAAAAGGAAGTGAAAGCTTCAAAACAGACCCACAAGCGAGACCAGGGGCCTCATGTATAAATGGTATGTACTGTATGCACAAAAATATTTCCTACGCCAGTTTCCACGCTTACTTCGAGATGTATAAAAACTAAACTTGGCATAAAGTCACTCACATTTTCACAGCAGCCTCCCTCCTTGCATATGCAAATTTCTGCTGGGTTTTGCAAACTGATGGCTCCCAGCATCAAAACAGTGATACTCTTTCTGTGGTCTGCTTTTCTTTTTAAGATTCAAATCTGTGATGTGGGTTTTATCAAATACACTGAAATTAACTGCATATTGTTTATAAATTTAATTCATTTGATTGTAATAATTCTGTAACAATATAATGGTGCACGGAATGGTCATATTATTCCAAATACCATGGCTGCTTTAGAATTGTTAGAAGACACCGCAAGAGGTAGAATTAGAAGAGAGTGTGTATTTATAGGTGATGATGACTGACTTCTAAGTCAATTTCAATGTCCAAGAGCTATCATCTTGAAGCTATTTTCTGAACTAGTGCCAGCTTTACAAAGGCAGACTTTAAGGAATTGTGCTCTACCTGATCCTTTGCAAGTTCTGTCCACCTTCGGGTTTTTAGCCACAGGAGCTTTTCAACATGAACTTGCTGACCGATCGGGTATTTCTCAGTCATCACTGAGTCGCACCTTGCCAGCTGTATAGGATGGATTCGCTGGTCATCCACATATATAAGATTTCCTTACACTATTGTTGAACTGGGAAACATTAAAGCACGATTCACAGCAACGTCCAGTTTTCCAAATGTAATCAGAGCTATCTGCCATCAGCAACAGCACTGGACAAGTTACATCAACCAGGGATATATCACAGAAAGAATGAGCTGGCATTACACCATATATAGCTGGAGAGTCTATAAAAACTGTAGCTCTGCACAGTCACAGTTGCTTTTTCCATCTAGCGCAGCAAATGGCAAGTAGTCCTTTTAAGGACAAAGAGCAGAGAATTGATCCGTTGTGGCACTCGGTGTTGGCACTATAAAGGCCCCTTCAGAGAATGAATTTGCTTATGTAAATACTAGGGTGTTGTACCATGTTAGCCATTATGAATGTAGAGAAAAGCCAAGCAAAATGACACCTTTTATTGGCTAACTAGAAAGATTACAATATGCAAGCTTTCGAGGCAACTCAGGCCCCTTCTTCAGGCAAGATGTAATCATTAATGATTACATCTTGCCTGAAGAAGGGGCCTGAGTTGCCTCGAAAGCTTGCATATTGTAATCTTTCTAGTTAGCCAATAAAAGGTGTCATTTTGCTTGGCTTTTCTCTACTTATGTAAATAGAAAGCATTTCCACTGTATTAAGGTGCTGCTCTATAGTGCACACAACATGTGTCGCCTTGTGAAAGCACTTGCTTCATAATATGGGTGCACAATCATGGCTTGCCCGTACCTGAAGAGATGTGGTATGATGAACCTGACCCACGAAATGTTCAGCCAAATCAGACAGCGTTACAACTTCATTTAAGTGTAATTAGCAGAATGTAATAACAGGTTATTAGATGCAACATTTATTTTTTAACCAATTTATTTAATTTGTGGTCAATAGCAAATAGTACAGCCTTTATATTCTTTAGTTTATTGGCCTCATCTCTTACAGCATCCACCATTGCATTTTGTGAATCCAGAACAGCATCCATCAGCACACAGACAGATGGTCGCCCAGCAGTTTCTGAGGCAGAGGTGTGTGAGCAGCCAGCACCTGAAGAGCATCATCAATGCCTGACCTTCGCATGGGTCAGCTTTTGTAATATTGTCTGAAACAGAATACAGAGATGGTGGGCTGCAACTTGCCTTTTCACATTGACTTTGATATCTGACCACTTCTTTTTTTATTTTGGGCATTGTGCGACTTTATAAACTTGAATTTTCGAGTGTCTCCACCACATTTGTGTTGCCTGTACCACTGCGTAAGCCAAATAAATAGTACGTTTTTCCTTGCCTCCACTGTACATTCACTAAAATTCTTTTTTTCACGTGCTTTTGCCATTGTCTTTTAACCAAACACTAAAGGGAAAGTGATATTTATATTGATTTCCATATTAAAATAGGCTAAATTCTTGAAAGAGTCAGGGTGGGATGGCAGGCATGTGTGTGTGTGTTAAATTTCAAGCTGACCAGGATTTATGGAGCGGAAGTGTGTGTAAGTTGGCTTACGCATGGTTTTGTGCATCTGAATTTTTTTCTGCGTACGCACATTTCCACTTTTGTCCGTACACCATGTTTTAGTGTGAATTCTACGTATGGTGTTATACATGAGGCCCCAGGACTTTTACTGGCCTGCTTAGATTACAGGCCTCTTCTGAGGCAGCCTGACTCCAAATGATATCGGCAGGCTTCAGCCTGTACAGGCCCAAAATTAGGAAATGGTTTATCAAGTTGAAAAGTTTGGTTTAAATGTTCCAGATACCCAAAATGCCTTTCAGAGAAGAGGATTAATAGTTAATCATCTGACTTGGGACACAAGTCTAATGAAGAATTTATTTAAATGACAACTAAAACATACCAAAATGAAATAAAACAGTGAAAAGGCTTAAAAGTACACATCAAAATGAAATCCAAAGAACAGGGCAAAAAATCCTCAAAGCCAGAAAATATAAACTGCTTACAGAAAACACTGCTATCACTTGAACAAACAATGAACTTCTGAGGGACCTACTGCTTAGCTTGAAATACAAAGGCTGAGGGTAGTCACTGAGCAGTGACATCAGGATGGACTAAGACTTAGATTCACAATACATAAATATTACCATTAAAAAGTACATAAAAACAAAAAATAATAATTTTAAAACAACAAAAATAACACAAAATTAAAGGAAAATATACATAAATTAGGGATCAAACTCTGACTATAACATAACAATGATTACTTAAAATGTTTGAGAGATTCAAATTTATTAGAACATTATGGTGTTATTGGATGTGACAATATTTAGGTGTGATTATGTGAACTAGTTGGTGATCATATCAGCCATTTTCCCCACTCTTCTTAAAGAGTTTAGAGCCACTACTCTCAACTCTTTACGAATCGTCAGACTTGGGGAGTATTTTCCATACATAGATTACTCGTTTAGCCGGATGTAATTGTTGACGATTTGGCCTGATCCTGGATCTGTCGGTTTTTTTTAAACTCTTGCTGGATGTGTTGTCATAGCAGCACATCCAAATCCTCAAACCTGCTCGGAGCAGGTTTGTTCGATGTAAACAAGGATTAGCTCACACACTTAATCAGTGTCCGTGCATGGAATTCATTCAGTCATGGCTTCACCGTTCATGAATGAGCGACCAGTTGATATTGGTGCGCAAATTATAAGAAGAGAATTTCATATAGAGAGGGTTTTGCGTGATCGGCAAGATCCTTTATTGCTCCCGGAGGAAATTCTTTTCGAAAGATACCGCTTTAGCCGAGGGGGAATATTGTACCTCAAAGATTTATTAGCACCTTATATTCGAAATCAAATTCGGCGAAGTCAGGTTCTCACAACGACACAGACAGTATGCATTGTTTTGAGGTTTTTTGCAAGTGGCACTTTTTTATATACTGTAGACGATGCGGAAAATCTATCTAAAAGTGCAGTTTGCCGGGCAATTCGTAAAGTCTGTTTGGCTTTGAAATATTTCCTTCGGGTTTTCATAGTGTTTCCTGGACACCTGCGTGTGCAGACAATAAAAGAGGCGTTTCATGCCATTGCAGGTAGGTAATACACAGGCAAAGACACCCACAGTTCCATGAAGAATCTCACAATCAGCCTAACATTCTCATTACCCAGGATTTCCAAATGTGATTGGGGCACTGGATTGTATGGAGATCCGAATAATCAGACACAGTGTTTTCATCAAATATTTGACCTTTGTCAATATCTCATTGGTCAGACACAGGTTCTAGGGATATGACATTCCCTGCAACTGACCCGACAAAAAAGAGGGCTATATGGAACATACCTATGGCACACATCGATGACAAATATATGCAACAAGTCATTAAGCCCGTTACAATAACGGGCACTAGAACAGTAGTGCATAAACATTAGTAGGAACTAGTATTAAATGGCAAGGGACTTTGACCTCATTCTTTTTGTTGGTCGTATTTTTCTTTTGTCTTTCAGCCTTTCTTTTGTTGATGTTTACTTGCTGAACTGACCGTTCTTCGTGAGCTGCCGCCGTGTATTGTGTGTCTTTAAATTTCTGTGACAGTAATACTGTCTTGTACGTCCGCTGGCTTGTACGTCCGTAAAATACCTTTAATTTTCTCTGGCGGTAATACAGTTGTGCGCGTCGGTAATATGCCTTTAATCTCCTCTGACAGTAATACTGGCTTGTATGTGGCTGTAATATGCGTCACTGAATTGTGTACCTTTAATTTCCTCTCGCAGTAATACTGGTTTGTATTTCCGTAAAACACCTGTAACTTTCTCTGACAGTAATATCGTGCATCACACCATGCCCCGCGCATGCACACTTCACCAGAAGACACACACATATGGACACCTGGACGCACACAGGGATTTTATTAAAGAGGATGACCATCCTTTACCTGAAATGAAGTGATCACTGCCTTCTGCCACTGGTTCTGGGGAGGAGCTTCCCCTGGAATGCCCTCAGAAACAGGGCGATGGGCATTTTGCTGGAGAGCCAACTCTTCTGCAGGGGTTAGGTCTGGACCGCATGGACCTCCACCTGTTTTTTGCTTGTCTGCCTTCTTATTAGCTTTAGAATTAATGTTTTTTATATATGATTCTTTATGTCAACAATTCTTTAAATAGTTATATACCAATATTTACCAGTTTGAAGTATATTCTTGTACTTTACTTTAACTTGTTCCCATGTTCTCCTTGTGCTCACATTTTGATCTGGAATTATGACATATTAAATAATAATTAATCTGACAAATTGGAAATGAAACGCTGCATTCAGTAAGTACAATGCACACTACTTAGCGTTTAATTTGTCGGCCACTTTTTGCCAACCGTCTTTTCTGGCTTGGGCTGCTTTTGCAGTGTTACCTCTTCTGCATATTAAATCTTGAAATTCTTCATGTCCTTCGAATAAAAGGTCTTGATCCGCATGTGTGAAAAAAAAATGCACCCGTTCTTTCGTCATTTTGTTACAGCCTATCAAAGACTTGCTGATCATGTTTTCTAGACTCAATATATATGGGCTTTTCACTCAGCGCGGGTGCGCGCATTGATCTTAGATGATTAGATCCAGCTAAACTAATCTACTACACGGGTGCGTTTGAAAAACCGACTTATCCCGGATGAGTTTCACCAGCATTAACTCATCCAAGATGAGGCATCTGATCCCGGATGATTTAAGCGACGTACAGAAAATACCCCCCTGGTCTTCTGATATTGTAAATTTTACATATTTGTTGCATATTTTTACGTATGTAAATTTTACATTTTTTTAATACTCATTACGTGTTAGTTAATTTAGGCAGGTGCTCATGTTGACCATTATGAGCATAACATAAGGCTGTTATAATTATTTCCATTTTCCTGATTAGTGTTAGTTACAGTGTAGCCAGGGTTGTTTTTTGTTTGTTTATTCTTTTTTTCATATATAATTTTCCATGTTATGTTATTAATTCTGTTTTTTTTATTTTGTTCTGTTTTGTACTTATGTAATATTGTGTTGTTTATTACTTTTGCTATTAAGTATTATGTTAAGAATATATCTAATGTTTTTTGTTATTTGCCATGTCTGCAGTATGTGGGGCCTAAGGAGGCAGAGCTACCAAATTATGTAGTTAAATTATGCTTAAGGACTAACAGCTGTGGCATTCTACAGTAACTTTTATTATGATTCCTGCCTTTTGTGATTTTGTAATTATTTTAATTTACTGACTTTTGGCTATTGCTTTCTCTTTTGAGGAACTGTTTCTGGCTTGTGATTCTTGAATTTGTTTGTTCCTGCCTCATTGTGTTCCATTATATTTTGAATTTTGGCTTTGTTGTCCTGGGTCCGGAGGTATTACAGTTTCTCTGTCATTTCTTATGGATATTTTTGAACTTTAAAAAACTTTGCCCCATTTTGGGGCCTCTGCTGGCCACAAGTCTGCCTTTTGAGTTTGGGTCTAGGCGGCTTATGGTAGGGAAGCCTACTTCTTTATTGCAGATCTGTAGTATGTTGCATATCTGGCTTTTCTTTGGTTTGGACTGCACTCATGTTTGAGCTTACATATGACAGGAATCACAAAAGTGATAGGACAGTCTAAAGACATATGTGTTGTGTATCCTGCCTCAAAAACACTAAAGAAATGAGGCAGTGCCTCTCTTATCTAGGCTCAGACATTACTACAGTATTCAACATGGCTTTCCCTAAATGTTAAGCTGGTTTCGGCCTACTCAGCTACACACCATGGTAAAGCTCAGAATCGCAATAACCCTAAATAATTTTCAATACCAAAACTTAATAAACAGAGAGAGAAAGAAACTCTGAAAACTATGACTTTTTAATAATGTTGCAACTGATTACACAGAAAAAATAAGAATGTAGAAATATTGAAAAGAGCAAAAAGGGTTTGTCCTAAAAAGGCTGCCAAAAAACAAATAAAACCAGTCTGAATACCGATTTCAAATACTACAAAATAAAACCAAATATATCAGAAACCATAAAATCTACAAAAGTACTCATAAAGAATGTTCTCCAACAGGACCCAATCTGAAGAGCCTGACCCTCTGACTAGAATACTTAAGCAGAGGACATTTCTCCAGCTGAAACCTGCTCCCCCTCATAACCAATAACATAATACATACAAAAACAAAAACAAAAAGAAACAAAACCAAAATACAAAAGTATGACTAATATCATAATATACAAAACCATATTAATAAATGTAACAAATTAAATAGAATTTTACTTGGGGTGGAAATAAAACCCTGGCCAATCCATAGCAATTAATCAGTACTACTATAAGTACTCTCCACACCCACATAGACAATTTGTTTTTCTGGGAGTATTATTTGGTATCTATGACATAAAATTAGCTCAAATTTATGAATGAATTTTAAACAGTTGAGTTGATTAGCCAAATTTTTGGATGAAGGAAACTGTCCTGAGCCAATTAAGGTTGACAATATAAAGCTTTCTTCCATAATGACTGAATAGCAATGTTTAAATTATAAGGACAGACAATAGCAATAAATAAATATGAAAGCAAGAATCAGTTTCAGATGCATAACAGAATGGTATCAACCAAGGGATGGGACAACAGGGATGCCTTCCATTGTACACTCCCAAGTTTTTAGGGCACTAATGCAGAGAAATTATGAAAACGCTGTTTTCATTTCAAAAGATTTCTATTCAAACTGTTTTTTTCACAAAGTTTGTCATTTGTACTGAAATGCCAGAAATTTCCAATCTTTCCTAATGGCCATGCAAGGATTGCCAGCTAAAACCATTTTCACCAATCAGTTTTTCATTATATTACAATGTCTATTTAAGGAACAAACACAAAGTAAATTGAAAAAGCACCAGAGAGAGGTTTTGGAGCCCTACTATATAAAATAATTATGCTAAACTGGAGAATGTTTATGAACTATACAAATTACATCAATAAAAAATATGTACTTGCCTAATTGTATACTTCCAGTAAATAAGTCATAATTGACCTTAGGCAAAATGGTTAAATGAATTATGTTTATGTTTGAATCCTGAAAAAAGTTAAGTCTTCCAACCTAAACACTTTAATGCTGTTCTTTTGTATAACTCACCATGAAGACTGAACAAACAAAACAAAACCATCCGACTGATCAAATGAAAAAATAAATAAACCAAGTTTGAACTTATGAAGTAAAAGACAACTCACTGAATTTGGATGTTGTTGTCAGGATTTAGGAAAAAATTGTTCTATTTATTATTACTTTATTTACCATTGTTTAGGTGGTAGTCCATGATATCATCATGTGCTGAAGTTCTGGAATGGGCTGCTGTGACACTACACTCTCTAAGCAGTGTGTCTTAGGCTCCTTGTGGCGTACATGTGATGTCATGGTGACCATCTTTAAATGTATAAGCTGCATGCTCAGAAAGGAAATACTCTGGTGAGAGAATGTTAGTATCTTGTGCAATTTCTTGTCATGTTTTTTACTGTTTAGTTTTGACATCTTTTTTTTTGTTGTTATAATTCAGCCAGGATTGTTATTCCCTTGAGGCAAAGATATAATTCAATGAAACAGTCAGGAAAGAAATACAAAATTTAAGTACAAGATGGTCCAATAATTTGAACTTTTCTGTCTCTTTAAATGAAACTTAGGCTTATAATGTGGAGTTTTTCCTTAATTAATATACCTGCAAGATGTCAGTCCAACTTTTGATGCACAGACATATTTAGGATCAATGACAATAGCTGCAACAAAAGGAAGTCAGTAATCTCATTCAGAATTAGGACCCAATGAGGAGAACAGAAAAAGAAACAAATATAAGACTTGAATTTTAAACAACAAATAAATAGAACCAAAAATAAGAATAACATTCACATGCTCAGGTCTTAAAATATATGGAGGAGAAACTACAGTGGAGCAATAGTATAATAGACTTGTGATGATTCAACAAGCTAGTAGACAGGACATCAGAGGTGAAATGGATAATAAGGATGCCCAGTCATGATCCTTCCATTTATTCACAGAATTTATGGTCTGTTAAAAGTAAGAGTTTTCTCGTTATGCTAAAATGTTAAGTAGCTGCAATCAATAGCAAAAATGTATGATCGGAACCCAGGCAAAAGGGCACCTTCAGTCTTGACTAGGCCTCAAAATTAAGAACAGGCTTTTAAAGTTCAAAAATCATAAGAAATGTTCTAAAATAAAGCCCAAATCCCCGACTTGTACATGAAAAGGCAAACAAAGAATCTTTATAAAGAAGGATATTAAATAAAAAACAAAACAATAATACAAAAAAGCTAACCTTAAGGCAAGCATGTCCCAAAACATTATCTAGGCATCAAAAATAGAAGCAAATGATCAAAAAAACAGTGAAAGCAACAAAATGGCAGTACTCAAAATAGCCTCTGAAGCAAATTCAAATGAACTGCAGTGGGACTCGCTTTGCCAGCTTGCCATTTGGTGGTGTAAGAGGTGGTCCCATCCTCAAAACACAAGTAACATAATGATGTTTAAAGAAATATTACATAAATAATTCTAATTGTAACAACTTTTTGATACATGAACAAAATAATATTATCAGAAATTATCCTAATAAAACATCCAAACTGAAAAGTGAGCACAACAGACAAAGAAAGGGGAATGTAAACATAAACTAGGGAAGGAACAATGGCTAAAACATAACACTTACCGTACATACACGTGTTTATAAGTTGGGGCTTGATTTTACGGTATAATTTCCGGCATTTTATAATATTGGTCATATAAATCAGATTGTCAAAGGTCCAACTCATAATCATAACCACACATTAGATTTAATTATAACTTACAAAGTTGAAATTCAAAATTTAAATATTGCTCCATTAAATTAAGTTATTTCTGATCACTACTTAATTACATTTGATTTAGTCCTGCCCTTGCCAACACACTCACAGATTAAAACAAAGACAGTGCAACATCTGGATTGTAATTCTGCTTCAAAATATATAGATACTTTGAGTAAGTCGAGTGTAATTGTGGAAAACCATTTAGATCAGTTAACATCAAATGTAAATGTGGAAAACAATTTAGATCAGCTAACATCACATTATAATGTGACCTTGAGAGATGCTCTGGACACAGTGGCTCCCCTTAAAACAAAAGTGACCAAAGCACATAGAAACTCTCCCTGGTTTAATGAAAACACTCGAGCTCTTAAATTAGAGTGTCGAAAACTGGAGCGCAGATGGAGAACAACAAAGCTACATGTCTTTCAAATTGCATGGACAGAGAGTGTTAATAAATATAATAAAGCTCTCTTTAAAGCTTGCTCAGAATACTATTCTACAATAATAGATAGCAATAATAAAAATCCTCGGGTATTGTTTAGAACAGTTGCTAAATTAACAAATGGAAATTCAGATCAACAGTGCAAAATACCAATAGATATTAGCAGTACAGACTTTATGAACTTCTTCAATGAGAAAATTAAAAATATAAGATCCCAGATCTCTGCATCACAGTACAAACCAAATACTAGCTTAGCAGACCCTGTCTCACATTGCACTCAGCACTTTAATAATTTTAATCCTGTAACTGAGCAGGAAGTCTTAACTTTAATTTCTAAAATGAAGCCCACTACTTGTTCCCTAGATCCAGTGCCAACATAGTAAAAAGTGCAATGGATGTTCTTGCAGCGCCTATTCTAAACATTATCAATAGTTCATTATTGCATGGCACAGTACCTGAAGCACTAAAAGTGTTAGTCATTAAACCATTACTTAAAAATTCAGACCTAGACCTACACATACTAAATAATTATAGGCCTATTTCAATTTTACAATTTCTCTCTAAAATACTAGAAAAAGCAGTTGCCAGTCAGCTTCAGTCACACCTTACGCATTACAATTTTTTTGAGACATTCCAGTCTGGTTTCCACACTGGTCATAGTACAGAAACGGCACTAACACGGGTTGTAAACGACATTCTGATATCCTCTGATGAAGGAAACTCCACTGTAGTTATGTTGTTGGACTTAAGTGCAGCATTTGACACCATCGACCATTCTATTTTACTACACAGGCTAGAAAATGATGTTGTGCTCACTTGGTTTAGTTCTTATTTATCAAATCGATTCCAATATGTACAGAAATGTGCTGACAGTACTCCATCATTATACACAGAAGTTCAATATGGTGTCCTGCAGGGCTCAGTACTGGGACCTTTACTGTTTTCAATTTACATGCTTCCACTGGGATCTCTCATTAGGAAACATAATGTTAATTTTCACTCGTATGCAGATGACACCCAGTTATACCTTTCATTTAAATCAAATGAAGTTTCTTCGATGTTGTCTTTAATTAGTTGTGTTAGTGAAATAAAGGAGTGGATGAATGAGAACTACTTGTCTTTAAACACAGATAAAACAGAGATGTTAATTGTTGGAGGGAATGACGCTAATCATAACAATATTTTGTCATCATTTAACTCAGTTGGAATCCCTATTAATTTTACTGAATCAGCCCGCAATCTAGGAGTTATCTTTGACTCTAGCATGTCATTTAAAGCGCATATTACAAAGTTGTCCAAATCATGTTTCTTCCATCTTAAAAATGTTAGGAAATTAAGGCACTTTCTAAATAAACAGGATTCTGAGATATTAATTCATGCATTTATTTCTAGTAGGATTGACTACTGCAATGCGGTGTTCACTGGATGTTCAAACTGTTCTCTATACAGCCTCCAGTTAATCCAAAATGCGGCTGCAAGAATTATTAGAAGAACAAGAAAATATGAACACATAACTCCAGTTCTTAAATCCTTACACTGGCTCCCGGTTAAGTTTAGGGCAGATTTCAAAATTCTCCTTTTAGCATACGTATAAAACAGTAAATGGCCAAGGTCCGGCTTACTTGTCTGAACTTATCATGACTTACAAACCAGAGTGCACATTAAGATCTCAAGATGCTGGTCTGTTTATGGTTCCAAGGACTAATAAAATAACAATGGAAGGTCGAGCTTTTAGTTACAGGGCCCCTAAACTGTGGAATGGTCTGCCTGCTACTATACGAGATGCCCCTTCGGTCTCAGCTTTTAAATCCCGGCTGAAGACTCACTAATTCAGTTTAGCATATCCTGACTAGAGCTGCTGATTAACTGTACAGACTGTATCTCTGTTGTTAGTCATTAGCACTAAAATATAAGTAACATGATAGTTATAATTGGATACTAACCCTCACCTATTCTGTTTCTCTTCTCGGTACTCAAATGTGGCACTTGGTGCCATGGCCCACCTGTCAAGTTGTTTTGCCTGCATAAGGTAAAGTCATCTCTGAAGGAGGATCGCAGGAATCATGGGAAAGAGGGGTCCTTTCATTGGATTGGCTGGCCCAGCACTGTTTCAGCCGTGGAATGGCCAAATGTGGGAGGCCGCTTGATGGATGAGGTCTCCAGGACTCTAAATATATCCAAATCTTATTATGTGATATCATCTACTGTTAAGTTCTGCTCCGTACTTTTAAAATTTTTATTTTTATACCGTATTGAGGATTTGTTCTATTCTGTGTATTGTATTGTATTGTATTGTATTGTCCCCCTTCTTTTGACACCCACTGTACGCCCAACCTACCTGGAAAGGGGTCTCTCTTTGAACTGCCTTTCCCAAGGTTTCTTCCATTTTTCCCTACAAGGTTTTTTTGGGAGTTTTTCCTTGTCTTCTTATAGAGTCAAGGCTGGGGGGCTGTCAAGAGGCAGGGCCTGTTAAAGCCCATTGCGGCACTTCTTGTGTGATTTTGGGCTATACAAAAATACATTGTAATGTATTGCATTGTATAAATCAAATGCAGAAAACTCACACTATTGGTCCAAGAGATTATGATATGCTAATGCTCACCTGAGAGTAACCATGGAGCACACTGCCTTTTTTTTCTATGTGTTGTGCCTACATGACCACACAGTAATACACGGACTATTCCAAAGTGACGTTTGCACTGTTTGTGTGTGTCTCACCCTCATACACCTTTATCGTAAGAGCATCCTTTATCTACGATGGAGCGTTCAATCAGAAGAAACTATGAAGCTGGTTTTAAATTAAAAGTCGTTGAAGTGGCGAAAGAAATTGGTAAATACGCTGCTGCAACAAAATTCGATGTGTCTGAGAAACTGGTGCAAGATTGGAGGAAGCAATAAGATGAAAAAAAAATGTATATGTCGTATTTTTGAAAGGGCGTACAAGTCAGGTCTGATTTTATGACCGATTTTTCTGGTTTCAAGACCCGACTTATACACGAGTATATATGGTAATTTTGTGCTGTATTCAACTCATAGAGTGTCAAGAATAGTTTCTTTGCAGACATCCTGCTCTATGAAAATTCAATAGAGAACTGAGCTTCCTTTATCCCAGTACCACCTCTTATAGTCCCGGTTGGAGGTGTGACTAGAAGTAGTGACTCTTGCTAACAACCTTTCTTGAGCAGGTTTGAACACCCTCTTGGACTCCTGACAACTACTTTGAGGTTTAGACTAATATTTTCTGCTTTGGTAAATAGACTGTAAGGTATCCAGAAATCTTCACTCTGACCCATTGGTTTTTCTAGACACTTCTAGAGATTTCAGTTGGAGTAGGGCAAGCAAAATAGACAGTAACTTTTCTCAATACGATATGAAGGTTTAGCCACCAAGCTCTATGCAATAAAAGGCAATCAGTTGCTGAAATGTCTATATCACACATGCATAACTATAACAGAAACAAAACTAGGATGATCACATTTTATTCATTATTTGGCTTTTTTTTATGTATGAAAAATGGAGTTCAATTAAATATCGTCCTACTGGATTAGGTACTCAGAAAAAAATTGTTAACTCTTTATCATAATCTTTATTAATTGCATATGTTGGAACAATGTATTTTCTTTGATTTTTAAGTATTTTTGCTTTTGCTATTTTTGTTACATTTTTGCTATGGGAGTTATTCATTTTTGTAAATAAATGTTATGTGAAAATCAAATGTATATCAGGTGCCTTTAGGAATTTGGTCAGAAAACTATTTTATTCCCTACTGTTAAGTAAAGAATTCGATTTATGAAGTATTTTACAGGTATTTTTATTTGTTCTGAAAGTGCATAATCTATTATGAATAGTTATACCCTTTATTAACATGCCAGACATTGCCGATGGCAGCTGGGTTTAATTCACAAGAACAAGGACCTACTGAGGATCTGGAATTTTTTTTCCATGAGTATTAAGATCTAACCAGGTTAGACTATTTTTAAAAATGTACTCTAATCATTAACATCCAAATGTAAATACAGCATATTAACATAATAACATAACTTTGTAACTTCTAAATTAATTATGAAAAAGGTTCATTAAGAGGTAAACATGCCCTGAATTGGCTGCTGACAACAAATAAGGTAGTAGCCAAATAAAGTGTCTAATTATTGGTGGTGAAGGCTTTGTGGGTCCAGAATTTGGCAGAAACATGCCATAAAAACCTCTGTGAAGTTAATCTGGCAACTGGAATGCCCCCAGACAGGCCTCAAAATGGTTAATCTGGGATTGTGAAGTCCAAGACACTAGACAAGCTCTTGGGAGGTGCAGCAGGCCTAATTAAAGAAACAGAAATAAAGTAAGATGGCTATTTGACTGTGCAACCTAAGGTAGCCAATATCCAGCCTCTAACATCTGAATTATCTGAATCTACTGTAGAATTTTGTATCTAACATGTAACATTACAGACATTTAAATGCAGGAGTTATGTGTGTAATATTTTAATGAACAAAACAGAAAAGAATTGCAGAATAGTTTGAGATGATATGCTACTGATTTTAGACTTGCTGCACGTTGTAGGTTGCATCTGTCTGATTGGATTTTGCATATTTTTCTTATGTATCAGTGTTTATTTTTCCCTGGGTATTGTGGTTTTATTCCAGCATGTCAAAAATGTAAAAGGGAAAAGCAAGCCAGAACCTATGGTGGTAGCAATAAGTATAAAGGTAACAGCATTGGATGGGATACTAGTCCATCACATGGCCCACTCATACACCCACCCAAACACAGACAAGAATAATTTAGAATTACATACATACATCATGGAATTACTGACATAACAAGCAAGTATTAACTCCGATGTACAGTACAAGACGGTTTATTTGTCTAACACTGTTTCAATTAATCACTTTGCTGTGTCATTATTCACATTCTTGTTTTCTTAGCCAGCATAATACAATTATTTTTGAAGTAAAGCTACCTAGGCCTGGATTGAAAGGCAGACCATTGGTGGACAATTACACAAATTCACAAGGGGCCAGTTTCAAGTCGGTAGACAGGTTCACTGACAAATGTTTTGAATGGAGGAAGAAACTGGAAAAAAACACAAGAAGTATTTGCAAAGTCTACCCAGGGAGCTTGCACATTCATGTGTGACCCAAGATTTGAACCTTCACAATACTCATTCACACTAAAACTAACATTTTGGAATTGCCAATTCATGAGGATGCCGGCAAAAAAATCAAAGGCAAACCCATACAGACACAGAGTATGTGTAGACTGTACACAGACAATGATTTGTTAGGGAGTTCAAACCCTGGGCATTGGATTTGTGAGTTAGCAGTGTTAAGTACTGCACTTCCATACTACCCATCTGAAATTGCATGTTAATGACTTTATTATTATTTACAAAATTTAAATAAACATTTCAAAGTATATTCACTCTTGTATACTTGCTAGGAAGCTGCACTCAATAAGCTGTCAGCACATTAGTACTTCTAGTTAAAGGGGTAATCAAACTTAACAACTGCAGTTGCTGGATTTTGTCACCTTGAAGATGTCAGAATAAACGAATTGGAATTGCAGGGGATGACAAATTACACAACTCTGTTGACGACTGTTCAGCACAGTTTCAAATTTACAGAGTATCCTGAGCTTGCAGCACACTGACAGCTTTCCAAGTTTGGCAAATTTAGCTACCACCTCTGCCCTTTCATTTACCTTTATCAAGTCTGTTGTGGTAAGACAAACATGAGACATAAGACAGATGAGCCTCTCTTCTTTTTGTGCAGTCTGGTATCTTACATTTCTGATTCCTCGTGACTGTATTGTAGAGAGTGAATGTCTGAGTGAGTGCTCATTGATGGTCGTCTGTCACATACTGTACATAAGCCCACCCATGTGGCAGAAGACAAAATCAAATGGGGATAGACACAGACCAGTCTGAGTTGCAGTGCACAGTTAATGAAAACAAAACAGTTAAGACATGCACTCTAGTTAAGTCTTATTAAAAATAGAGATTGACTTCAATGAGAGCATTTTTAAAAATAAAAGCCCTTAGCCAGTATGCCTTAATTAGACAAGAGTTGTCTATTCCTACTTTCAACCTTAGGTGAGATCCAATCTATTGTATATTCTTAGCTCCTTTTATATGTCACTGTACAATCTAACATATACATCTTTAATGTATATCCACACATTCACCACATTTGCTTGTATCCACATTTAAAGTAAAGTAACTTATGATGTAGAACAGGAAAAGTAAATTACCCAACACCACATAATGGTTTTAACTGAGTAAACATTTTTGTTTATTCAATTCAACTTGGCTTTGTACAATGCTCATCAATGAGTACAGGACATGTTTCCAGCTAAAATGCAATGACAAGTTTGCTGGTAGTCAGTGCTTTTTTTTTTTTTTTATTAACTTTGGGCACAAGGCAATAACCAACTCTTCACAAGGCACTAGCAGTTATAATGGGCCAGATTAGAGGTGCCAATTAACATTACATGCACATCTGTATGATGTGCAAGAACGCCAGAGTGCTCTGAGAAAATTCAAATAAATAATGAGTGACATAGGCAACAGTTGAGCCGGAATTTAAATTTAGGTCACTGGAGCTGTGAGGAGGTAGTTCATCACTGGGCTCCTTTGCCAACCCTGTATAATGTAACCTTTGTGGAATGATGGAAGGACACTCTAGGAGGTCAAGGAAGTGTTTGTGTGCCAGCAATGTCACCCCATTTATTCCTAACTCATATATTCTTAAAGAGAAACAGTGCTTGATAACACAAAAAGTAGAGAAAATAATAAATATAAGCAGTAGTCTTCATGAGTCTCAGCAGTTAACAGCTCTGGGGAGAGTGTCTTTTCCAGGAGCTCCGTTCTGATACAAATCTCTCTGGGGTATCCAGTCTTTTATAGTGCTCTGACTGGAAGGTTCAGTCATTTGCCCTCACTTGGCACCTTCTTGCCACTGTAGGTGAACAAATAGACAATACTGTTAGCAACAGCACTGCCTTTCGCACCAGGGTGGTATTGCTCACCTCTGATAAACCTGGAAGGTGATCTTCTGGCACCAATGCGTGATATCTTCTACAAGCAAGTAACTTCAAGCAGTATGAGTCAAATTACTGCTGGGCCCTGACAACCTTTAAGCAATGTTTTCATACACATTTGTTAATTTCTGTTTGCTTTCTGTATGCACTTATGTTCATTTATTTATGTACAGTAGCTTCACTCTTCAGTGGCATCACCTGGTCATTCTACTGTGAGTTGAGTTATTACTAGACATGCAGGTGCCTATGCCATCCATATATCAGTAAAGAATGGCATAGTGGCTGTGTTATCTCTGAGTATGTATGAGCACCACATGTACTAATGTTCTGAACTATGTGTAATCAAAGGAAAGTCCTCCTGTGCAGAAAAAAATAAACAAATTTAAATAAAAGAAATCGAGACCAAAGTGATCTCCGACATAGTTACTATCCTTTTTTCTGTCATTTACTTTGAGTTCTTGTTGCGCATTTGGCATTGTTATTTTGATATCTCTTTTTTAAAGTCATATGGACACTCTCTGGAGTATATAATTTGTTTAACCATGTGTTTTTCATTAAGGCCTTAAAACAACAGAACATGAAAATTACAGTTGTGTTAAATATGTTCCAGTTCATAAGAAATATCATAAAATATACATCAGCACAATACTCTCCATCCAGAAAGAGTGGAAGCTTTTATGATTTTATTAATTTTCTGAAGCCATCAATCCATCCATCCTTTTTCATAAACTTATTACTTCAATTCGGAGTCTCATTGAGCTGAAGCCTGCCCCAGCAGTATTATTTTGTGCCTGGAAAAAAGTGGCATGCCACATGGGCAGGACTGGGAGATAAGAAGAGCTGTCATCCATAGGCCAAGTCAAAAATCAGTGATATCAAAGAAAGTGTTTGTATAAGCCAAAAAGAAATCCAACATTGTAGTTGAACAGAAATGGGCTAACAAGATTTTTAACACTCAAAAGACTTTTAGGACTTTATCCATAAACTTGAAAAATCCAGAAGTCTCATATACTAATCTTTGTACTGATGATCCTAAACATCACAGTTAATGTGACATGGACGTCGTCCTTAGCTATCTCCTGACAATAAGGATTAATAAAAATGGTATATGTGAATAAGAATTATGTAGAAGGAGAAAAAAGTGCATTAGTAGCAATACTACTATATAGTAGTAATAACAAAGTATTCAAATTTTACTTAGACCTGAAAACTGTATTATTAATTTTGAAAATCACATTAAGTAGCATTTGTCCAAACTAATATTACAAATATATAGGTACTGAATATTTTACTTAACACTTGCAAGCTTTAGCAGTGAATTCATTTCTGATGCAAAGCCTACCTTGCAGGATTCTATTCCAGTCTGAAGATAGCAGGGAAGAGATTGCAAAGTGTTTTCTTGGTTTCTTCAGCTGTCTTAAATGTGTAGGTTTAGTCATTGTTTTAGAACTCGCAGGTTAACAGGGTAAAGCAGGCCATATCTAAAGTCTACTTCTTCCAGCTTCTGTTTAATCTTGTGTGTATGAGGCTTTCTTTTCAGCAACTGCTGCAGAAAAGCTCAGATTTATATACATCGGATTGTTCTCAGAAATGATTTCTTCCTGGGCAAGCGGTAAGCTTGCTCATCTTTCCAGACTATTATTGATAGATTTTTAATAAAAAGTCAGAAGTAAATTTAGTTTAAAATTAACAAATGCCTTTTCACAGTCATTTTTTTCTTTTTGCTGTGTCTCCTGATTTCCACTTTTTTATTTTGAAAGGATTCATTCATTGGGCCAACATCCTATCATCCATTGACTCCATTATATGTTCAAGTTGTTCCAGACACTACTCCTAAAGTTAACTACACAAAATGATGATGTCCATGGAAAAACAAAATGCCTTTGCAGCAAAATGCAAAATATTTTTAGGCCTTTTAAATGACTGAATCCATATGAATTAATTCCGAAATTAGATTTAAGACCTCAAAAAACCCCAACAGGTAGCTATCAACTGAAAAACAATATGAAAATGATCTTAAAAAATAATAACAAATACAAATCACAACATATTAATTATAAGGCTGTACAAGATGCCAGTCCAGTTTAAGGAAATCTTATATATCTGAATGACAAACTCAGTGATTATTATGAAATACTCACGTTGAAAAGCTCCTTTGGCTAAAAACCCGAGAGTGGACAGAACTTGCAAAGGAGCAGGTAGAGCAGAATTCCTCAAAGTCTGCCTTTGTAAAGCTGGCACCAGTTCAGCACACAGTTCTAAGAGGATACCTTTTGGAAATCTAAATCAATGTTGAAGCCAGTCATTATCATTTATAGTGATGCCTTCTAACAACACTAAAACAGCCATGGTAGTTAGAATAGTTTTGACATTCCGTGCACCATTATATTGTTACAGAACGATTACAGTCAAGTGAACTAAATTTGTAAAAGATATGCAATTAATTTTGGTAAATTTGATAAAACCTGCATCATAGGTGTTTAAAATAGAATCTAAAAAAGAAAAACAGACTACAAACAGTAGCACTGCTTTAACGCTGGGTGCCGCCAGTTTGTAAAACCAAGCAAAAGTGTGCGTACGCAAGTGGGGGGGCTGCCATGAAAATGTGCGTGGCTTTATGCTAAGTTTAGTTTTAATAAATCTCGAAGTAAGCGTTGAAATGGTTGAACGCAACATTTTTTTGCGTACACACCATTTATACATGACACCCCAGCTCTGTCAGGCAGCATGTTATTGGCTGGCATTAAAAGGGCCAAGTGTAATTGTGGTGACATGTGACATACCCAGTGATTTTCAGTCGTTTAAATTGACATGGTTCGGCAATGAGATCAGCCACTTCAGTCTGTGAGTCTGACATAATTCAAGACTGGAAGTTGCATAATGTAGCATTGTCTTAACTTGCATATCTTTAGTATGTCGGAGGAAACAAGTAGAAGCTGGAGAAAATTTCAAGCAGATAATGGGAGAATGTGCCAACTTTGATAGATGTTAAAGGCGCCTAAATCTGAATACAGTTTCCCAAAGATAATGAGATAGTTATCTATTAAACATTGTTTGGGGCAAAGTACAGGCACATTCTGATTGTGAAAAAATAAGATTATGTATGTATCTGATAGCTCTGGCAATGCAGTTTTCTTTTAAAGCAACACCATTATTCTTCTTTCTAAAGCCTCAGGTCAGTCTCTGCATTGGTTAACTCTAGAAAGTGCTTATTCTTTGAGAAAAATTTGTATCAGTCTCAGTACCCACGTGTGCACCATTCCTAACAATTCCCCACTTGACGTCAGCTTTTCTCTTCTGGGTGGGCAGGAGAGTGAAACAGGAATATCATCAGCCCAAATGTCTAATAACGACATGGATTAAAAAATAACTATATGAAAAGGAATATTCACTATTCAAGGTAAACAATAAAACGGCAGTTAAAATTTATGACCTGCAACCCCCATAAACTAAAAACCAGCAGTCGCATAAAAGGGTGTCATGAAATTCTAGTGGGCTTTCTAGTGGAAACTTTCTGAGAATACATTTTCCGTTTCACAAAGCATATTTGTTATTATTTTTTGCAGGAAAAAATGTGAACCACCTGTAGAAGAAGCCCTGTGGGATTAAAATAACAAGCATGCAGTGCAGATGAATATCCTGGACTCCCCCAGCCATTTTTTGCCTGGTATTCAAAGTCTCTTCTACTAATTATTTGGAATTTGCGTATAATAAATGCCTTATGTTTCCAGCACTCGACCACAGATAGCTTTTGTATTCCATTTTGTGTGGCCTAATTTCCACAACAATAAAACTTTCAATCAAGCAAGGTAAACTTTTCAGTATTTTGTCTTTAGGTTTTCAATATGTTATTCTTGCATAGCCAGGTTCAAAGTGTACATTTTCATCTAAGATGAAACACTTGTTTAACACTAAGCTTTTTAAACTGTGCAGTGTGCCCATGCAGACCAAATGAAAAAGTTAAAAAAAGAAGAAACTGTATGAGGAGATCCTGGGTCCTCCCTGTGTGGAGTGTGCATGTTCTCCCTGTGTCTGCGTGGGATTCCTTTGGGTACTTTGGTTTCCTCCCACAGTCCAAAGACATGCAGGTTAGATGCATTGGCGATCCTAAATTGTCCCTAGTGTGTGCTTGGTGTGTGTGTGTGTGTGCCCTGCGGTGGGCTGGCACCCTGCCCGGAGTTTGTTTCCTGCCTTGCGCCCTGTGTTGGCTGGGATTGGCTCCAGAAGACCCCCGTGACCCTGTAGTTAGGATATAGCGAGTTGGATAATGGATGGATGGATGTATAGGAGATGCATAACATGTTTTTTGGAAGAGCTGCACTGACAAAGGTTCAGTGCCACTGAGGCTGTAATTCTCTGGTTTAACATTATAACACACCAATATTGTAGCCTTCTTAAAAAAAGACAGATTCAAGCCAATCAGTGCTGTTTTACAACATCTGAAGATTACCTACATAAATGGCTGAAGTTACTAAGTTAGTATAATACATACTGTAAGTCAGGTTAAGTGACCCTCGCGGGTCAAGCAGAGTTTGGAAAGCAATTGGGACATCTATATTTGTGCTTTCAAGTTCCAGTTTATGAGCTTCTATTAACCACCATCTGTAAATGTGGCAACATATTTATTGGTAAGACAGCAATATTAAATAAATTAGAGCTTATCCCAGAGTGAAGAAGTGTTTGCATTACACTGATCTATAGCTAGAGAAAACAATATGTGACTGGTCAAAATGAGTGTTTTAATGAACTGCCTGAATCATCAGGTAAAAGTGCAGTAGATATTACTTTAGCTTCTCAGTTATGCTCAAAATGATATTACAACAATACTGACCAAAGTTGAGGACTTGCACTAAACTAGCTGGAATAGCATATGTTATTCATTTAGCTTGCTCTATCGAAACCAGACCTTTCTAAATAAAGCAAGGGAATTATTATAATATAGGCAAGTATGGTAGCCTCTAGGCCTGGAAAGATGAATTTATTGATAATATAAATGCTTGAAGTAAACAAATGAATTCCAGTTTTATTGAGGAAATTTAAATATATTGAGCATTGTTCACTAAGGTGGGAATAATAGAGTGTGATATTATATACACTGTCATGTGTCACACACTTAGTGCAGTGAAGCCACAATTAAAACTACCCTTGACCTCTAACCACATCGGCTCAGGTCGGAGATAGTGTTTTAACTGTTTTGTAACTGTTAATCCAAAGCCGTAACTCATCAACCTTGAACTTAACAGTTTGTTTTGTTTACTTCAAAATAAAATATAGTGAAATGTGAATGGGGTGGGGGTGGGGGGGGGGCTGAGAAGGGCAATAAAAATGGATGGGACTAGAAAATATATGAATAGTCATACCTTGACATGCAAAAGCCATGCTGAGAGGTGTATAAAGAAGAGAAAGGCTGTGTCAGTTTGGAAATAAGGTGAATGTACTTCAGGCAAGGTGAAACAGCATGTGGGAGAGGTTGAGCAGATCAGGGGCAGACAGGGCCTAGACACATTTATCTATTGATTTATTATTTCCTCATCCTGGTAAGTATATATAAGATCAATTAAATAGGCGCAAATTCATGACTTACCAGCAGGATATTCCATTTGCAAAGTGAGATTGCTAATCTTCGTTCGTCCATTTATCCATAGTCTCATTATTTAGCAAAAACAGTCACTTCTTGATAAAAATATATGGTTTTGTTTACTGTAACACATAAAAGGTTCACACATATAAGCAATTGCCAAATTCAATTCAACAAGATAGAAAAAAATATTTAATTAAACTCATTAATATGACTTCATAGAAGTAAATACAACACATTCATTGTGAATGACTGAAGTAAAGTAAACCAGTGGAAACAAACTACAACTAGAAGTTAAAAAAAATAATAAAAAGGAAGAAAGGACCAATCAGTCTAGCCACGCATTTTCAGATCTCGCTTTATACTGGTTTGCAGGGAATCACAGCGTTCCTCACTAGTGGAAGGCCAGTAAATCAGTAGGCTAACTTTCTGGTTTCACTCTGTCTTTGGTCAGAGGGTCAGGCAGTCCTGTCAGCTGTTGTGTCACCTGCTCTAGGGGAACATTTGATAATCATCCCAAAGAAGCAATAGAAAAAGTAAGGTAAAGAAGGAGTTTAAGTGAGCTAAAAGATTCAGGATCAGTGCACTAGCACCAGAGCCATCAAAACCAAGACATCCATCCATCCATTTTCCAACCCGCTGAATCGAAACACAGGGTCACGGGGGAGAACATGCAAACTCCACGCAGGGAGGGCCCGGGAAGCGAACCCGGGTCTCCTAACTGCGAAGCAGCAGCGCTACCACTGCGCCACCGTGCCGCCAAAACCAAGACATTAAACCTAAATCATAGTTTAAAGAAAACACAGAAAAGTCTTAACACTCACTAGGACAATTGCCCCTAACTCACGCTAGTATTTGTCATTTATTCTTTTGTTTTCAATCCAATATCTAGATAACAAAACTGCTTGATGTTACCATTTTAAATAGGAGATGATCAATGACATAATGTGTGATGTGACATCTGTGACTGGGACAATGTTTGAGTGTAAGGAAACCTTCTGCCATTGTTCTTTTGGTACTATTAAAGATAAAGTGCCATAATGGCATGCCAGAGCTAGACAGAAATGCTTCATGGCCAGAGAGCCAAACGTATCCTTTCTTTTGTTTCACTAAAAGCATTAACTTCTCTTTATTTTCAAAATGAGTATGTCTGTTTCTAACTCTCTAGTTTTGTTCAGTAAGGAAACTTGAGTGTGGGGCAATTGATGCTCATGCAGGTATACTGTATTTATATGGCTGGTTACTGTACATCAGCTATTAAATCTGTAAATTTTATTTTAGAAGGCAGATTTATAGTCTTGTAACTGCATCATGTTTTTTGATAACTGTACAAGCCCAGAAGAATAATTGAGTCTGTATTCTAAATACAATCCGAATGTATGAATCAGCATATAGCAAGCCTGCCATACCAGGTAATATAATGACGTATTTAAAAATTTATAGTACCCAGGACTGTGAAAATCTAAATAGTAATTTCAGTCCCCTTACTGTTAACGGACTCTAGCAAAAAAAAAGCTGTAAAAAGCAGATTTCAGCTATGCCCAGCTGGACTCAGTAAGAGAATGTAAAATTACTATGTTACAGACTAAAGCCAAAACTCACACCAATTTATAATAAAAACTCCAGAGATTGATACCAAACCAAAAACAATGAATAATACTTATAAAATCCTTTTTATTTGTAAAGTCCACACATAAAGTTGTAGCTCTAGTGGTTATAGTCCCATTTTAGTAATAATAAATTTAAAATCTAAAGTTAAAAAAATCACACTAGCTGCTAATTACTAACAGACATGAAAAGCAATCTGAGCGCAAGTATCAAAGATTACATTAGTTCAGCTTGGCCATAAGAACCAAGATTTTGGCTTCAAAGAACTTTTAACCACAAGTATGCAAGTGTTTTTGTAGCTGATTATACTTGTCATTAATTAAATGAATACATTTCAAGAGAAAAAAAACAGCAATACATTCAGTGTTAAATATCTATTGCTTCTTATTTTGCCTTATTAGATCGAGGATATGTTTTTTCTCTAAATGAAAAACAAAAAAGGTACTCGTCCTGTATATTCACATTCTAGGCCATGTCAAAGCACTCTGGAAATAGCTTTTCTTTTTTATTTCACCCACCATTATTAAGTATTAATCCAATAATACCATATTAAGTAAGAAAACTGTTCAGTATCAACTACCACAATAAACATCTTCTACTGGAAATATGTAATAAGCAACATCCTGTTGAGCCAAATAGTACAGTTGTGGGCATGACATTCTGCTAATCTTCAACTGCTTCAAGCTTACATCTCCTTCCTATACTGCATGCATCATTCTCGATGTTCGAGGCTGTCAAAGTGAGGGCAACTACAATCATAACACAGAAATGTGACTGCATGTTTTGTATGTCTTTTCTATGATTAACCTCCTTTATCAAGTGTGAGAATGAACCATCTTTAATATTAAACCCTAATTTAACTTTACCAGAAAGTTTTAGGCTAGGCTGTGTTACCTTTTGTTTATTTGTTTGTTGACCATATAACTGTTTCAGTTAATCAAGAAAGTACTGGTGCTGAAGTGATTCTACATTAAGAGTGCCAATAATTTTGAAGGTGACTGTATCACAAACTGTCTGTAAGCATAATCCAAGGCCTCCAAGATCCAGGAGGTTTGCTTTGAAATCCAGGAAATTCTGTGCTTTTGCCTCACATTAGAACAAATTAAACGAGAAGAGGCCATTCAGACTAACAAAGATTGCCAGTCCTTTCCAGAGTACTAGGGTGTTGCACCGTGTTAGCCATTATGAATGTAGTGAGAAGTCAAGCAAAATGACACCTTGCCTGAAGAAGGGGCCTGAGTCGCCTCATAAGCTTGCATATTGTAATCTTTTTAGTTAGGCAATAAAAGGTGTCATTTTGCTTGACTTCTCACTACCGTCCTATCCTCTTAATTCTTCCAAAATAACATCAAGTCAAGTTCTGAAGGTCCCTAAAGTCCTACTGTCTACCACACTACTTTGTAGCTTATTCTGTGCATCTGTGGTTCTCTCTGTATTGAAAAACATCGTAATGTTTGTATGAAATTTACCCTTAACAAGTTTCCAACTGTGTCCCCATGATCTTGATATGTATCGTTAACTCAAACTGCAGTCTAAGTTGTATAGGTTTCATTTAAGAAATCCAAAATTTACCAGACACTTCACTTCTGCTTAAATTGATTCTTTTATTGTGTCTAAATTGAAAATTTTCCTTCTTTCAGACCCCAGCCCAGAATCTGGAGGCCAGTATGTTTAGGGACAGCTGTGGTGAGGATTCATTGGTGGTCAAAAATAGACCAGGGTAGAAAGTGCCTGAGAGAAATCAAAAAAGACGTAGGGAATGTTTTATATATATATAGATATATATATATATATATATATATATATAATCTGAGTTCACAGGGCTTCTTGGCACAGTGATCTTTTTGATGTAAATGTTTTATAAAATACACATAGATGTTATAGCACCAAAATTTTCAGAGTGAGTTAATGGCTGAACATATCTCTTGCTTTATCATGTTAAATTTTCAATTCTGTTAAGAGAACTATTTAATATGGCCAGCCTGATTATTCACAGATTTTAATGGTAATATTAGGTAATATTAATAATTATTCTATACTTAATTTTACGTTGTTTGATAAACCTAAATGTGTCTGTAGTTTATTATTTCAGTGATGAGGTTTGCAGCTTTGCATATATGCTAAATTATTATGTAAATGTTCTCTAAATACACAATGTGAATGATGTGGTTTACATATTCTTCATAGGAAAATGGTTAAACTTGATCCGGTGTGTGTGTCTGGTTTCTCATATTCACTGGAGGATATTCCCAATTAAAAAAAAATAAAAAGCGGTCTCCCAGTTATGCCATACTATTTGTACTGTGTTTATTTTTCTTATACAGTATGTTGAATTGGATATTATTTAAGATGTAGGAGATATCTACTCTCTATATATAAAATCCTAAGCCTAAAAGTGCAAAAAATTTGTGCAATGATTTTATGTGACGTTTTTATGTCACATTTTTTGTCACGCTTTAAATCGGGCTTATTTTAAAACCTACATATATATGTTTGGTATCATTCTTTTCAGAATTTACTTTAATGTGATGTTGATAGATTTTCAGATTCGTATTCTGTTTTTAAATTCTAAATTAAACAATATCAAAAACTCACGTCCCGCGAGATGAGACTTTGTGACAAGAGATTTAACCACGGCCTGGGATGGAAATAAAAGTCAAAGATTAGGACAGCTGCTGTACAGGCTTTTAAATGTTTGAAGCGCCATGCAAGATGCAGATCACACAGCAGCAGCAGCAGCAATCCAGCAGCTGATCGAGCAAAGAGGAAGTAAAAAAAACTGTATTTGTTTCTTATTGTATCACCGTTTAAGAGGGGGTTTCGGAGGAGCGACGACATCTCCTTGGGGTGTGTTCAGCCCCCCTCTTCACAATACGAGTGGCAGAGAAATGAAGTGGCTGGTGCGTAGCGCAGGCCGGGGGGATTGGCGAGCGAAGCAAGCAGGAGGCGAACCCCCTAGTTTGCTATAATGTCCCAGTAAAGAACTTCTTATGTGAAAGCGCATATCAAAATTATGGTGGGTTAAAATCTAAATTATAATTTATAACTTATCAATTATTTATTTATAAATATAAATCAAAATTATAGTGGATTATAGCACCTAGAATCATTGGAAAAAGTTTGGTTGTAACTGCTAATTCCATAATACTTGGGACATGCTCTAAAATGACAATAGCTTCATAGTAATGCAACCATGTTAATGAGAGCCTGCTATTATTAATAAATAAAAGGTTAATTAATGCACTGGAGGGAACAATACTGTAGTACTGTCTGGATTGTGGGTGAAGAAATGTATCTGTGGTGGATGTTTTATGAATTTGTAGTAATTTTTGGTCAAGGATGGATCAAGAATTTTATGGATACATGGGTGGATGGGTAAAATGAAATAAGTGATAGTGCAAAATATATTACACTGAGGGAATTTTGCAAGGTACAAGGTGAAATAAATCTATAATCTACCCAGATCTTGGGGAAAATATATCTATTGCAGTCCCATGATGCTCTAGGAAAAGTAAAGAAACTCCAGCCATTCTAGGCAACCACTCAACACTTTCTTTTGTGCTTTACTGTTTCATACAGTGCCAGCCAGTTTCTGTAATGCTGGTAGAATTCATGGGTTTTGCGTTATACCCTGTAAAGAATAAACTTTCACTCAGTTACATTAACTATATAGTAATTAAGTGAAGTATATAGCATATACTGAGATAACTTTAGAAAAGTTGTGACAAACCGGGGTGCTCATGAGCAAACACCAAGTCCAGTATATGACAAGTACAGTTTATACTTCCAACAACAAAAGGTTTATTTGGGAAATTAAGGTACATCACGGAAGTTAAAACAGAAGGGTGGTTCAGTGATACATAGAATAAAATGCATATCAAGAAAAATACTGTGACCTTTTGGGTCTACCTAGGTACGTTAACACCCTTACTGTTAACTTTATTAGTGTTTGCCACTTTTTGTACCACGTTTCCTATTTTCTCGAGCGGCTGCAGTAACTCTGGCCTCAATGCCAGGCAAGCTCTTGTCTTCATCTTCCTCCTGACTCCAAGCTACCAGAGGATTTAAAAACCCTTTTAACGTCCAACCCGGGAATATTTTCATTGTCGGGCTGGCATGTTTGCAAACCACTTCCAGGGCAACTTGGCACCTATAAAAGACGTATGGCTTCCACACTGGAGCTCTCTCCGGTGGCCTTTATTTTTCCTTGTGCCTTTGATTGCTGTTTAAACTACAATACCATGGCAATCTTGCGGGAGTTTGAAGGGCAGCAGCATTACTCAGCCATTGTTATGTATCTTTCTGGAGGGCTGGAAACTTCCATAAACAAGTCCAATACGTCTTGGTTTATTTTGGTGTTTTGTCCAGGAAGTGTCTGAAACCACATGAATGTCAAACTCTTTGTACTGTTTCCTGCCAACTGGCTACCTTTTACACAATGCATGAAGCTAAGTTTTGGAAGAAATGGTAAAAAGTTCCACAAACAAAATTGTACCGTATTTCCAAGAATTTAGATGAATATATCATAGAGGGTCATTAAACAAGTTACAGAAATATATTCTTGTAATAGAGATCATCAGTAAATTTCATAGCAGTTAAGGTCATGATGTTTTATATTCTGGTACCTTCTGTTGAGTTTCAGTGTTGTTTATAAAATAAAACTAGCGTCTATCTGAAAATAAGGTTGAACATTGCAGAATCATTTTTGTAAGTATAACTGAAAGTTAATTTTATGTTAAAAGGACTCTACATATTATAATCATTAACTGAAGTTTACTAAATATGATGATCCATCTATCCTTCCAGTTGTTACTTAAAAATACTTAAGTTATTTACTAAGACTTATTTTCTTCTCTTTTCATTGGTCCACTAAGGTGTGTACATACAGTATGTCTGCCTGTTTTATGGATCACATTCTTCTTCTTCATATTCACAGTCACACAATGGCAAGATCTGGTCCCTATAGATGCCATTCTTCTCAATTCAATGCCTTAGTCTTAAGTGAATGGATCATATTACTATCAGTTAAATAGCATGGGCCAGAAACTGCTAATTCACAAACAGAGACCCCAGAGCTAGGATGGCAAATATTGGAATAAAAAGTTAAAGTGTGTATTTATTGACTGAGACTGTTTACTGCTTGAAAAACACAGATGTGCACATGGGTTTTAATGGACTTTGGTTTCCTTTCATGTTCTAAACAGGCTAAGAGTTTACTTCAAAATCTTTCAGTCTTTAAGAAAATAGTAGTTTTCATTGTGACCACGATAAAAATCAGTTTTTGATCTACTTTAGTAAGAAAAACCTGTGTTAGTTCCTGCCATGTGCCTGACATTTTTAGGATGAGCTCCAGTCCATATGACCCAGGACTGATTTAAGCTGGTTTAGAAAATAGGTAGATGGATGTTTATTGGTGGATGGAATGAGTTACAGTGTTTAAGTGCTACAACATCACATGTGGATTATTATCTTGGCCCGGTCTGTGTGTGTGTACTTTAAATGTTCTCCCAATATCTTCTTGATTTTTTTTCTCGGTTTTTCCTCCCATATTCCAAAGATATGCAGGTTACATTAACTGGTGGTCTGACATTAGCCATTTAAGATGTGCCTTGCAAGAGAATGCAGTCCAAACCAGGCCTGTGGCCTTTAGCAAAGTGTTAATAGGATGCGCTCTAATATCCTGTTACTCAAAAATTGGATTTAGCAGATTCAGAGGATAAATTGTGATGTTGGTTTTATTATTTTCTTGTCCAAGAGCTGTCTTGATTCCTCGAAAAATCACTGGTGGCAGGTTCAATCCAAGAGGAATTGAACAGTAAAATACAAATTTAATGGCTTTTAATATTGGATTATAATGACCACTTAGCCCAAATATTGTAATTTGGATTCCTTCATGAATCCAATGAAGTTGGTTTACAATTACTTCTTTTCCAATTCAACCGATTTTTCTAATTGATTGTTTAATTATTTATGTAATCTTTGTGCTTTGTGGTTTATTATTTTGCTTTTATTTGCTAATACTTTATATATTTCATATGTAACATTTTATTGTTTATCATTTACTGTTCAGGGACAAAGCCATCTTTATTTTGAGAAGCATCCTGCCATTATCTGCTTTGGTTGTCAGGACATGACGGTGGACAGCTAAAGGTACATACAGGAAAGGGAGTAAGTATGATGTCTGTGCAACAGTAATAAAACCAGTTCATGAGCCTGATTGATCAAGTTTTCGAAAAAAGAGGTAGCAAAAGAATTACCATGTCATATTGAAATCCAGACAATGAATATTGCATGATTTTCAGTGCAATTCTTTGGGTTACGCTTTGGTTTTAGTGCTTGTATTCTTTGATCTCTTTTGAGGGTCCTCTGACTTTGTTTCTGTTTTGTGTTCATTTTTCAGTTCTGTCACAGCTTCTCACCATCTGCCTTGGCAGTCCATACAGGTAATACAGTAGGTTTGGCCTCTGTGAATGTACTGAATGCCCCTAAAAGCTTATAAACGGGGTTACCTAGAAAGAAGACAGTGATGTGTACTCTTCTGGGAATTCATGTCAGCCAGGGCACGTACGGAACTTTTGCAGCAATCTGAGGGGACACTTTTTAGGGAAATAACGGCTTGAGGATTAGGGTTCAAGTGGTGTGAAAAAATAAAACAAAGTATATCTCTCTTGTGCCAAGAAAAAGACAGAGTAGATGACAAAGTAGAACGCCGTAAAGAATTCAAAAACGTTGGTGTGATACACATTCAGAGCAGGCTAGAGATAATGGAAGTAGGAAAATTCGAAAGTCTCAAAAAATGATAGTAAAGATCGCATTAGCGCAAACAAACGGAAATTATTACTCTGTGAAATAATGGAACAGCGAAAAGACATTGAATAGTGTTTCTTCACAATTAAGAGGCGTATCCACGAGAATTAAAAGATTTGTTGTTTGGTGAAAGTGAAGTCCACATACGCTGTCATGCTTGGGTCACAAAGTTGCACAGATACACAGGAGATTTTAGAGACAGAAACATTATTCAAACACTTCAAACATGTTACATAAGTCTCTTTCAGGAGTGAATCGAGCTCTGTGTGTAGTTGGGGGCGAACTTTTTCAATCTCTCAATTAAAAGAATGGAAAAATCTTCCTCTTCATAGGGGCACGCCTCGGGAGCGGGACCCCCAACAGGAGCAGAGGATGTCTAGGGGAGAAGAGAGACAAGGCAGTGAGACAAAAGGACAGATGCTATACAGGCTTTTAAATGTTTGAAGCGCAGCGCGAGATGCAGATCAAGCGGCTCGGCAGCAGCAGCAATCTAGCAGCTGATGGAGCAAAGAGGAGGAAATAAAACAAAACTATATGATGTTGATAGATTGCAGATCACGTGGCATGGTAGCAGCAGCAACAATCCAGCAGCTGATCGAGCAAAGAGGAGGTAAAAAAAACTGCATTTGTTTCACATTGTATCACCGTTTAAGAGGGGTTTTTGGAGGAGCAACCGCGTCTTCTTGGGGTGCGTGCAACCCCTTTTGTTCACAATGGGGGGGGGGGGGTTGAGGTATTGAGTGAAGCAAGCAACCCCTAGTTGTTTATAACTAATAAGACCTAGCAGGGCAGGGTTAAGCAAATAGATACCTGCAAAGGCTTTCTTTACTACTCAGTCTCTACAAGCTGGAACATACAGAGATTTACAAATTGTAGTGTGGATTTCCCTGTTTGAATCCATTTCTCCCCTGTACCCCTTTTGAGCAATTTTTCCTTGTACTGGAAATATTAACTGTCCAGGTAAGGGGCTATTTGACTTCTTAGTCTGAAGTCTTGTCAATGAAAGGAACTGCAGTGCACGCTGAGGGAGTTTGGACAATATCTACGGTATTATTTTATGTTTTTGCTGACTACCTGAAAATCTTAGAAAATTGACTCTGAGCCTTTTGATTATACCAATGTAAGAAGCATTTTCTTTGAGAAACTTTTACATCTTGCCTGAAGAAGGGGCCTGAGTTGCATCGAAAGCTTGCATATTGTAATCTTTTTAGTTAGCCAATAAAAGGTGTCATTTTGCTTGGCTTTTCTCTACTTTGAGAAACTGCAAAGGTTAATGTCAACACTCGCTACATCTTAAAAGTATATGCCATTGTCTAATTATTATAACCAGTAAGCCAAGGGCTGTATTGTCCATTCCTTGTCCTGCTGTGGTCACCTAAGGACTCAAGGGAATTTGAAAAGCCCTCTATTGGTAATAAATGGCCGTTGAAGCAAAGGTTTGGAAATAAAAGACAGTCCCAGTCAGCAAGTAGTCTGTCATTACGGGTCCTCAGAGCTGAATACACTGTGCATAATATGGACAATGAGACAGGTAAATGGTTAAAGGTAACAGCTGTATAACTGATTTTGACATTTCTTCCATTCTCTCATTAAGAAAAGAACCTAAGAAGTTAGTTTGTACCTTTCATTTTAGGTGATCTAATAACACAATAAAACATTGATTTTTACTCATGAATGACATATACAGTACTGTATATGCAGTATATTCACTGAATGCAATTTTTCACAAACTACAGAAATTATATAAATTCTGGCCATGAAAACAATGAACTTGCCTCTTAATTTTTTTCCATCATCCTTTTTTCACCGAATTAAACATTCCATTTCAGATTTTCAAGGTAAGGTTCTGTAATGCCGCCAGCATCTGATATGTATTTGGGTGTCTGCATGACTGTGTTGGCAAGACATCACAGATAGCAGATGATTTCCACAGGATGAAGCTGGGGGATGTTACTGCCATACAGACATACCTGTGATATTTTCAAATCTTCTTAAATAATTCTAAAATAAGCAATATAGTAACATATAACTGTAGAGCCTTGTAAAATAATTATAAAAAACAAAGTGAAAATCAAGCAAAGTGCCGTTAAGAGCAGTAATATATGTACAATGACCTCTATATATGGTTTTGATCAGTTGACTGAGGACAGCATGTTTACTGTCAAATTAAAAATGAAATCCACAAGAAAAAATAATATTCCAGTAAGCAAACTTACATCTGCTGGTTTCGGATGCATGGGTATTGTTTATCATTATGATTTGGATTATACAACTACTATTTTAAAAATGTGGAATAGTGTTACAGTGCTGCTTAAAGGTCATAAACGCAAGCTGTGCTGTGAAAAGAAATTACTAAGCTGCATATCGGGTCAAAAAAAAATGAGATGCATCATGACGATACAAGAACACTTAACTTCATTACGGCTATGAACTGCTGGCAGTGACGAAACTGTAGGGCTTGAAACAGTGTTAACTTGTTGAAGCCAAGAAGTACTCCATCCATCCATCCATCCATTTTCCAACCTGCTGAATCCGAATACAGGGTCACGGGGGTCTGCTGGAGCCAATCCCAGCCAACACAGGGCACAAGGCAGGAACCAATCCCGGGCAGGGTGCCAACCCACCGCAGCAAGAAGTACTCAGCAAGCCACATGGCAATGGTGCTTTCGATGTTTACAACTAAGGAGGATCTTTTAAATGAAAACAGACGGCATAGATAGAATAGATACATTCAGATTGCCAAAAAGTAACAAAAAATTAATCACTTTTAAGAAAAACAGCAGAGACATTAACATTTACCATTCCCTACCACCATCAAATCACAACTTGTAAGTGCCACTCGACAAAAAAAACAGCATGAGCATATGAATTGTCTTTAACACAAAAATGGTTTTCATCAAGGTTGTTTATTCTTTATCTCCTGTCATTTTGTCTTTCTTTAATAAAAAGTTCATAAAAAAAATTTAGAATCTTCCATATAATTGATCTTCTTCATAATTGTCTTTATTTTTCTAAGAAGTTGAAATGTCAGGATGAGTGTTATTCTCAAACACCAACTAATATACACTCTTTAATTCTGACTAACACTTATCTGTTTCCAACTACTGCTCATGTTAACCTGGCAACAAGAGTTTCCAATAGGACAGAGAAATGTAGAAATGTTCAGATGCAGATTAACAGGATCCTTGATCCCAAGGTGATCATTCACATGCAAGACTCGTTGTATGTTGTTTTCAATGGCAACCTAACTTTGCAACCAAAGAATCCAATTGATCGTACATATCAAATAAAATTTTAATAAAAAGATCAAAAATGTATTACAATACTGAGCAGCTACTTTGTCAATTATTGTGTACTGACTGCATGGGAAATGCAGCAGTACAATTTGTATTAGTAATCCAGAGGTGAAACAAAGTCAAATCCAAGCCAAAACAAGTCAACAAGAAATCAATAAACCATCAACTAGGACAAAGCATTTATCCTAAATCATAGTTAGAAAATGGAATAATACTTTGTAAACCAAAACTTTCAGAAACAACAAAGAAATGATTGCTATAAGGTTTTGACAAATCATAATCTTAGACAAACACCTGATTGTAACGCCTGGTAAATACCGTCGCACTAGTGATGTCACACGGTGTAACTTCCACAAGGTGTAACCTAGCCCCAAGGACCCACATCTTTATGATGGAACTCCCAAAATCTGCCTCCCACAAAAAAACAAAATGGTGTCATAGAAGAAGATAATTGATCTTAACATTATTAAAAAAATAGGTCCCTTGGTCTTCAACCCTGCTTTGCATGTATTGTTTCTATGAAAAGAAGGAGCGTCCAGAAAAAAACTAATAAAACACCGTGAAGTAGTATTCCTGAACACTTTTCCAGAGCCAGTGTAACTCTAAATGTGAACCTGAAAATAAAACTTTTGAATAAAAATCAGGAGTAAGGTGTCATGATACACTGCAGTTCCCCTGTTCAGTCTATTTTTAGGCACTCCAGCCATACATTGTTTGTCTCTGTTTCCTTAGGAGGCATTAGCTGTCCGGAAATGTGTTCTTTTGAAATTGTGGCGTTTTAAGTAACCGAAAAATATAGAGATTTGATATTAAAAGGCAATATCCCTCCCATAGTGATACGGCTGTACAAAAATCACATGAGAGAAAAAGATATACCTTAGCTTTCTTCACTGACGACTTTACGGGGCATTACAGACGGAGGAAGCCATAGCATAACAATTATCAAGGTGGGAACTTGATGTATACAGTCTGCCATTTTCCATCGCTGTGCTGAACGGTTTTTCGGGACGAATAAGTGGTTAGCCTGTCCACAGGCTTCAAAGTGTCTTGGCAGCAGTCCAAGCCTTATATACTGGTTGCTCCACGTGCAGGCTCTCTCTCTAGTCTCCAAACAAGGACAGGAAAGGACTCAACCCCACCTCCAAAAAAATACAGGAATAGCACAATGCCTACTTGCAGTTGTCTCATTCTCCAAACAAGGAAAGAAGATTTTGTGCTGATAGAGGACAGATGTATATTATTCTGTCTTTAGGCTGACTATACATTCCTGCAGCTGTCTTTAGCTATCTAGTCCTATGCTTGGCTTGGCAATACTAAATGCTGAGCCTCTTTGTACTAAATCTGGCTCAGCTATGCATGTACAAAGAAAAGCAAAACAGATTTGAAAAATGTCTGCACAGAGACAGATACATTAACTTAATATTACAACAAACTTATTATAACAATCTCCATCAACCTCCTCCATGATATGTAGAGATTAAGCAGTAGCTGAGCTTTTACATGAGTGTCTGGTCATTGACTTTCATCAGTTTCTTAGTTCTTGAATTTCATATGCTCTTGTTACGTCATGTCTTGGATTCAGTTTCACTTTTTGTTTTTTTTAATTGCACTTTTAGCCTTCCAATTTTGTGTACAAGTATTTGTTCTGAATATGGTGATCTCCTACCTAGCCACAGATTATACCACAAGTGAATTTTGTGTGTGCGCCTATATATTTTTATACAGTAACTCTCTCAGAGAGCACATTATGACAGTCATAAGAGTTTACAAGTTCTTTCCACTATCTGTTGTTAGTGCAAAACTCATTTTAAAATTCAGCCAAGTGGAAACTCTGCTATGGAGGACATAAATTGATGTAGTGTTTATTTTTGGGGCATCTTGTGTCAATCAGAATTGTAGAATAATCTGTGAAAGTATTGCAGCATTAAGTGTTGTTTCCCACATTTCAGGTGACTGCACTAAAGGGAACTTTCATACAAAACTTTCAATTTTTTATTGCCTATGTGGCTGCTCAAATTTTCACTGAAAAACAACAAGAACAAAAAAGAAAATGACTGGAACATTGTTTGCTATGGATCTGTCGGAATCGACAAGGAGCTCTGAGAAATGCTGAACAGGCAGACATCACAGTTATCACTCTTTAATTTAATATTCTCTTTATCAGTATGCTGCTGCTGGAGTATGTGAATTTCCCCTTAAGATTAATAAAGTATCTATCTATCTATCTATCTATCTATCTATCTATCTATCTATCTATCTATCTATCTATCTATCTATCTATCTATCTATCTATCTATCTATCTATTTATCAGTAAAGAGAAAAGCAAAATATTCTTTACAAGGGCTAAGACAAATTGTTATCACTAAACAAGCACTGCTCCTCCGCATCGAGAGGAGTCAGATGAGGTGGCTCGGGCATCTGATCAGGATGCCTCCTGGACGCCTCCCTGGTGAGGTGTTCTGGGCACGTCCAACCGGGAGGAGGACCCGGGGAAGACCCAGGACACGCTGGAGGGACTATGTCTCCCGGCTAGCCTGGGAGTGCCTCGGGATTCTCCCGGAAGAGCTAGAAGAAGTGGCCAGGGAGAGGGAAGTCTGGGTATCTCTGCTCAAGTTGCTGCCCCTGCGACCCGACCTTGGATAAGCGGAAGAGAATGGATGGATGGATGGAACACGCACAAAGGTCATAAATGTGGGATTGACAAGCCAATAGCAACAAGTGCTCAAAAGTCTATAGTCTAAAATTAAAATAAGGGTAACTAACATCGCTATCGAGCTTTGCATTCCTGTGTTCAGGTTCCAGCTTTCCACCACCCTAAATTTGGAAGAACAGTAAAATTTTATAATAATTCTGTTAATCAGTCATTACAGACATTTACAATGGATCAATATTATAAACCTATGAATATGTTCTTCAAAAAATACAATTAATAAATAAATGATTTGTGAAAAGATAAAGGGTAAAATCCTGCAAAAAATCATTCCATGGTATAAAGTAGGCAGAAA
Organism: Erpetoichthys calabaricus; assembly: GCF_900747795.2. Classification (NCBI taxonomy): domain Eukaryota; kingdom Metazoa; phylum Chordata; class Cladistia; order Polypteriformes; family Polypteridae; genus Erpetoichthys; species Erpetoichthys calabaricus. The sequence continues at coordinate 215,159,150 of NC_041396.2, read as the reverse complement.
CGTAAAACAGCCAGTTTTAAAGAGTATACAAGTCATAAACAAAGAAATTCAATATAATAAATGGTTGTAATTATTGCAGTCCTTATTGAGCTAAACATTCACTAAAACAGTTGTTCAATATAAATATTGTGATACTGAATAGTAAAAAAATCTGTAAATATTTAAAGACTGATGATGCATTATATGAATTATCATATTATGACATAACTATTTGAACATACATTAACTAATTATCTGTTATCATTATATAAAGTTTGTTTATGAATTCTAAATGAAAATTGTTACAAGGTCACCATTTTAAGGAATTTACAGGCATAAATGAAGAACAACCAATACTACGGCACATTGGTTAGTGCTGCTGCCTCCTCACTCAATGGACTTGGGTTGGAAGCATAGCTCAGATGCTGTTGGAGTGTAGCTTGAACACTCTAGTGAGATGTAGAGCAATTGTGTTTTGATTTTGAAAACTAGGAGATTTTTGAAAAGTGTGCCACAATTTATTTTTGTTAAAAAGATGAAGATCTCATGAACATTTTCTACATATCAAATATCCACTTCATCTTTTCAGATTCTAGTAATAGGACTCAACAAGTTCCTTGGTGTTCAACCCTGTTTTTTATGTATGATTTCGGTGACAAAAAAGGATCATAATAAAAACATTAATAAAACACCAGATTATGACACCATGAAGCAGTTTTTCTGAGCACTTTTTTAGAACCATTATACTGTACCTCCCATTATGAACCTGCAAATAAAATCTTTGTACAAAAATCAAGAATAAGGTGTCATGATACACCGCAGTTCCCCTGTGCAGTCTGCTTTTAGGCACTTGCACCATACATTGTTCATTTCCATTAACCTCCTCCATGATTGGCTTGTCCATCCTTGGTGAAATGTAGAGTTTGAGCAGTAGCTGAGCTTTTATATGAGTGCTCGGTAATCGACTCTCATGAGTTCTTGGGTTTCATATGCATTTGTTACACCATTTCACAGGTTCAGTTTCACTTTTTGTTTTTTAAATTGCACTTTCTGTCTTCCAATTTTATATACAAGTATTTGTTTTGAGTATGGTGATCTGCCTATCCACAGATTATACCAAATTTTAAATGCACACTTTTACTTTTATACCCTTCAAAGAGCTATAATTACTTTAATTTAGCTCCTGGAAATGATTGATATTCTTCTGGATAGATTGATGTACCTTCCACAAAACTAACTTGTCACACAAAACTGGCCTGGCATGAGTGTGTGTGTGTGAGTGACCAGTGGAGGACTGGCATTCTGTTCAAGTTTACAGTACGTCCTGCCTTGAACCTGATACTGCTAGAATATTGCCCAGACTCCATGAACAGGTTTGTGAGAAAAATAATGTTTGCATCCATCTGCTTTGCCAAAATAGAACTGTGGTCAAAAACTTAAATTTCTTTATTATTGGCTTCTGCATCAAAACAGACCTCTGTGTACATTATGTGTAACATAGAGACAACATAAAATGATACTTACTGTAAAATTCATTGATTCATCTCTGAATAACATCATCATAAACGTATGATGTTTACAGCATCTGAAATCAATTAAACGACAAATAATAAAACCTTTTTGGTAGACATATCATCATGTACAATATAGCCTCAGAAAAGTTGACCAGCAAAAATCAAAGGATGGTGGTGATAGGAGACAATGCAAACATTTACATTCCTTGTTATCCATTGTTTTCTTCTGTTTTTATTAATGAACAGAAGCAAAACTACTTATGTGTATTAAAGTGCTTAGAATACCATATGCATAACTGCAGGGACTTTGTTAATAAAAAAAGAAATATTTATCCTCAAAGCTGAATCTCCCCAAATATATAGTTTGTGCAGAGTAAGGTAGCACTCGACACAACTTATTTTAATCAAGATATAGTTCACTATTTGTTTTGAATTGATAATTATTTCAAGTTTTCTGTCCAAAATGAAACTTTTACAAGTGAGACAGTAAGAATGCTTACTTTGTTTTTTTGAAAGGATTTTTTTTTTTTGGAGTAATTAAATATTGTCTGTTTTCTATAGAAGACTGTTAAAACTGTGTAATTGGAAAAGGCACTTATCGTCTGTGAGAAAGTTGGTGTGCATCCCGAGAACAGTGCAGCAGGGGACTTCTGATCCAGAGGTGCAGAAAAAGGTGTCACCATAGGGCATTGCCAGCTGCATACTATTAATCACGCATCTACAGCAAAGCATAAGCTAAATAGTTAAACAAAACACTTCAAAGTAGTCTTTATTTAGTATGTGAACATAAAAATAATAAAACAGTTTAAACTGTGTGCTTTTATAATAATCCATCCACAAACCACTTCATTCCATTTGAGGCCACAAGGGAGCCAGTTAGTTTGTTATAAAATTTTATCTGTTTTAACAAAGCTTTAATTAAAACAGCAAGGGAGTTTTAAATATATATATATATATATATATATATATAAAAGAAGTACATATTTAAAAAATAAAAAACACCAGTAAAGCAATGACAGTGTCAAAAACAAAAGCAGTGTTACAAATTTAATTAAAAAGAGTGTTGTCGAAGACTGGAGACTGCAGTCTCCTGGGGACGCAACTTGAGATAAAAAGATATTCAATGCCTGAACAGACTTATCAGAAAAGCCTGCTCCATCACAGAGCTAACACAGAACACACTGGAAGTGGTTTTGGAAATCAGGATAGTGGCAAAATTGGAAGCCATCATGAAAAATCCCTTCCGTGCCCTCCAGGAGGCGCTGTCTTGGAGCACGTTTAGCCACAGGCTCATACTACCACCGTATGCTAAGAAGTGCCTTTGGGGGTCTTTTCTATCCATTGCTGTCAAGTAATTCAGTGCTTCCTCCCAACATAGTCTGTAAGTTTATTTTGAAATATCTGCACAATATTTATTTATTTATAGATTGATTGAGTGACTGCATTATTAGTTCTGTATGTATGTATCCTTGTTTTTCAGGTGTATGCATCTGAATTTCCTCATGGGAATAAAAAAGTTTAATCTAATCTAAATGTTTTCAGGGTCAACTGCACACAATCAAACACAACAGTCACAATGAACAATTACATTCACAAGTTCTTCAATTTTGTAATGTTTCAGGAAGCATTAAATTGCATTCATATACCCTGCATGCTTCTTTTATTCTTAATAATGTGCAGCTTTGCTGGGGTACTTGGGTGCTGTTAGGATGAGCTGCTAGGGAAGTTTCACCTGACTCGGAAGTGCTTGATGGTGGTGATGTTGATGCACTCTAGGTACACCCAGATGCAAGTTGGAAAGGAACTGCTCCCTCAGGTGAGCTGGAGTTGGGAGAAGAGGTGAACAATGCTCACCTGGGGGGATTGGAAAAGGAGAGAAGAAAGTAAAAAAGACTTGAATTGTGTTTTGTGGAAGAAGAAGTAGCCTGGTTCAAAGTATTTTGTTAGATAAATACTTGTATGAAGCGTGGACTTTTGGGATAGAAGTTGTGTCTGGGGTTTCGTGCTGTATTTAACCCCCTACAGGTCACGCAGTATGTTCTATTTTTACATAACACAAGGGTCAGAGCCTATTCCTGCAGTATCACACACAAAACAGGTGACCAACCCTGGATATGATGTGGGTCTATCGCATGGTTCCACTGTTTTACACATGTACACACCCACATGGGTCATATTTGGAATCAATTTTACAAACTGAATTTGGGACATTCCAAGTTAATCACCCCTAGTAAATTATGGTGTTGAAGAGTGGTGACATGTTGAATGGTAACTTGTTGGATAGCACAGATATCATAGTACTCTGCAAGGACCCTATGACCCTAATCTATATGTCTTTGTGGGTTTGGGAGGAAAATCCTAAGTACCTGGAAGAAAACTCACACAGACATGGAGGAAGATGTTAGCTCCACTCCGACAAAGTATGGGAATGTATCCTATGACAGATGATCTGTTCTCTTATTTTACATATAAATAAATAACAATTAAAGCTTAACTTGCTTTTATGAATGAATTGATTATCCAGTGCTTAAAGTATAATTGACTTCAAGATCAAAGTTGGTAGCACTTTGATACACTGTTTAGCTGGAAATGATTTTAAAATTTGATAAAGTGATATTTTAAATATCTCAGTATTTAATATTATAACTTATTAACTCTCACTTTAGCATTTTTTAGTTTACTAAGATTTGTATACACTCTTAAGAAAACAAAAATGTTGTTGAAGATAAGGGGACACACAGCTCCCCAAACCCGGACACAGACAAACACAAAGACACACAAGTGCAAAACACCACACACTTTATTTATCTTCCTTCCCTTGGGAAACGCACTCCCCCTTTCCCAAAAAATACAACACAGTCCAAGCACAACAGCACCCATATCTCTTTCTTCTTCTCTGTCTTTCTCATCTCTGCCGCCTCCACTCCTCCTCTCCCAGCAAGCTTTGTCCTCCACCTCCCGACTCAGGCTCCTTGAATGGAGTGAGGCGGCCTCTTTTATAATGCACTCAGAAGTGCTTCAGGTGCTTTGTGATCCTCTTCCGGTAGCACTCCCGGGTGTGGCGAAAGTGCTGCATGGGCACCCGGAAGTGCTCCAGGTGCACCCGCATCCTCTTGTAACAGCACTCCCGGGTGTGGCGGAAGTGATGCAGACCAGGGCTCCACAACTGTCAAGATGTCCCCTGGCGGTGGCAACGGGCCCCAGCAGGGTTCAGCTTCCAAGCTCCTAGCCTGTGGCCCCGATGTAATCCAGGGGGGTTGCCCTCTTGTGTTCTGGGGGAGGCATTGCCATGAACATGTCCTTTCCCCTAGTCTTTCCATCACATGGGAGTCCCAGCTGTGGCTGTCCGCCACAATGTCCATACCTTCCCTAGCAGGAAGCTGCCACCTGTCAGTCCTGTCACAGTCTCTTTTTAGTATTATTATTGTATTCAATGCTGCTACCTTAATCAAAATGACTTACATGATCATGATATGCTATAATGTATTTACAGATATTTTTTTTAAAGTTAATGCAGAAGCGGGGTAACTAAATTTGTGAAGTAACATAGTAAGGCATGGGCAAGACATGGATGTAGTTTAATGTCCTTAGTCACTAAACAATTCTGCCTTCTGGATTCATGTCAACCCCCCATTATCATTCTGAATAGGGGTGTCACACACATCTGCTGTGCTGTCTGTGCTCTACCATCCTGGAGGATGTAATGCTTGCTATACCAACTCCTCTCAGAATGTTCCACTTCATCTCTTTGTGGTAATAACAGGGTCTTCTGCCCTCTCTTTGTTTCTCAGAGGTTCCTGAGCACACATTACTGCCATTGCCCCCATCCTAGCTTAGCAACCAATTGCTTGTATACTTTATAAGCAACAGTCAATAGAGCATAAACTTAACTTCTGAAAAAAGGGATTGACAGAAAATGTTCACCTATCAACAGTAGTTTTGTCATCCTTTCTGTGCAAAGCCTGGTTGATATCCCTGTCCCCTAACGGCATTTGTTGGAGTGCTTAGCTAGAGAAACTTGAGATTTATTCTCCATAACCCTTATCACACTTACACTAGGCCTTTTCCTTTATCCTCTGCAGCAGATGTGGTTTTCTTCACTCTTATTAATGCTGCACTGAAAGCTTTACTTATTAGTGATGTCCACCAACAAGCCCCATGACAAACAATTTTCAATCAGATTCCAGGAGAGACTCTTCAGATAATTAAAATAGAACTAATCCCAAAAAACCATCTGAGGACCCATTGGAGCTTATCCTTGGAGTCTATTCAAATAACACCCCTGTCCTGTTAGCCGACTTAACGTTAAGTTTTTGTCAGTTAAAATTTCAATACTAAAACATATGACCTTAGATTAAATAACATGATTACAAAGAGAATCATGTTCTTTGTTCAGAGGGGCTTTAATGTCATGAACACTTATAAATACTCTTGTGTTTATACATAATGTTTGTTATGGACTGTGCAGGGCTAGAATAGAAATGCTCTTCTTTTTTCAACATGTGCCAGTCATTTCAGTCTTTACCCTCCAGATGACTCAGTCATTACTCATGTGAACAGTGAACTTGTTTAAGAAGATAGCATAATTTTGAGCCGCACAGTCAGTTTCTAAGTCTGAATCCCTGCCGGTGCGAACAAATGTAGAGAGCAACACAAAACAAATAGTACAAACTCCAAATGCCCAGCAAATAGTTCAAGTTTTGTGATCTTTGGTCCAAATCCCCCACATAGACAAATACCTGAGCAGGAGAAAGGCCACCACTAATCACAAACTATGGTTTCAAAATCAGTCATAAATGCAGAAGCAAGTTTGTATATCTAGCTGATATTAATCAACCTTCTATACAAATCCTAGCTTCTTACTTGTCAATGAAGTATGTTTCAGGTACCAAAAATAAACATTTACTGCAAAGGTTAACATTAAAAGTAAATGGAAAGCAGAGCTTACATGGAGTCTTTGAGAAGGAATCAGGAGGATCTGAAGAGTTTTGCCAACAGAAATGTCTGTTAATCATTTCAATGTTCTTTGAGTGAAAAAAATATTTGAGGATGGGTCAAATCAATAATTTGGGGGAACTGATGATTAACATTACTCCAAAGGAACTTTACTTAGAGATTTTTGGCTTGACCTTAGTTTTTAAACATTCTTCTGCATCTATTTTTATGTTATTGGCCCTGACTTGTTTCTGTTATCAAAAAAAAAAAAGATTTTATTTAGTGCAAATGCTGCCTAACATCTGCTATTCAAATATTTATCAGTGATTCAGCTACTGAAAAAAAATATATGTATTTTTTTCAACTGGCTAAATTAAGAAGCATCTGTTTTCTAAGTTAGGTTCTTTTTTATCGAGAAAGAATCTTTGGGCCTACATTTTGTCTAATTGAAAAACTGGTAACCTATGGATGGGGAAGAATCTAGATTCTGAGGGGTTATGAAAATTTTAACTGCAAAATGCCCAACCAAAATCAGTTTACACCAACGTACAAGTGACAGATGCTCCATTCTTACACAAAAGGAATAATTCTTAGGTTTTCAGTCTCTGTCAGTCAATAGAAACAAGTCCATATTATTACAATAAGACACAGCACTAGTCAAACAACACAATCACAACACCTTACTAGGTTAACACCACTACACTAACAACAAATCAATAAAGTCTTACTGTTGAACTACTGGAGTCTTAGCTTTTCCTTAAACAATTGCAGCTAAATGAGGAGGGTTTTCCACTTATGTAACATGCTGTAGCAGTGTTTGGGATTAGCCTGCTTATATGTAGAGAATACATTTACAAACCTGAAAAGGTTTCCACAAACTTCATATACAGAAGGCAAAAAGAGGCTGTTCCTTTCTGTAAGTACTCAAGCCATTCAATACGATTTTTATGTTACATGTGTTTGCTACACTGCTTACTCTTAAATTGTTTCATTAATGCTGTTTTTGTATTAAAAGATTTAAGTTAATAAATAATGTATTAATGAAAATGATCAATAGAATTGTTTATTATACTCAAGACCTAAGAATCTGAACAGGTATAAAATCACTAAGTTTCATCAGACATAGCAGCAAAAATTTGTGGTAAACTAGTTGTCACACACATACACATTGGAGGCAGCTAAAGGGCTTGAGTAAGGGCAGTTCCGAGTCATACCGGGATGTGGCAGAGTACACTGACTCTTTTTCTCCCTTTCCTGCAGACCATTCATGGGAGATTCCACCTGGTCCTCTTGACGTCACTTCCAGGACCGAGCCTATGGAAGGAGTCCTTGCCGGCTCCGGCCCCTGTGATGTCACGTCCAGGCTCGAACCAATGGCTGAAGACCTTCATAAGCCCGACCCCTATGATCTCACTTCCTGTCTTCCCATTTAAAAGCCTCCACCTTTTTCCTATTCCCTCAGTTCTGTTTTGGACGGTTTTGTGCTGTATCTAATTTACGACTTTGCAGCCAGGAAACCAATTATACGGGTGGCTGCCCCAAACCTTTCTATGACTCTGAGTCGAGTTTGTGACATAGTGTCACTGCTAGAATGGCTGACTTTACTGTAGCTGTTTGTTCTCAGATTTTGGAACATCTCTTTCTATTACCCTTCCCTATTAGAGTATCCACTCCCTTGAAGCCATCACCACCAAGCTCAAATTGGCTTCTCACTGGAAAGTCCCTAACGCTTTCTCCTTTGAACCTTCGAATTCCTCTTTTCACAATCCAACCCTTGAAGCTGCCCAGGCTTCCAGCCATATCATTCTCATCAGCATTTCATTCACCAAATTAGAGGACATTATGGTGGTCTAGGAACCTGTGACAAGGGGAGCATCTTTTCTCCTGTAACCTCTCATCTTTCTCTTCTCATTTCTTTCTTTTGTTTTTGGTAAATGGAAAGGTTTTCTTTGTCTTATATTATTTTGAAAGTGGTCACAATTGTCCATTCTTGCTTATTTTTTTTATCTCAATAAGAAATTGATCACTGAGTAGCTTATTGTTTTAATATTTTCTTGTAGCCATTGTTGGATGCACATCTTTGTAGTGTTAGCATAATGCCAAAAATGTTTTATTCAGCTTTTTCCCCCAAGTTGTTTGTACTCTGGACAGTGACATGAGATTAATTCCTGACTTCAAACTGAAGAAAACAAAAAAACAACTGTGTTAACAAATAAACTTCATGTCACTTGACCCTTGTTACAGAACCCAGTCACCAGGTTGGCGGCTCACTAACTCTAGCAGTGCTCACATTTTTTCCTATCAACTAAATCTGCAGGAGTGGCATCCTTGATAGCAATCAAATGGAAGATCAAAACTCAAAGTTATCAAACTAACAAAGAAAGAATGATAATATAGTAATAGTAAAAATTCTATTAATTATAATGGACAACACTAAGGGTGCTAAGCCTGCTCACAATAGTTAAAAATAGTAATAATACATTTTATTTATATAGCACCTTCTCCATGCTCAAGGTGCTTCACAGAGTCTCAGAAAGAAACAGCGGGTATATATAACATTGGATACAGATGTTTCCTGAATAGAACATTAAAAAGTGATAGATACAGGATATACAATACAAAGGCAAGGCATTAAATAGAATAAAAGACAATAAACCAGAGTAAAATACTAAATTCAATGCTAAAAGAAAAGCCTGGCAAGGAGCATCATTTGTGATATAACATACACACAAACTATACTGAGCATCTGGACAGAGAGGAAGACTGAAAGAGGAGGCAGAATGTCAGGTTAAGTTAAAAGGCTTCCTGAACAGATGAGTTTTAATTTGTTTTTTGAAAGAATGAGTCAGCTGATTTGATTAATTTAGGGAGGTCATTCCAAAGTCTGGGTGCTATACAGCTAATATCCCTGTCACCCATAGATTGCAGGTTAGTATGGGGCACAACAGGATTGCCAGAATCAGAGGACCTTAGTGGGTGAACAGGAGCATAATGATGGAGAAGGTCACTGATTTAGTCTTGTGCAGGGCCATTTAAAGCTTTGTAGGTTAATAATAGAATATTATATTCAGTTCTGTAAAAGACAGGGAACCAGTGGAGGCAAAGCAGGATGGGTGTTATGTGCTCGCTGTTGCTGGTCTGTGTTAGGACTCTTGCAGCAGAGTTTTGAATCAACTGGAGCTGTGATATAACATTAGAAGCGTCATCTGCCAGCAGAGAGTTACAATAAATGCGAAATGTGATAAAAGAATGGACAGTTTTCACAGCATTAGAAAGGGAGAGGAATGAGAGAACACGGGAGATGGTATGGAGATGAAAGTAGGAAAGTTTCTTAATGTGGTTTATGTGGGCAGAATAAGAAAGGGAGGAATCAAAAATGAGATCACGGTTCCTTGCATTAGAAGAAGGTTTGATAAGATCACTGTCAAGATTGACTGAGAAGGAGCTCATTTTCTTAAGCTGCCAGTTTAGTGCCAATTTGTAACATAAAGCACATTGAATTAACCTGACCCTTTCGGGGCATATTAAACTGTTTATTTTTGTTTTAGTTGAAGTATTTAGTGCAACTTGTAAACAAGAATTGCAAATATTTTGGATTTCATATTCCATGATTTTACTTCTCCTCTACATATGTACATATATACTCCTTTTTAGTTTTAGTTTTCCCTAATTCAGTATGGAATGCATCAGTAATATATGACTGGGACTCATTTTTGGCACCCACCTAAAGTTATTGTTACAGCTTTTATTTTTCTGCCTTACCTGCTTTTAACTGTTTTGGATTAATTTGTTCATTGGCCATAAAGGGTTTTGGTTGACCACTACCCTCCCATTATCCTACAACCCAAAATATCAAGATAATACATCTTTGGTACACTTTGACTTAACAATGTAAAACTATAATAAGTACTGCGGCTTTACATCCTGTCTGGTCATACAATTAAGAAATTACAGCAAAAACTGAAGAAATTGCATTATATTAAAAATAAAAGAGCAATGTGAGAATATTTAACTTTTTTATTATTTCTTGACATTCTTTAAAGAAAAGGCTACACATTCATTTGTCCTTTCACTATTTCTGATGAGAAGCTAAAATCTGGTACTCATTCATTTCCATTACTAGGGCATGTTTGTACTTTTTTCTAATAAATTGCTTGCTTTAGGCACAGATTGTTACATGGACAATCTTATTGTATGCTAAGGTTTTATTTATTTATTAAATATGTAAAATGAACAATGAAAACACTGGTAAAGTAGAAAAATAAACTGGGTACACTTATGACTGTCTGCAAATCATTTGTTTTCTTTTCATGCATTACATTCACTTTTACTAATCTGTTTTGATATGAAGTACTGAGCATTCTTAAAGGACATTTTGTGTGTATGTTTTTTTATCCATTTAAATGTATAGAACAGCATGAATGAATATATACCAAAACAAATTAACAAAGACACTAAACAATAAACAGACACAGAAATAAATAAAATTGAATATATGCAGTGAATTATACATTGAAAACATATTTGGCTCAAACCGTCACAGTGGAAACTCACTCAACCTGCCCAAACTTTATTGGCTTCGAGTACAAAATATTTTTTCTTTCTTTGAATTCAGTGCTTTGTTTTTTTTTTTTCTTTTTCTTTTTTTTTTACCAAGAAGCCTAAAATGCCCTTTGAAATGCACCATATTGAAAATATCTACATCTGGTTTGCTGATTTACTCTATATTCCCCATAAAAATAATAATAAAAAACCTTAGAGCCATTCCTACTTATTCAGTTGATCTGGAAGTAATGGTGGATGCTATTGTTTGGAGGGAAAAAAGAAAAATAAAAAAAGTTCACAAAAGTAATCCAAGATGTTTATAAATTGTGTCTAAATGGTTTGAATTTCAATTTCATGCTCTTTTTTTTGCTGAAAAACATTTTTCATTTAGCCTGAATTTTGCAGATCTTTAAAAATACTTTGCTTTTGTTTCTAGTTGATGGTTAATATTATTATATAATATGTGGTGACATTGCATTATGCTGATATAAAAAATCAAATCAGATATTAAAAAAATTAGTTATATGATGATAGACAATGGATGAACCCAGTTGGATGTGGAGTAGTGTCAGCTGATTCTGAAAAAGCAGATTCTATCTGCACATGATGGCTAATGGTTGCAGTTGGGCAGTCGCTACTACATTTTAACTCCTCTCTCTTTTTAAAGACTGCAGTCAGGTTCTCTTCTTCTTGCCTGTGGTGATGCCTAAACGTACAATCTGTTGCCTGGCCTGGAGCTGCGTCTTCTCATGACTCCACACTAACGTCAGCAGTCTTCATGTCACATTTGCCAGGGTCACTATATCTCAGTAGTGGTCATCCTGAGGCAAGCTCTCCATACAAAATGTCTTTAGGAAAGTGACATTCATACGCATGGCAGACATAGCCCAGGCAGTGCAGATATCGCATGTTAATTATGTTAATTAATGTTGTCTTATTTTAATTTCTTATTTTGTCTTTTATTTTTCTTCTCTTCATTATGTAAAGCACTTTGAGCTACTTTTTGTATGAAAATGTGCTATATAAATAAATGTTGTTGTTGTTGTTGATGTACTGTACCTCAAATGAAACCTATTGAGGTGGTCCTATTGATTTTTGTATGTTGTCCCTGCCAAAGAGAAGAGTAATCAGTATGCAGGCTCTGTACACTACCATTTTGGCCATGGTAGCGGCAGCTTTCCCCTATTCTTCTGTTGATCTTTGTGTACAGCACAGGTAGTTGGAAACTGTTAGTCTGAGGTAGGGGAATTTAACTCATTTTTCAAAGTGTGGTCACTAATGCTGATGCTGTGGACTTCACTGACATCCTGACCCATGATTTCTGTCTTCTTCAGGCTGATGCAGAGGCTAAACTCTTGGCAACCATGTGTCAGAGAACTGACTAATCTCTGCAGACCAGACATCTAAGTTGTCAAGGCAGCATCAACAGCAAAGAGTATCTCTCTAATCAGTACCTGATGTACTTTGGTCTTTGCCCTGAGGCGTGCATGGTAGAAAAGCTTGTCGTCAGATCTAGTGTGTAGGTACAGTCCATCGTCACATATCCTAAAAGTGTATGACAGTATGAGGGAAAAGAAAATCCTGAAGAGCGTCAGAGAAAGGACACAGCCCTGTTTCACTTCTGCTTTACTTGGATGGGAAATGGCTCTGAGGATGATCTATCATACTGCACTGTCCCCTGCATGCCACTCTAAAATAGGTGATGAGATTCAACAGCTTCAGTGGGCCTTTTCTGCTGACCATGTCGAAAGCCTTGGTCAGGTCAATGAAGGCAGTATAAAAGGGTTGCATCTGTTCCTGGCTCTTCTCCTGTAGCTGCCTCAGTAAGGAGATCATGTTCCTCGTGGATTTCTCTGCCATGAAATGACACTGGGACTCTGGGATGACACATTCTGCTAATGCCTGCAGCCTCTTCAGAGCCACCTACAGTAGGTGAATAAATACCTTGCCTATGATGCAGAGCAGGGATCTGCCACTGTAATTATTGCAGTAGCTGCAGTCTCCCTTATGTTTGTACAATGTAACAATGTTTGCATCTCATATGTCTAAACTCTCCTCCCAGCCTTGGTAGAGCAGCAAATGAAGATGACTCAGTAATACTGATTTCTCATACTGAATTACTTCTGCAAGACTGCCGTCTCTGTCTGGTGCCTTCCTGTGAGCAAGCGAGTTGATGGCTTGTTGAGTTCTAATTCTAATTCTTCCATGACAACTTTGACGGGGCTTTGGCAAGGGCAGACTCAGTAACTGCATTTTCAGTGGAGTACTGATTTTGGTACTGCTTGGCCCACCTTTAAATCTGCTTGGGGCGGTCTTTGATGATTTTGCTGTCCTTGGACTTCAGCAGAGGTGATGGGCCCAAAGGACCAGGAAATTCGGGTGAAAATTCTGCCAGTTGTCATTTGCGCAGCATCTAGCCATCCTTGGGTTGTTGTTTATTACTGTTCTCAGTGCAGCGAGGTTCTTTTCTGACAAGTCTTTCTTTGTAGATAATCAGACCTTCTCTCTTTGTGGTGATGACAGGTTCCACCTCAGTCATGTTTGATAAAAACCAATCATATTTTTTTCTCTTCTTCTTTCCAAATGTAGACATGGCTGTGTTGTAGATGGTGTCACAGATAAAGTGCCACCTCTCCTCCATGGATGTAGCAACATATTTCTTGAAGGCCTATTCCATTTGGTTATTGAATTCGTTGTAAAGCTTTGGGCTGGCTATTCCGGCAGTATTGATGCATGGGTGTCCTTCCTGCACTGTACTGTAGATCTTCCTTGGTCTTAGTCTGACTTTGCTGCACACCATGGACTGGTGTGTGTCACAGTCAGAACTATGGAAGCTGTGTGTGAGAAGAACACTGTTTAGTGCAGCTCTTCTGAAAATGATCGTGTCCAGCTAATACCAGTATCCAGACCTTAGGTGTCTCCATGAGACTCTATGACAAGGATTTGTCTTAAAGAATGAGTTGATAATGCACAATTAGTGGTAGTGGCAAAGCTCTGACAGTCTCTGGTAATTTTTGTTCATCTTGCCTACACCATGTGCTATGGTCCAATCCGAATCTAGCATTGAAATCACCCATCAGGATGATGTGCTCAGATTGTGTATCTTGCTGATAGCAGTATCAAGACCCTCACAAACCTGGTCTTTTGTTTCTTGAGATAAGCACAATGTTGGAACGCAAACAGTCAGAATATTTACTTTGTAAGACGATGCAGAGAGACTTTAGGTTCTGAATCATCAGTGGAAAGGATTATCATTGGTGAATGACTGTTTTTGACTGCCAGGCCAACACCATGCAGATGAGATTATTCAGAGGGCCTACTGTACCAGAAGAAACGAACAATCCATTTTCTTTTGAATGCAGCCTGAAGCAAGCCTGGTCTCTTCAAGTTCTTTTGTATTGATTTATCAATTTATTACTTCTGTTTTCCTGCTGTTCTTGATCTGCAGTAGGTCATCTTAAAGGCCAGGACACATGGTCCTTACATTCAAAGTGGCCTGTCACATGACTGGAGTTATCTTTGTTCTCTGTGGTTTGCCTGTTGCAAATTGCTGTCTGCTGTTTGAATCACAACTATGCTTCAAGCACCCTTTGAAGCAGGCAGACAGTAGAGAATCGGCACCCTACAGTCTGGGTGCTGCATGGATTTATGCGTGCGGTAGCTGAACAATGAGGAGCAATTACCTTTCCCACCTGTAGCATGTACCTTGCGCAAATCAGGTTGGACCTATCCTCATAACTGCTGTCTCTAGTGTTGATTTTGCTGCTTTGCAACAGCACCTGAGTGGCCTGTCTGGGGCACAGACCTGGGTAATGAGTATAGAGATCCTAGGTTGCCCAGACATCAAGAACTCCCTATTGGCCTTGCAAATGTAGCCCAAAAGGAGTGCAAATCAGTACGTTTGACATAATACATCATTCAACCGCCTTAGGACCTGCACCCTGGATTTGTGTAGTGTTTACCCTTAGATAAAATGCCTGACAAATCTAATAAGTTCTATTTACCTGGGTTGGAAGACAGAGTTGTCATTCTCCTAAACTGGCTATCCGGCTGCCCACCCAGTTATACGACCAGGCACTCAGCTGCAACACATTGCATATTCTTTGAGGCACGGCATGAAGGTTCCGCTGTGGACACATTGGTATAGCATAGGCCATATGCAAGGACCTCAGGGTAGTGCACAAGCAGTAATCACTACACCTGGAAAAGGAGATGCTATGAGAGACATGTTGCTTTTCCTTTCACTAAAAGACAAGTAAACAGGGGTTGTCACTTTCAGTCTATTTTAAATGTAAGATCAAATTGGTAATAAATAAGATTTACTTTTGGCATGATGTTGGGTATATTGGGAAAAGTATGTTAAGGATAGAGCTGCCAGGCAAGAGGAAAAGAGAAAGGCCTAAGAGAAGGTTTATGGATGTGGTGAGAGAGGACATGCAGGTGATAAGTGTAACAGAGCAAGATGCAGAAGACAGGAAGATATGGAAAAAGATGATCCGCTGTGGCAACTCCTAACAGGAGCAGCTGAAAGAAGAAGAAGACTTTTGGCATATCGTCCCTAAGATTGAAACAAAACTGAAATCCTCAAGTAGTTTTTAGACATGAACCAGACAAGAGGACAAGTTAGAATTTCAAATGCCAGAGAACACTGAAGCCACCAAAACCTGAATAATAATCAGATACATCTTAAACATCTTAAACAAAGATTACTATATTAGAAAATGTATTCTTTTGTCATTTATGCTTATTAGATTAATAAAGAACAATAATTTAATTGGATTGTTTAGCTTTAATTATCTTTTCATTGATGTCCTTATTCTGGGAATCAATTGCAACAAACTTCCCTACTAAGTAGTGGACTAGTCAGTGTTTTGTAGAGATCATGTCCGACTCTGAGCTCAGTTGCAGAAGAAAACAAAAAAAAAATGTGTGGAACAAAGCTGGAGTTCTGTTGTTCTCAGCGCTGTTGTTGTACTAATTAGTGCAAACTGAAGGAGGGCATTATGCATCAGAAATTTCAATTAAATTGATTATTTTCAATTAATTAGGAACATAAAGGGTAGGCCGCATTAGTATATAATTATAACTTTCTCTGTTTCATATTTATATATGTGCCACCAAATTAATTTACAGTATCTAAGAGCTGCATAAAATGTCCTGGTTGATGGTAGGTAGCAACTAATGTGAAGCTCAGTTGCAAATAGTTTGAAACAAAAGGGAATCACAGCTATGGTCATGAAATGGAACATTCCCTTATAATTGGCACTTTTATTTGCTTTGTTTAATGAGATACAGCATGAACAAGCGAATGCATTGTGATTACTAAATTGTTACAAAAGATACCAAACAATGACTGCTAAAGTTATCAATTTCATTTTAATAGATTTGGCAAACTAATGATCTGAAGTAACTTTAATGAAAAAACTTTTTATCTGACTTTCAAAAGCATTTTATTTTACTAAATAATATTGATATTAAGCTATAATATTAATAAATGACACTTTTGTTTATATATGCATTTTAACAAAATTATGAATAAATGTTCAGCTCTTAAACAGTTTAAGTTAAATATCGCCATGATTTTCAAAGTGACTGATGCATATGTTAGGTAAGCAGTTAGAATATTATTTTGTCTATATAGGGGAGCCTCCTAATGCTACCCAGGGTTACTCTCAGTAACTAAATTGGTTAAACCATATGACTTGGAGGTTACAGTTCATTGCTACTTTTGTCACCTCATGAGGGCAGCAGCTTTTTTTTACACTGCTGTGCAACAGCTTTCATTATAATCGAGTTTAAGGTAGAGCAGTTTACAGCTGCATAAGTAACCACGGTTGAACTCCTCTTAGTATGCTGCTTTGACCCAAGTAGTAGTAGAAGATGTTGACCAGTGGTCACAACTTTGACAATTCTACTTATGTTCTTATGGGTTTTCTGAACATGCCATACATCCTTCTCACACCACAAAGATTTGCAGTTAAGGAAATAGAATGAGTATGTTAATGAATGATTTATTATTTATTATGCGGAATACTTTTAGTCAGCTGTTTTAATTTACTTTTTATTGGACAACGTTTCTAAATGTGGACTTTGGACTGATTTTATGAAATGTTAACATATTTTCACAATTAATCATTTTTGGCAACTACTAATTTTTATTCTTCACTGTTTATTGGTCCTCGTCCCATTATTAAACATTCATGGCTTGCTAAAACTAATGGTTGAAAACAAGGGTTGACATTTTTCCAGTCTATTTTAATGAAAGATCAAATTGATTATAAATAAGATTTACTTTTGGCACATTACCCCTGAGACTAGAAGAAACAGGATTCTTTAAGTAGTTTTGAGACTTGAACCATGGAATGAAAACCAACCTTTAAAGAAAAGGCAAGGATGGGGTCAAGAGGACAGGTCAGAATTGCCCTTAAATTGATAAGCTTTCCGTTCGAATTTGGCCGCAGCCCTGCTCTCAGGATAGTTATGAGTGGATTGTACTGTGGTCCCGAAGTACAAATGTCAGAAAGAGGTTTAAAGATGTGGTGAGTGCAAACAGTGAGAGTGAGAGGGCTGGCACCATTACAAATGTGGCAATTCTTCAGCATTGACAGCTTGTAGTTATACATGCTATTTGTTTTAAGTTTTAGCAAATTGCACCTCTGAACAAATGTAGTATTGGAATATATAGGTTCAAAGTAAGGATTAATGGATATTAATATATTCATTTATAAATGTATAGTGAGGGTCTGCTGGGAACGTCTGGCAGAGGAACCGGTCAGAAAAATCTTCAACTGTCACCTCTGGCAGAACTTCAATCTCATTCCGAGGGAGGTGAAGGACATTGAGTCTGAATGGGTCATGTT
This sequence comes from Erpetoichthys calabaricus, assembly GCF_900747795.2. Taxonomy (NCBI): domain Eukaryota; kingdom Metazoa; phylum Chordata; class Cladistia; order Polypteriformes; family Polypteridae; genus Erpetoichthys; species Erpetoichthys calabaricus. The sequence goes on along the minus strand of NC_041396.2, from coordinate 215,141,317 downwards.
CCGAGCCTCCATTGTCGAAGCAGCAGAACGGAGCTGTGGCCGCAAGGTTGTCGATGCCTCTCGTGGTGGCAATCCACGAACCCAGTGGTGGACACCTAAGGTTCGAGAGGCCGTCAAGTTGAAGAAAGAGTCCCATCGGGTCTGGCTGACCAGTGGGACTCCAGAGGCAGCTGAGGGGTACCGGTGGGCCAAGCATGTAGCGGCATCGGCTGTTGCAGAGGCAAAAACTCAGGAGGGGAAAGCGGTGTTCCACCAACACTGTGTACAGTGGAGATGGGGCCCTGCTGACTTCAACTGAAGACGTTATTGACCGGTGGAAGGAATACTTCGAGGATCTTCTCAATCCCACCAGAATGTCTTCCTTAGAGGAAGCAGAGCTGGAGGATGCCGGGGGCCTGTCCATATCAGGGGTTGAGGTCACTGAGGTAGTTAAAAAGCTCTGAGGTGGTGGGGCCCCTGGGGTGGACAAGGTCCACCCTGGGTTCCTCAAGGCTCTGGATGTTGTGGTGCTGTCCTGGTTGACATGTGTCTGCACCATTGCATGAACATCGGGGGCAGTGCCTCTGGATTGGTAAAACGGGGTGGTGGTCCCCCTTTTTAAGAAGGGTGACCAGAGGATGTGCTCCAAGTATAGGGGGATCACACTCCTCAGCCTCCCCGGTAAGGTCTATTCAGGGGTGCTGGAGAAGAGAGTTTGGTCAATAGTTGAATCTCGGATTCAAGAGGAACAATGCAGGTTCCGTCCCGGCCGTGGAACACTGGACCAGCTCTACACCCTGGTCAGGATCCTGGAGGGGGCATGGGAGTTTGCACAACCAGTCCACATGTGCTTTGTGGATTTGGAGAAGGCATTTGACCATGTCCTTCAAAGCATCCTGTGGGGTGTGCTCCAAGAGTACAGGGTACAAGGCTCGTTGTTACGAGCCATTCAGTCCCTGTACAGGAGGAACAGGAGCTTGGTCTGCATTGCCGGTAATAAGTCGAACTCGTTTCCTGTTGAGGTTGGACTCTGCGAGGGCTGCCCTTTGTCACCGATTCTGTTCATAAGTTTTATAGACAGAATTTCTAAGTGCAGCCAAGGAGCGGAGGGGGTCTGGTTCTGTGATCTCAGAATCTCGTCTCTGCTATTTGCGGATGACGTGGTTCTGTTGGCTTTAACGGACAGAGACCTCCAGTTCTCACTGGAGCGGTTTGCAGCCGAGTGTGAAGCGGCGGGTATGAGAGTCAGCACCTCTAAATCCGAGGCCATGGTTCTCTGCCGGAAAAGGGTGGAATGCTCTCTCCGGGTTGGGAACACATTACTGCCTCAAGTGGAGGAGTTCAGGTATCTTGGGGTCTTGTTCACGAGAGAGGGAAGAATGGAGTGAGAGGCTGACAGATGGATCGGAACAGCATCCACAGTAATGCGGGCTCTGCAATGGTCCGTTTTGGTGAAGAGAGAGCTGAGCGAAAAGGCGAGGCTGTCAATTTACCAGTCAATCTACGTTCCTACCCTCATCTATGGCCACGAGCTTTGGGTAATGACCAAAAGAGCAAGATCGCGGATACAAGCGGCCGAAATGAGTTTTCTCCACAGGGTGGCTGGACTTTCCCTTAGAGATATGGTGAGGAGTTCAGTTATCCGGAAGAGACTTGGAGTAGAGTTGCTGCTCCTCTGCATTGAGAGGAGTCAGTTGAGGTGGTTTGGGCATCTGGTCAGGAGAGCCCCTGGACGCCTCCCTAGGGGGGTGTTCTGGGCATGTCCCACTGGGAGAAAGCCACGGGGCAGACCCAGGGCACACTGAAGGGATTAGATAGATAGATAGATACTTTATTAATCCCAAGGGGAAATTCACAAATTATATCTCCCGGCTGGCCTGGGAACGCCTTAGGGTCCCCCCAGAGGAGCTGGAGGAGGTGGCCGGGGAGAGGGAGGTCTGGGCTTCCCTGTTTAGGATGCTGCCTCCGCGACCCGACTTCAGATAAGCGGTGTACAATGGATGGATGGATGGATTTATAATACTTTTGACAGCACACACTAGTAAAGGTAATTGTGGATTAATTAAAGGGTGAAAGGATGAACAGTTGAGAAGAAAAGACCTGAATTAAAAACTGGTAAGCGATTTGGGAATTGAGAGTTGGTTTTTAGGCAGGTAATGAAAATCAATGAAAGCATGAAATCAAGGTATATTTCGGTGCAATCAGCATTTGATGAACTGATGCTAAGTCGGTATAAAGAGATGCCAGTGCTCACCTGCTTTCTACACAAAATAAACTGTGTTTGTGTTCAGGCAGCTGTCAAGAAACTGTTTAAAAAGTTCAGTAAAGGAAATTTGAAAATCGATATGGAGGCAAAAGTTTAGAAACAGATGGTTTTGTGTTGCTCCATATTGGACAAGCTGAATGACTGCACTTCGAGTCCATTCATTGTTGTTGCAGGGTTGAAAAGAAAATATTGTCATGATCTTGAGAGGTATCATCCTGAATATCCAGAAAATCTGTATCTTTTTTGTATTTTAAGTTCTTAATATGCGTTAAAAAATGTGCAGTTTTTAATAGCCTATTGAGACTTTAAGCATAAGTACAGTAAAGTTCAAATATTAAAACACATAATTCACATTGCATACAAATTGTTTAGACTTAGTATAGTGTAAATTTATTTTTCACATTTGATCATGTAATAATTTAGAAAGAGCTTTTCTGTGTTTGTTTCTGGAAAGAGTTTAAAATAAAAAAAAACACTGGCAATGTATTACTGAAGTTTTTTTTTGGTTGGGAACAATCCTTTTGCTGTTATCTCACAGATCATATGACAAAATGAGATCAGATTATGGTTGTGAAACAGCATAATTACTAAAAGTCTTCTAATTGCCTAAATGCTTGAAACAGTGTGAATAATTGTTTTTTTACAAAAACAAAATATTTGAAATGTTTATGGTTTGGGGATTGTGGCATATTTAAACACAATTAAAAATTAACATTATAAACTTTTCTCTTTCAAGAATTGCTGATTTACTGGAAACAATAATCTTTCCCAATGCTTTAAATTATCCAGAAAAATCATTTGTGTTTACAGACAATGCAAACCACTTCCTCATAATAATATACAAATATGTGCCTGTTAGTTAACTGACAGCTCAAAACAGACCTGGTAGGAGTGGGAGTTGGTATGTGCACAAATGTGCTCTGCACTCAACTGGCACCCCATCCAGGGTTTTCTTCTGCTTTGCTGCCAATGCTGCTGGGATAGGATCCAGGCCCTGCAACCCTGCTTTGGATAAAGCACGCATTGAAAATAAAATGAAAAATGGATGTTTATATAGAGATTGATTAGAAGTCACTGTGCAAAGATATACTGGCAACACTTTAGTTTAGGTGATAATTAAAAGACAGCTACTTAGAGTCAGTATATTGTAAAAGTGTATTATAAGCCCTTTTAATATGACATACAACAATGAAAATTTAGGCCGAGGTATTTTGAAGGTCTTATAATTTTTAATAATAATGTGTTACTGTTCATAGAATAGCTAATAAAATGTAAAATAAAAAAGTGACTGATATTTTCTTTTGAGTTCTTGTAACATCCATATATCTATCCTCTCGATCTGCCTAATCCAGGGCTTTTAGAGCACCACAGTCTGTTACAACAGCACAAAGCACAACATAGACACCAGCACAAGACAGGATGTCCCTTGAAACATTTGCATTAAGTGTCATGCAAAACGTAAAATTTGTGAATAGAAGACCCTAGGAATAAGAGGACATTTGCAGTTCTGAAGCTATGCATTTTGCAACTGTTTAGTCAGTATGTACTATTCTTTCCCATAAGAAGCAATCCCCTTTCTTTAAAATTAATACATTGGTATCTTGAAGGTCATGATTTGCACACATTGTATGTAAAGGAAATCATGGTTGGATTGGCAACCTGACTGAGATGGATGGTTGTACCTTTCCTTGGTGAGACACTACTACAATGGATGGATAGTGGAGGGCTGTTCAGGAGGACGGGAGGCAGCATGCATCTGGTACTGCTTTGGTTTGGATTCCTGGGAATTGCAGTTAGAGCATGCAGCCCTATCAGAAACATCCAGGGCCAATGGAAACAGCTTCCTTAAACTAATATGTCCATCCCGGGAGTGCTTGTAAGGTGATGTACTAGAAGTATTTTGTGGTCCCATTTTCATAGAAACCTATCACCCTCAGCCAAAGGAGATAGAGTCAGGAGCAGAATGAGATAAAGCTTACCAGAAGTGGGGGTGGAAGAAGAAAGCAAGAGAAGAAAAGAAAAGGGAGTGAATTGGATTCAATTGAAATATATTGAGATAAAGAGGCCTGCTTAAAGAAAAGAAGAATAAAAGACTTATTTGAACATGGGACTGTCTGGTGCAGTTCTGTTATGGGGAAGTCTGAAATGCCTTTCAGGGGCAGTAAAAAAACAAGTTAAAGAACATCACTACCTAAAAGACCCTTCCCTTAATTCAATAACCAACCACCATATGACATGACTATAACAGAGAACTAGCCTAGAGTACCATAGAAAAACTAGTGGTAATATTGCACTGACACAACTTATAAAGTAATACATTATCATTTAAAATGTAATATAAATAACTGAAACTGACAATAAATTGACTTATTAACATACAAAATCAGCCAGTAATTTCTCTGCCTATAGAATGCAGGTTCCATGTATTTTCTGTATTGTAAGTTAGTGTTGACCTTCTAGCAATTCCAAAGATAATGTAGAAAGTTGCAAGCGTATTTATAACATTCAAACAGAACCTCTAATTGTGGTTTTGTGATATGCACATTTGATCAGTTATCAAGATTCTAAACAATATTTTGTGCAATAATTTGATTAAAGTTCTGCATCAGCAGGGTGCATAGTTGCCACTGCTTAGTATAAGCTTTCAGAAAATACAGTTAAGGACACTATATTTTTGTTTATTCAATCAATTCCACAAATGTGATCATAGCAGCTAAGCTTTATGAATTTTCACTTTCAGAATAGTATGTTTTCCAAAACCATACCAAGGTGCAGAACCCAAACCTCTGGCAATACTGGAGTGCAGATTTAGCCTGTACAGGTGAGTCTGATTGCATTCAAATTTTAATCGATTTCCATTTAAATAAAGTCTAAGAAATAGCTGTTTTAGTACAACACAGAGTATTTGCTTCAATATTCTGTGGGTGTACTGTATATTTATTTATCACTGATATCTCATGCTAGGAATTAAGAAATAGGACATTACATTGGCAAACATCAGAAAAACCACATCAAGTGAAAATAATGTGACAGAGTTGTCAGCTGGGCTTTGGAGGGCTGCTCTAAGTTCCAAATATCTCCTGCAAGATATCTTTGTGTAGTCAACAATTATTATAATGACCCAAGCTAAGAAGAAAGAATGGCCTGGTACACAGACACAGAAAGCAAGATAAACTCCCTGTATGGTTGATGAAAGCATTTTCTTTGGTCTAGCTCAACCATACCAGCTCTCCTTGTTAATAGACCCACAAGGCACAGACTGTTTTCCCTTGTCCAGACTCCTCAAAAGGACCTTGAAGACGAAACCCCTGTGAACAGCCTCCTGAAAGTTATGTAAAGTTTTTTACTACCATGATGCTGATGTATGAGAAGATTTGCAGAAGTTAGGTACACTCCCAGATAAAGAAGTTTTCTGACCCAGTTGAAATCACATGAAGAAAAACACCAATTAGCGCCCTCATCTATCACCCAGCAGCCCTTGCAGCAATCGGTGAAGCCACCCAAATGACGCATTACTCCTAGGGTTGCTGGGATTTGCAGAGAGTTTAAGTAGGCATCATCTGCAGTTTTCCTCAATAGGTCACAAACCAATGAATAGGCAGATCCATGAATCATAAACTCGCAATTCGCAAGGGCTGACTTATATAAGTAAATGTAATTGGCATGACATTTGAACAGCTTTAATGTTCTATATCTCTAAAGGTTTATGTGAAATACAATCATTACCAAAAGAAAATATTCAAATGCTTATATTTTCAGAATTTTCAGGAATATAAAATATTTTAATTAATGTTTTAGACAGTAGATCCATCCATATTATGGTACAAATTTCATATATTTTTATAGGGGTCACTATTGCATTATTAGTCATGTTTAACTAAACCCACAAAGGTTTGAAATATTTTTTCAGTCTCTTCCATCTTTGCAGTTTATCTAATTTCTGGAAAAAGTTTAAGCTAGCTGATTATTAGTTGTTTGTCAGTAATTTATAAGTGTATGAGAAAGTATAAAAAAATAACCATATAAACATCTATCCATTTTTTAACCTGCTTATCCATTCCTGGGTCTCCGGGAACACTGAGCATAAAGCAGGAATGAACCCTTCCAATACAAAAAATTACAAGAAATCTGTAACATATATTTAAAACATACATTAAGTGTTTATAAAATGATACACATAAACAAATTTACTTCAGATGAAAGTTAGTCAAATAGTGAAATTTGCTGATTCTGATGCCTGTCACGCTAAAGCAGTTCTAGTAATATGAATATACAGCTTATGTGATCAGACACTTTTCATTGAAGTCAATTTAGTGGATTAGGAACTTTTCCATGATGTCATCTATCTAAATGCTGGAAGAAAAAGTGTAGTGTTTCTTGGTTTACATTCCAGCAATCATCTTCAACAATTTAGCCCATAATAACAGATGATCATCTTTAGAAAAATATTTAAAGTCAAAAATTTTCACATTTATTCCTAACTTTCCCATGTTTGCATAATGCAAGTAATTCTCTTCACTGTAAGCTAGACTCTACATGTATGGTACTGACAGCATTTATTGCAGGCTAAATTAACCAATTTAATGGTCATCCTGCCTTCTGTTAAATTGGCAATTCACACGCCCTGATGTAGAAGCTTTCATAATGTGAACTTTAATTTATCATAAGTTTATACTTTTCCTTCTTTGTATAGTACCACCAAACAAGATAACAAATGTGGATTATTCCAGACACATTGTATTAATTAAGTGTGTGTCATGTCACTTTATCGTACACTACTCCTATTCAATTTCATTTCTTTGTAAAGTTTTTCAGGTAAAACCTTTAATTTACAATTAAACCAAGAGAATGACCAACTCTAAAAGCAAGGGATTTTAAATACATTGCTTAGTGAATGGAGGCATAACAGTGGTGCAGTGGTTAGCAACTTAACAGCTCCAAGAGATTGGGTCACTGGCTCTATTCTATTCTATTCTATTGTGAATTTCCCATCGGGATTAATAAAGTATCTATCTATCTATCTATCTATCTATCTATCTATCTATCTATCTATCTATCTATCTATCTATCTATCTATCTATCTATCTATCTATCTATCTATCTATCTATCTATCTATCTATTCATTACACTGGTTCTCCCCATATCTGCATCATTTCATTCTCCCGTTACTCCATTTTTTTCCTTCCTTACCAGATAAACAGGCATGTTAGGTTGACTGGGGTCCATGAGTGTGTCCTTTAATGGACTGCTCTTTGACCCAGAGCTGGTTATCCCATGTAGGGACTACCGGAAACCCTAAACTGGATAAAGTATGGATGGATGTACTGTAGATTTAATATGATCAGGTTTGAAATGACTTAGTCCTTTAGACATTATTTTAAACAAAATGAGTAAAAAAAAAAATCATGCACTTGCATTACAACCCGGTAAAGTAAAGCCTAGCCATTTTGTCTCATTAGTGTTTTTGTGTTGTTATTGTCAGAAAGGTTAACAGTAAATTTAACAGCCTAGGAACTGTGTCACAATTCAAGAAGAGCAGATAGCTGAGAGTGCGTTTAAGTAAAAGAAAGAGTGAAAAACGAGACAAAAACAAAAATCTTGGTGTGCACTTTAAATTGTAAAGCACACACACTCTAGACTCCCTTCACTCCTAATGTGGGACACTCTCCATGAAATCTTTTTTTCCTACCATTATCTTGGTACTGATCCAAACTCAACAAAGGCTGTTCAATGGTCCGATGGTAACATCACAGAAGAGAGACTGCACCCTGAGCAATGCATTAGTAAAGAGAGCATTTCTAAAAGTTTCAATGTTTTATCTTAGCAACAGCTTTGTATATCAGAAAATAATTCTGCTCGAGATTTACTCATGAATTATACATGAGAAACTTAAGGCACTGGATGCATGCCTGCATTATGTGCAGATTGAGTGATACTGTATCTAAACACTCACAAGTAATGTGAGTGAATACCTGGTGATGAATTATTATGTGATTTATATTTGAAATTAGTTTAGAGCACTATACAGAGATCTTTTTTCACTTTAACACTAAAAATCTTGATGATTAGTGACAAACAAGTAAAATTAAATCCAATTCAGTTTTGTATAATAAAATGTAAAAACTTCCATGTGGGTGAATATTTTTCGTAGGCATATTAGATTTCTTCTACAATTTTCATGTAATTCATTGGGCTGTTTTCAGATCTTATTTTGAAAAAGTTAACTTTATTGGTACAGCACACAAGGGATGAACACCAAGATGGATTTAAACTGGTACCACTACTTGCTGCTCCTCTTAATCAGTTTGTTATAGGAAACTCTTGTTCATTATATATACAGTACATCCGGAAAGTATTCACAGCGCATCACTTTTTCCACATTTTGTTATGTTACAGCCTTATTCCAAAATGGATTAAATTCATTTTTTTTCTCAGAATTCTACATACAACACCCCATAATGAAAATGTGAAAAAAGTTTACTTGAGATTATTGCAGATTTATTAAAAATAAAAATATTGAGAAAGCACATAAACATAAGTATTCACAGCCTTTGCCATGAAGCTCAAAATTGAGCGCAGGTGCCTCCTGTTTCCCCTGATCATCCTTGAGATGTTTCTACAGCTTAATTGGAGTCCACCTGTGGTAAATTCAGTTGATTGGACATGATTTGGAAAGGCACACACCTGTCTATATAAGGTCCCACAGTTGACAGTTCATGTCAGAGCACAAACCAAGCATGAAGTCAAAGGAATTGTCTGTAGACCTCTGAGACAGGATTGTCTCGAAGCACAAATCTGGGGAAGGTTACAGAAAAATTTCTGCTGCTTTGAAGGTCCCAATGAGCACTATGGCCTCCATCATCCATAAGTGGAAGAAGTTCGAAACCACCAGGACTCTTCCTAGAGCTGGCCTTAGAAAGGGAGGTGACCAAGAACCCGATGGTCACTCTATCCGAGCTCCAGAGGTCCTCTGTGGAGAGAGGAGAACCTTCCAGAAGGACAACCATCTCTGCAGCAATCCACCAATCAGGCCGGTATGGTAGAGTGGCCAGACGGAAGCCACTCCTTAGTAAAAGGCACATGGCAGCCCACCTGGAGTTTGCCAAAAGGACTATCAGACCATGAGAAAGAAAATTCTCTGGTCTGATGAGACAAAGATTGAACTCTTTGGTGTGAATGCCAGGCGTCACGTTTGGAGGAAATGAGACACTGCTCATCACCAGGCCAATACCATCCTTACAGTGAAGCATGGTGGTGGCAGCATCATGCTGTGGGGATGTTTTTAAGCGGCAGGGACTGGGAGACTAGTCAGGATAAAGGGAAAGATGACTGCAGCAATGTACAGAGACATCCTGGATGAAAACCTGCTCCAGAGTGCTCTTGACCTCAGACTGGGGCGACGGTTCATCTTTCAGCAGGACAACAACCCTAAGCGCACAGCCAAGATATCAAAGGAGTGGCTTCAACTCTGTGATTGTCCTTGAGTGGCCCAGCCAGAGCCCAGACTTGAATCCGATTGAACATCTCTGGAGAGATCTTAAAATGGCTGCGCACCGACGCTTCCCATCCAACCTGATGGAGCTTGAGAGGTGCTGCAAAGAGGAATGGGCGAAACTGGCCAAGGATAGGTGTGCCAAGCTTGTAGCATCATATTCAAAAAGACTTGAGGCTGTAATTGCTGCCAAAGGTGCATCGACAAAGTATTGAGCAAAGGCTGTGAATACTTATGTACATGTGTTTTTTTTATTTTTAATAAATTTGCAAAAACCTCAAGCAAACTTTTTTCATGTTGTCATTATGGGGTGTTGTGTGTAGAATTCTGAGGAAAAAATGAATTTAATCCATTTTGGAATAAGGCTGTAAAATAACAAAATGTGGAAAAAGTGATGCACTGTGAATACTTTCTGGATGCACTGTATATATATATATATATATATATATACAGTATACATTTAATATATATATGTGGAGCATTTCCCGGACACTGACAGTTCACCCAACACACGTTTATTATACATAATATTTACACAATTGAAGCACACGCAACCCCAGTACTTCCCCAAAGTCCAGGCCTTCCTTCACTCTGCCTTGCTCAGGTCCACCTCCACTCCTCTCCTCCAAGATTTCATCTTTCTCCACTCCTGACTCCAGCCATCTCATGGAGGGAGGTGGCCCCTTTTATATCCACCTGGATGTGCTGCAGGTGCCTCCCAATGAGTGACTGCCGGCACTCCCTGGTGTGGCAGAAGTGCCGGATGTGCACCCGGAAGCACTCCAGGTGTCCCTGGTCTTATTCCCCCCGGCACTTCTGGGTGTGGCAGAAGTGCTGAGGGCCAGGGCTCCCTAAACATCTGGGCGCCTCCTGGCAGTGACCATGGGCCCTTATAGGGTTGAGCTTCCAAGCTCTGTTCCCATGGTCCCCATACCATCCAGGGCAGCTGCCCTCTCGTGGTCCGGAGGAGGCATAGTCCCTCTTCCGGTCCTTCTGGGTGTCCCGGCTGGGTACCATCCCCAGCTGCTTGCCACAATATATATATATATATATATATATATATATATATATATATATATATATATATATATATATATGCTTTACATAGAAAGTGTGGAGCTGCATGATGCAATGGCAACTATTTTGTGCCAGTACGCTCAACATGTATTAGGTATTAAGTGGTTAAGAGGTGAGAAAGATAACCAATTAGACACACAGGGCCAGAATGGCTAGGGCATGGGGGGCAATTTAGCCAGGACATCAGAATACAACCTACTCTTTGCAAAGGATGCCCAATGATCTTTTATGACAACAGAGAGTCAGGACCTCAGTTTTATATCTCATCTGAATTACGCCTCCATTTTTACTGCACAGTGTCACCACACAGACCACAAGGTAAGTGAAACCTACTGACATCACCACCATCTCTTCCAGCGCCGACCCAAGGTTTTCCTAGATGGCCTCCCATTCCAAGTACATATTTGGCTCAAAAGTAAAAGCAATAGCCCATCTCTGTCTACGTGGTATCCCGACATATGTTTGAACCCTGTGGTGAGACAGTAGTCCCTGCACGTGGTGAAATATTGATAAAGTACATCCAGCATCATTCTTTAAGCTTAAGGGTAAATGAGGTACTCAAGGACATCAGTGGAAATTAAGGGGAAGTGCGTTTAAAACTGAAGCCAGGAAGCACTTCTTTACAGAAGGAGTTGTGGAACTCTGGAACAAACTACCGAAACATGTAGTTGATAAGGCAGAAGCCTTGACAACCTTTAAGAAGAATCTGAATGAGATATTGGGAGAGCTTAGCTATTAGGAAAACAAACAGGCTTGATGGACTGAATGGTCTCCTCTCGTATGTCAAATTTCTTATGTTATTATGTACTGGCCAGGCCTGAACATGTTTTTTCTACAGGTGCATTACCTGTTCTGAAGTACATGTGGGTTATACAAGTGTATGGTATTGATATTTTCATGTTAGATTTATTTTAATATATGATATTTTTCTGCTTAATAGCTACATGTGTGTATGTCATTCCTTGTAATATCAGACATAAATTGTAACTTCCTGACTTGACCATGACTGCAGTTTGCTACAGCAAAGACATCTCTATACACATATGCACTGTCTGAACTGATTAGAACTGTTAAATCAATATGGCACAAATAATATTTATTTCATATGGAATCTTCAGTTTTGAATGCAGTCAGAAAGTGCTTTTGACTTGCAGTCCAATTGTTTTCCATTTTCTACAGCTGGAACACTGGCATTTTAAATGTCCTGCTCAATAGCACACAGTAAGTCAAGCTTGGGGATTAAATGTTCAACCATGCGCTTTACCGTCCAAGTCTTTAGTCACCAGTGTACATTACCTGCCAAGTATGTTTATAGGCAAGGAAAGGAAAACAGGATCATAATGAAATCCATGTGAAACTGCCCACAAAGTGTGACCTACCATGGAGAAACATACAAAACCCATACTGTACAAGTTCACTATATTCATTTAAATTAAAATAAAAAAATGTAAGCTGTTTATTTTTTCTTTCCTATTTTTAGTTGTTCTAAATAAGCATCAGAGCACCTTCATCTGAAAAACTGCAGGCAAGTTAACCATTATTTTTATAAGAATTTTGGTAGCATAACTCCATTTTAACCTGTGACAGAATGAAATATTTCCAGAATGATGATGAAATCCGTATGTGTCTGAGAAATGTGTAATGCCTCATGAGGAAGCTTGATTTTTTTTCTTTTCTTGCAGCCAGCAACTTAAATATTTCAGTCATATATCATAACTTAAGTGAACTTTATAGCTTTAATTTCATGGTTGCACAGAAAAAAACAGCCCTAAGAGTTTTGAAGGAGAGAGTTAACATTTATCAGATTCCCATGTATTGTTTTGGTTGTTTGAAGGTTTGGTCAAAAATGTCCATATCTAGATGAAGCCTTCGCCAACTGTTCAGACACTTGATATGCAGTGTAGTAAATGAGTGGTAACTCAGTGAGATTGTCAAAACATTAAACAAGATCTGAAGGTTGTCACTCATCTTAGGTCACCAGATGTCAAAAAAGCTTTAATTTTGTAAGTGATTGCCACTGGTGTAGACCAAAGCCTCAGCTTAGTCAGACATATGGTGAACACAAGCATAATGTAAAAAAAAATCAGTTCAACATGAAGATGTGTAATATTTTGTAAAAAAGCAAATTTGTTCAATCTTGTAACCCTAACCCCAACTATATGAACTGAAGCATCTCTTTGTAAAAATGTATGAAGAGCACCACCTATGGTATTCCAAAACACTACAAAAAAACTTCAACAATAAACCAAAAAATTTGATTTTTTCTTTAAAAATAAGAATGGAGATATGAAAAGTGGAGGAACAAATTAGGAAATGAATGGCAGCATAAAATAACCTGATGGGACTGAGTTAGTAGAGTGTTTCACCACAAATCCTTTTCATTTCACTTCTCTCTCTCTCTCTCTTTCACTCTTTTTTCCCTCTCCAAATCACTAGCCCGTCTGTCTCCATGACAGACAGGTTCTATCCAACCTACTCTCCAACTGTACATCATATTACTCAGAAGGAAGGGATTATATTTCTGCATTCTTCCATTGAGATCTGAACCAACAGGCCACACTGCTCTCCAGCTCCCTGATACACACACACTCTTTTTTATGCATCCATAGCAGTTTCCAGACTACCTGCTCTCCACATGTTCCCATGTTACCCTAGCAGGCTGCCATGACCTCTCACTTGGGTACCCTTAAAAGTCACTTCCAGGACACAACAAGCTTTCCACTTTAGCCAGTGTGAGTTTCTCTTCCTTAATATGGCCCTTGGCAGGTGTGAGGGATGGCCGGCCATATATTCCGGCCCACACCTCTAAACCGCCAGGTGGAGCCCTCCCAGCAGTATGGAGGCTCCCCGAATTCCAGCAGGGCTTCAGGGACCGTGTAGTTTTTACAAACAGCCCTGCTGGATATCATGGGGACCACCAGGAGCCGCTGTAGGGAGGCTTGGGTAGTGCTACGTTCCCTATAACCCAGAACGATGTGCTTCCGGGATGAAGAAAAGGACTTTTAATCTGACCCGGAAGTGATAACGAATCATGGACTGCAGGGTTGGAACCACTTCCGGGTCAGGGGATATAAAAGGACCTTGGGAAAGCCCCGATGCTGAGCTGAGCTGGAAGGAAGGGTGGCTAAGTGTCTGGGAGAGGAGGATTGAGTATTGTATGTGTAGTGTGGAGTGGAGGGTGCTTAGTGCACAGTATTATAATAAAAATAAGAAGTATTATACTTTTACCTGGTGTTTGGCATGGTACCTGAGGGTTCAAGGGAGCAATAGCGCCCCCTACTGTTACACAGGCTAACAAACATGTCTAGAGCCAGTACAAGGCCATAGTCAGTCCTTTACAGTGTGAATGCAAAGACTATTAGTAATTAAATTAAAACTCTTATACTTATTTTCATTTTTGTTTACATGATTAGACTTTTATATGGAAATGGCCAAGCATTGTCTGTCTGGAATGTTTTGAAAATTATTGTAAAAGGAGCATTAGTAGAGTAGGATTAGGTGGAATATTGCAGTTGGCTTCCTATTGTCTGCCATGCTAAGTGCAAACCATCTTATGGATGGTACTTCTTGAAGAACACCTAAGTGATCAACCAGTATGATATGCTAAATGAGCATCATTTACCCTTGTATTTGTTCACTGTTTTCAATTGCAGGTTTTATAACACCAGTGCACCTTAAAGAAGCATAAATTATAACTATTCACAATGTCTTAATTTCACTTTCACTTATTTTAAGAAAAAGTTTTTTTTAGGAAATTTGTTACATATGTAGGCATGCATTCAATCATGGACCGGCAGCACTTCCGGCAGCACTTCCAGGTGTGGTGGAAGTGCTGTAACCCAGGGCTCAGGAACAGTCCAGGCCAGGGGGGTTGCCCTCTCATGTTCCGGGGGAGGTATTGCCCTGAATATGTCCTCTCTCCTGGTCCTTTCATCACTGGGACGTCCCGGCTAGGCAAGAGCCCCGGCCATCCGCCACAACAGCAATAATATTATGTTTACAGGTTACACAGTGCTTTCCCCTATGAACGTCTCCAGTAGTACACATACCTTCATGTCACTTTGCATTGACTATGTACCGAACATTAAAAGGTTACCCCATGTTCTATGCAACACTGAACAGCACTTTGAAACTTTGTAAAGCTTTAACTGACATGGCAAAGCAATGATAACTTTGTACTGATATTCTTCAGCCAGGGTTTGTTCCCTTTTATTATTATTTTTCATGTGTTTTTAGTTTTTATGTAATTTTGCTAGTAATGTTTAATATACATTTTGTTTAACTGTTCTGTATTGTGTATGTGAACCTCAGAGCTACATTCCTTGTGTTTTGTGAGTGAAACCTCAAGGGGCGAGGCCACCATGGCATTACTTCAAAAGAGGCTGCCTTTCACCTTTATATTGAAGTGGAGGAGATGGATCTCTCAGAGCATCATGGAGAGTTGTTAGATTAATCTTTTCAGTGAGCATTGTATTTATCTTTTATGGTTATTGCGGATTTTTGTTTCTTTTATTTAGATTTTGCTTTTAGTTTGTTGATCTTGACTTGTTTGCCTCTTTAGGCATAGCTTTTTGACTTTCCCTGTCTTATTTTCTTTCAGATATGCAATACATTTTTTAATACATATAAGAGACTTTAATTTGTGTTGTCCTAAAAACCAAAGGGTGGTGGTTTCTCTTTCCCTTGAAGGTCATTTTTGTGCACTTTTGAATATTAAAGTTTTGTTTATTTACTTTTAAGTTCCATTTTTGGGCTTATGTAGGCCTTGAAGTGTGCCAGGGGACTTTGGGGTCAGGCTTGTTTTTGACGCCAATAAGTGAAATTCTGGTCAGGTTTAGTTTATTTTAAGGTCCATTCACCCCTTTTTGCGATTGTTTGTGCTAAGAATCAGAACTTGTACATTCTGTTTTTTTTTTCAATAAATTATTACATTCTAAAACTGAGTACTGCATGTCATCTCTTTCCCCAAGAACCACAAGATATTGAGACTGCAGCAAAGACACATACTCTTTGTTGAATTTGGCTTAGTTTAGTACTGGATCAACTACAAACTGTTTGAAGTCCCATCTCTCATGTTAATGAAAGTCTTTATTAGAGGCACTACTTTTGTAAAGTTTCCTTGTTCCGAAAGAATTACAAAAATATCAAAATGGTCCACTACATATTTCCTGTGGGTGGCCAAACTCAGCCATTCCTGGTATCAAAACTTCACAATCATAAGCTCTGATTGACTTCAGTGCCTTCTCATTTCCTCACATTAAGGGGCTGATTATGAAAAATGTGTGAAGTCTTGTCATTTTCTAACCCACTTAATTCTGACCAGGGTCACAGGAGCCTATTCCAACTACAATAGGGCACAAAGCAGAAACAAACCCTGGGCAGGGTGCCAGTCTATTGCTGGGCGAACACACACACCACACTTACAATTTAGCATCACCAATTCACCTAACTTTCATGTCTATGGTCTGTGGTCACACAGACACAGGGAGAACATGTAAAATCTGAACAGGGAGCACCTGGCATACAAACCCTGGTCTCCTTACTGCACTTCTCAGATTTGGGAACTGCCATAGTTAATAGGGTGGCGTTGGAACTGAATATACATGGAATGAGTAAGAAGGAGCAGAGAAACTGTTCTTCCAAAGAAGCCTCAACTGATTTAAAATAAAAACAGTTTTAATTACATTATTTGAGATGTCATTTACTTATATATTTGGAAATTATAGAAGCGAAAACAGAAACTGTCTTAGCACTCTCATACTTTTGGTCAGTGTCAGTCCTCTCTCACTGAGCTTTATCACAATAAAATTACTCAAAAGGGCAATCATACAATGTCACACAACAACCACTGTCTTCTTAAGCTGTAGTTTCAGGCATTGCCATGAAGCATAATGTTAAGGATTACAAAGATTTAACATGCTTAAGAACTCTTTTCTTTACAGTGCAGTTAGCATTTTGAACTTTAAATCACACAATGATAGTAGGAGGGGTGTTGTGGTTTAATAAACCCAAAATTACAAGATGCTTTAAGAATTCAATATTGTTGTAAGTAGAAATGTCAAGTATGATAAGATTTTGCTTTTAGTTATTGTTGATTCACATTTCTGCATCTCTGGAATAATTTTCTATGTTTATTACAGAGCACAAGTTCTCAATAGCAACAGTAGTGTATAGCTTTACCAAATTACCAAACAGATTAGTCCACCAACGATTGCCAGCAAAGAACAAGAACTTACAGCTAAATCGGTCAAAAACAACTGCAGTCTTGGAAAATGGGAGAGTGCAAAAGTGCTACCTGGTTCAATACAGGCATGAGGCAACTGGTTGTCATGCCATGACAATTTTCTTTCACTGGCTTTTAGCCTATGGTCTTGTTTTAAAATATTTTGACTTCCATATCTTATTAATAAACCAAATATGCACCTTTGTGTCATCTTCTAAAATGTAAAAATCAACATGCTCTTCAATAGAAGCGCTTTGTCTAGATCATTCATTTACCGTATATACTCACATATAAGTCAGGTCTTGAAACCCGAATCGTTGATAAAATCAGACCCTGACCCCATTCATAAATGAAACCCTTAAATCTTTTTTTACATCTTCTTGCTTTCTCCAATCTCGCAAATCAGTTTCTCAGACACATTGAATTTTGTTGCAGCAGCGCAGTTACCAATTTTTTTGACACTTCAATGACTTTTAATTTAAAACCAGCTTCATATTTTCTTCTGATTCAACGCTCCATCGTAAATAAGGGATGCTCTTACAATAAAGGTGTATGAGGGTGTGAGATACAAAAAACACAAATCAGTGTAAACATTGCTTCGGAATAGTTCGAATATTACTGTGTGGTCACGTAGGCACAATCTTCTTCTTCTTCTTTAGGGGTTGCCACAGTGGATCATCTTCTTCCATATCTTTCTGTCTTCTGCATATTGTTCTGTTACACCCATTACCTGCATACATAGAAAAAAGGCAGTGTGCTCCGTAGTTACTCTCTCAGGTGGGCATTAGCATACCATAATCTCTTGAACCAATAGCGTGAATTTTCCACATTTGACTTATACGACCGATATTATAAAATAATGGAAATGATATTGTAAAATCAAGCCCCAACTTAAGTCTGTGCTTCATCAGGAAATCTAAATAATTTTTACTTTCTTTCATGTTTCAGTTTTAGACTTCCCATTGACAAAATTAATTGAGCTGCCAACATGTCCCTGTATGAATTCTCCTTTTTATCTTCTGTCTCCTAAGCAAGTGAGGGGAGTCTTTCATGGGTGTGTCTGTGTCTGAAAATGGAGAAGAGAGTTTTGGGTGTGAAACCATTACTAACACTGTTTCCATTTCTTTTAGAATGGAGGAGAACACCCCGGAAGACTAGTGACATAATTTCCACTTCCGATGTCATTAGCCCTGCCCTTTTTTGCTTCCTGAACCATGAAGTCCCGGAGTAAACAAGAAGTCCTTGTTAATGTTGGGCCCAGCTTCAAAAGCAAACACAGATCTTCCCTAAACAAGCATCTCTAATGGCTTGAGGAACATCCTGAATCTGCTTAAGCCAGGGTTATTTTTATTTCACTACTAGCAAAATACCCGCGCTTCGCAGCGGAGAAGTAGTGTGTTAAAGAGGTTATGTAAACATATATATACATAAACATATATACTTATATACATATCTACATATACACATATCTACATATATACATATATATATATATATATATATATATATATATATATATATATACATATAGACATCCACATATATATACATATATCAACATATATATACACATACATATACACACATACATACATACACACACATATATATATATATACACATATATATACATATATATATATACATATATACATACATTCACACATATATATATATATATATATATATACAGTGGAACCTCGAGATACAATCACCTCTGTATACGAGAAATTCAAAATACGAGGAAAGTATGAGCAAAAAATTCAGATCTAAATACGAGCATTGGCTCACGTAACGAGCCACGAGCCAGGCTGTGGGTATAGCTCGCGGCTTAGCGAGGGGGCGTGGTAGCTGTAGCGAGCCGCAGGGCAATC